>NC_089504.1:189287990-189597990 GCF_036850995.1 Saccopteryx leptura
TTTTGTACAGTGCATTTTCATCAATGAAATAAGTTGGTTTTGCAACTCATTTGCATAATTAAACAACTTTCTTTGACCTGTATTTTGCTTTTCTGATGTTCTTGTTTAATAAAAAAAAATTAAATGCTTCTTTCATCATTTCATATTTATTTTGAAATATCCCCTAATTTTGTAAGCAGTATATTACAAGTAACTCAAAAGTAGGTCTAGCTTGCTTCCAGAACTTAGCACCAAGTGGTTTAAATAAAGACCAAAAATGAAAAGAATTAAACCTACAACATGTATTCCATTGTTAATAGCAAATTCCTCTTTGAGTTGTATTAATCATTTTCTCTAAAGAGCTTAGGGATTTGAAAAAAGTTGTATAATATCTACTTCATTATAAACTAGAGAATGATGCCATTTTACAGATGTCTTTTATAGATGAAAAAGTTAAAGAGGTAAATATAAACCTAAGGTTACAATATCCTTTGGGCCTATGTAAGAAAAGCCATGTTCATGAGCCTATGAAATGATGCTGCTTATATACTACACAAATACATAGTCGTGCTTCTTTGTTAATAAATTGTCTATGATAGCAAGCAGCAGGGCTGAGTACTTGTGGTAGAGATTGTAGGGCTCACAAAACCTAAAATACTTATGTGGCTTGTGTTAGAAAAGGCTGACTCCCAACCTAGACTCCTTCCCGCTTATCCTTTTCATCCTATATCTAGTTGCTAAAGTTACCCTCACAAATCAAGTTTCTAATTAATTTGCTGCTTAAAAATACCTCAGTGACTCTCCACTGCTTCTAGAGTTAAGCACAGACTTACCACTTTAATTTTCAATAATAACAATATCACAAGCTAATTCTTCTATCCCCATGTCAGCCATGCTGTACTCATATGCAACATTTCAGCAACACATGGCCCCTCACTATGTCTCAACCTCGTCCCTGCAGAACCCTCTTCTTGGAATTTCCTTTCCACTGATCCTCTTCACTTACAGAAATGCTGAAATGCCACTGTCCTGGTCTAGTTCCACCTAGTAGGATGAATATAATACAGACTATTTAATGGCTCATTCAGCACTCAAAATCTTTGTGCAAATGCTAGTCTACCTCTCTATTCTTTCAAAACAAGGGCCCTCTCCCTTTGTTAGTTTCTTTCATTTCTAACCCAGCTATGGAATCTCACTACCTAAACCACCCTGTAACAGAACATAGGAAAAAGACTTACCTTTGGAAATGAAGTAGCTGTATATGAAAACCAGATAGATGAGGTAAAAATCCGCCCCCCCCCCCTACTGTGGAATCAAGGAGGTCAAACAGAAGAAGTTCGGCTATTTTAATGGAAATTTAGAAATAAAAAAACAAACAGAAAATAAAAGAAAAAGTAAACCAAACCTGTCATTTATTTGTGATGGCTACACAATTGTGTCCACTAAGTAGAAATGTTTTCTTAACATGCCCCTGTCAGAAATTAAGAACTTTTTTTTTTGAACAGCTAAACCAAGAGATTCTCCCATAGAAGTAGGAAATGAGAGCTTTTAACATGCATTAGTTATTTGTATGTTAGGCCTCTAAGAAATTCGAAAATGATTCCAGGTAAAACAAGTTATTTTTACCAATATTTCTAGACATGGAATGGAGGCTAAATTAAAATTAGACTCAAGAATGTAGTTTATATTTTGAACTTCATATAGTTCCAAACTCTGTTTTAGTACTAAGAAGACCCCCCCCCCTTTAAATATGAGGCTTTAAGGATATTTTATAATTTAGGCCACGCGTTCAGGGAGAGTTTGTAAATATGATTTTTTGTGTAATTTACAAAATCTCAAGATGGCCGATAATATTCCTGCTTAGGAAGGGCTGTTATAATGTAGATAAAGAGGTTTTCATACTTAGAAGGTTTTGAATAGAAGGAGGAAGGAGGCTTGGACCCCTACCTTCTCCACACATGAGTGAAACAAGATAGAACAGCCAGGAATGTAGGGGGGGAGGGAGACTTGAGTAGCCCTTTCCTCTTCCCTATCTTTCTCCTTAATGGGCAACTTACAAATGATTATCCTCTGGCATCCTGTAAGCCCCCTCCCATCCTGAAATCAAGTAACGACAAGGAAATCATGAGACCCATAAATGTAAACTTATGTTCTGTAAAGGGTATATAAGATGTAAGAAATCTAATTTCAGGAAGCACGTGTTTTTGGAGCTATAGCCCCATGTGCTCCACCAGCTTAATAAATTCTCTTTTCTCCTCTTATAAGTTGTCTGTCAGTCCTCTGAAGTTTTGCTCACCTGCAACAGTATCTTCTTTTTTTAACATCTTTATAGCCTCAACTTTTGCTACCATAATTTTAAGTATCAGCACATCTTTTAGTCCATAAAAATTAACATTTTAGGATGGTCTATAAGACATTATTGTTAAGGTAACCAACTTTTTTACAATGAAGAGGAGGACAAAAATAAATTGAAGAAACAATTATCGTAAATAAAAGAAACATTTTATTCATTGCAACAATAATACACTATAATATGATAAATGCATAACAAAAACTTATAGTATTTTATATTGTAATTATGCCCATATGCCTATTAATTTTTAATAATAATTGTGAAAAAAAGTACTCATTTAGATACAAATACGGCACATCACATGCCATGGATCGACTGTGCATCGATCGAATACAGATATTTACAGATTAGTGTTCCAATATCAAAAAGGAGGACACTTTTCAAGGGAGGATGGAACTTATGATTGGTCACCTTATTATTTTTAACTATGTTGCCCAGATAAAGTTATTTTTTCTCACACTTATTGTTAAAGATGCCATTGCCTAGGTGGTAACATTAATTGCCCTTCTTGCTTGGAAGGGGAGTGGTTATGCTAATGTATGTTGAGGGAGGGCTTTCAGCCAAAAGGTTTTAAAGGGAGGAGCGAGGAGGCCATTTTGGGGAGAAGGTGATTACATTCTTGTAGGGAGGAGGAGCCCAGGCTAGAGCAGGGCAAGGAAGCCATGTGGAGGAGGCAGCCAAAATGGCAGAATGGGGAAGGAGAAGCCAGTTCTTGGAGGAGAAAGAACTGGGGAACAGAGGTCAATAAGACTGGTGAGGTAGAAACCTTTGACTTTAGGAAAACTTGGATGAGTCAGTAGCTTTGTGAGCACTGAATGAGTGGGTTTTGGAGCCCAGTGTGTGTTTTTACTCACTTGCTGACTGCGAGTCTAGAATAAAGAAAAATGGACTACCAGTTTTCAGCTTTGTTGATTCTTTACCGTCTGTCCAAATCAAGTCTGAACCTGCACTGGCCAGGCGGCTTTGAAGGCAGCCTCGGTTACTGGCCATACAAACTATTACATAAATGTCTTTCCTGATCCTTTTAGAGTTCAGTTTAAAATAATACTTCCTATTTTTACAGTCCTTTGTAGCATTAAAACAGCTATTTCTAAGAAACTTATTCCCTGTGACTACTTTTCTTTCTGTTTTTTAACTTTGACTCTTTCCCTTTGTATCACCTCAAGACTGTTGGGAAGGGAACAGCGCTCTCTGCAGTATCAATTATCTAGAACAGTCTACCTATTTCTCTTTGCTTTACAGACTTCACACAAGTTTTCCAATGTCTTGACAAAAAATTTTCTGTTTTATTCCAGGTTATAATTTTTATCTTTAAATGCAGTTACTTTACTTTGACTCTAAAATATCTTCCAAAATTACTTTTTTGGTGTTTCCCCCTCTAAAGGAAAATACCAGAAAGTTTTAAAACATAATTTTTTCCTCAAAAAATCCATTAACAATCAAGTTCTTTGAACCATTGTTTGGGGTTGCAGCTAAACCCACAAAAGGTAAAATAAATATTTTATTTATTTTGTTTCCATACATATTTTGTAGAAAATAATTTATTTGATTTGATTTACTACAACATTTTCTAGATGGAATATTTGCAATCAGGGTACATTTCATATGTGCGCAACAGGTGTATATAGGTGAAGGCAAAAGGCAAAATATCAGGTATGAGAACATCTGTATTCTAGTCTTGACTATGTAATTTCTAAGGGCTTTAATTTCCTCATCCATGAAAGTGTGCTCGTGACAATTTTTTGGAATAGAAGAATGTGCCCAATAGAATAATTACGTTTTAACCCCTTGATAAAAGCCTCATAGTAGTCAATTTTTCCAGTGTTTTAAAGATATTAAATAACATAAGGACATACTAAAATTAAAAATTTATAAGACTACAAAGCTATATATGTAAAATAATACATATTTGTAAGAAGAAATTAAAAATAAAATGCATATTCTAATAAGAACTAGAAAAATGTGTAGCAAAATGGGTAATACTTTTTATTTTCTTCTATACCCTGAATTCTACTTGTATTTTTTAGTAGAATTTCATTGAAAATTCTTTAAAGATATATTAAATAATTTAAAAATTATGAAGGCTATTAATTTTTTTACAGTTCATGAAAAAGTATGTTTATATCACACATTTAAGTATATTTACATTTGCTTTAAAAACTGTAAGAACTATTTAAGTATTGCCTATAGTTTCACATTTGACATCCATTCTTGCTACTACCATGAGGTTAGGGACATATTTTGCTAAGAGATAATTTTTTTCTTTGTTTTATGCATGTGAGAGAGTCTGAGACAGATAAGAAGGGAGAGAATTAAGAAGCATCAACTTGTAATTTCAGCATTTTACTTGTTCACTGATTGTTTCTCATACATACCCTGACCCAGGGCTCCAACCAATCCATTGACCCCTTGATCAAGTCCACGACCTTGAGATCATGTCCGTAAGCCTGCACTCGAGCTGGATAATCTTAAGCACAAGCCAGCAACCTTGGGGTTTCAAACCAGGGCCCTCAGCATCCCAGGCTGACATTCTATACGCTGCGTTACCACCAGTCAGGTGCTAAGAGGTAAATTTTTTAATGAATAAATATACCAGCCTTTTGCCTCAGAAGACCTGTAATCAATAACTGACTTAAATAATAAGTGAAAATTATGTAAATAGTCAAATACTAGTTTTTTAGTTAACATCAGTCTGATCACAAACCACTTGATAATTCATCATAATTAATTTCTGCTTCAGAAAAGCCAAAAACCATGGGTGTTGTTAGTCATCATTAAAAAGTAATGGCAGCCCTGGCCGGTTGGCTCAGTGGTAGAGCGTCGGCCTGGCATGCAGAGGTCCCGGGTTTGATTCCTGGCCAGGGCACACAGGAGAAGCGCCCATCTGCTTCTCCACCCCTCCCCCTCTCCTTCCTCTCTGTCTCTCTCTTCCCCTCCCGCAGCAAGGCTCCATTGGAGCAAAGATGGCCTGGGCGCTGGGGATGGCTCCTTGGCCTCTGCCCCAGGTGCTAGAGTGGCTCTGGTTGCGACAGGGCAACGCCCCGGAGGGGGCAGAGCATCGTCCCCTGGTGGGCAGAGCGTCGCCCCCTGGTGGGCGTGCCGGGTGAATCCCGGCCGGGCCGTGCAGGAATCTGTCTGACTGTCTATCCCCGTTTCCAGCTTCAGAAAAATACAAAAAAAAAAAAAAAAGTAATGGCAGAGGCCCTGGCCGGTTGGCTCAGTGGTAGAGCGTCGGCCTGGCGTGCAGAGGTCCCGGGTTCGATTCCCGGCCAGGGCACACAGTAGAAGCACCCATCTGCTTCTCCACCCCTCCCCCTCTCCTTCCTCTCTGTCTCTCTCTTCCCCTCCTGCAGCCCAGGCTCCATTGGAGCAAAGATGGCCCGGGCGCTGGGGATGGCTCCTTGGCCTCTGCCCCAGGCGCTAGAGTGGCTCTGGTCGCGGCAGAGCGACGCCTGGAGGGGCAGAGCTTCGCCCCTGGTGGGCGTGCCGGGTGGATCCCGGTCGGGCGCATGCGGAAGTCTGACTGTCTCTCCCCATTTCCAGCTTCGGAAAAAAAAAAAATGATTTGTAACTTATATTGCTATTTTTCTTTTCAAACTCTAACGTAGAAACCAAGTCATATACATATATATATAATGAATACATTATTTTCAGGGCTTTTATTCTAAAATGATCAGATGTCTCTCCCTTTATTGATAGTCTCCTCCTGATCCCTCTATACTGACCTAAAATGTGAGGTAAATTAAGCCTTAGGTTATTCATAAAAATTGCCATACTAATAAAACCTCACTGTCACATGTACTGCTTTATACACTTTTAAAAATGTCCATTATAAAAGGGCAACTATATAATACATTATCATAGTAATTTAAGTATGATAACTGCAACTCTTTATCATTTGCCTAACCTCCATTTTTCTTTTTAAAAAAAAATTATTGATTGATTGATTTTAGACAGAAAGAGAAAGAAAATAAGGGGGAGAGAGAGAGGGAGAGAGAAAGGGCGGGAGGGATGCAGAATGAGAGAGAAAGAAAGAGGGAGAGAAGTATCCATTTGCTGTTCTACTTAGTTGTGCTTTTACTGGTCGCTTCCCATACGTGCCCTTACTGGGATGATGCTTTAACAAACTGAACTAACCAGCCAAGGCTTCCACTTCATTTTCTTAAACAATTGATCTTTCTGCCAAAATGGCAGCTGATATTTTACAATCATGAAAAGTGTAATTCCATTCAATATTGGTTTTTGCATATATTTTTTTTATTTGATCATGAGGCCAAGGGAAACAAAATATTCCCATAAGGAAATGAACATACATTTAAAAAACTTGAGTTAAAGCCATATGAAATACTGACACATACTCATTTTAAACTATAAAATGGAATTTGATTCAAATAACAGAATCAGAAAAAATTCACATGGGGGTAGGGTTGACATTTTAGGATTAGAAGCAACAGAAGAAATCATAAAGGAAAAAGACTGACAGGTTTGACTATATAAAATATTCAATTTTATATAAAAACTATCTGGTAACACAGAACCAGACAGCGAAATTATTTGGAACAAATTTAACCAAGAGTTTATTTACAGCTTCACTTAAAAATAGTTCCTAAAAGTTGATAAGAAAATCACTAATTCTTAAAGATAAGAGAATAAAAGAGAAGAACAACTCACACAGAAATAAGACAGTTAGTCAAACTCCTTAGATTTCTCTGGTAGAATTCTCTGCCATTATTAAAACATGCAAATTAGAAAATTGTAAATGATAGCTAATGCTAGCCAATCATATAAAACTCTCATACTTTACTCGTGGTATTATAAATTGATAAGTCACTTGAAAGCAATTTGAAAAAAGTAAAAATAGTCTTAAATGTACTCATAGTCTGAGAAAATATTTCCAATTTTGGGACCTGGAGGAAAATATTTAAATATGAAAGAGGTATGACCATTCAAATATCTCAGAAGTTTTCTTTTAAAAAGTGAAGACAAGAAAATAAATGAAATCTCTAACAATAAAGTACAAGTTAGGTAAATCTACTTAATGAGATATAGTAAATCTATTAAAAATAATGATAATGTTAAAAATTGAAAGTATGCAATATTGCCTACCAACCAGAAAATGACAGAGAACTACCTATTAAGAACATTTAAAATATTCATATTCTTTGACATAGCATTTCATTTCAAGAATCCAACTAGATTCTCAATAATTCAGAAATGAAGAGTTAAAGAGTTTCCTGGATAAGTAAAAATTTAAAGGAGTTCATCATCATTAAACCAGAAAGTAAAGAGGTGAGAAAAGATATTCCATGCAAATACAAACAAGAAGAAAACTGGGGTACTAATACTCATATCAGACAAAATAGACTTTAAAATAAAAAATGTAAAGAAAAGACAGGATATTACATAATTATAAAGGGGTCAATCAAGAAGAAGACATAATAATCATAAATCTATAAACCCAAAATAAGAACACACATACATATATATAAATTACTGAGACATAAAGGGAGAAATCCACAGTATTACAATAATAGTGGAAGATTTAATACTCCACTCATATCAATGAATAGATCACCTAGAAAAAAATTAATAAGAAAATAATGGCCTTAAATGTCATGTTAGGCCACAATGACTTAATCGATATCATCAAAATACTGAAGGATGCACATTTTTTTCAAGTGTACATAAAACATACTCCAGGATAGACAATATATTAGACCACAAAACAAGCCTCAGTAAATTCAAGAAGACTGAAATCATACCAACAATCTTTTCCAAGCACAATGGCATGAAACTAGAAATCAACTACAGGAAGAAAACCGAAAACACACAAATATGTGGAGACTAAACACACCACTAAATAACCTTCTGAAACTATAAACATAAATAAATAAAGATCATAGATTAAAAGCATAAAAGGTAATTCTAACATGATATTCAGAGAAGGTGACGAGACTAGGCGTGTCGCAGAGTAAAGAACCCTTTCCTTGCTAAACCAGGAGCCCATTTATCCTGCTTCATCATGAACATGCAAAAGGTCTCAATCCTATGGGAAGAGAAGTTTCGAGCAGTACATATATGCATGCCAGTACTAAAACTTATTAGTAAATCCATTTTATTATAAAATTTATTGCAAAAATTGGAATTGTTAATACTGATAATCATGCAACAAGTAAACCTAACTGCACAGAGCAAAATCTAGAGATAGAATGTAATTTTTAATTATTAAGTATAGTAGAACACTATCCTGAGTATCCTGAGTAGAAACACAACATAAAATGTGGTGTTTTTGGTCCACTGAATATTCTTCTCACCAACAAACATTATAAATGTAGCTGGATGGCCCATATTAAAGGTAAACTGAGTCAGATTCACAATTTCAGGGCTGGTCTGGTCAGCCTTGGTGTGGGCCTATCAAAAAGTACAGTGCTGGACCAAGAAAGGGATTGGGAAAGAAGTCACTCCTCAAGGAAGAATTGTTGAAGCAGACAAGTTGAACCTCACAACGTTTTAGCTTTCAGATTGGTGATTTCCAAGTTCAAAATATATATCCATCATTTCAATTTGTCTTTGATCGAGTTCCCGCCCTTACCCATCCTCCACCTCGAGTCTTTTTGATGGGTCCTAGGAAAAGAGAGAGGTGGAATTAAAACTTAAGAGTTACTTCCACTATAATCTTTTTAAAAACACTCAGGAGTACAAGGTACTCACACTTAGGTATTCTCTCATCTTCACAGAAGGTAGTTTCAAAAGGGAAACGGGCCTCAAGTCTGACAGAAGCTCATGTAGGAAGACCAGTCACATGACCTTACAAAAAGAGGGAGATACCCTGCACACATGGCAGTTTCTAGTGGGATCAGTAGTGACATAGGGCAGAGGAGAGTCAAAGCAGAGGAGGGCTGAAATGGGGAGAGGTGAAGGGCTTTCTTTTTTTATTCTTCAAACTACTGAGAACTTTACTGTGAACACATAAGAGGCAACTCTCCTCAAATCTGCCACACATGGGAGTCACGGATACCCACCTTAACTAAAATGGCAAAGTAAGTCAAACACCTTGTACAAAAAGAAGTTTGGTTCTATTTTAACACTGTGTTAGAAAGCAGTTCAGATTAAACAGTAGGAAAAAATCTGGAATATAAAGATATTTTGGTACACCAATAATGCTCAAATGTCACCATGTCTCTGTTGCTAGGAAACTGTCAAATGGTAACATCTCAGTGGATTAATGACTCTATCAGAAGCTCTAAAGTGGAGTTCCATCTGGAGTTCAAAAAGCCTGAGAGGCCTTGAATATGTTTGAGGAAGACCCTTATGAAAATGTTCTTTGAGAATTTAAAATGTATTTCTGGTGACACTCTAATAACAATTACTAATAGAAGCATGAGTGCCCCACTTATTATTGAGTAATTCAATGTTAATTTCAGTGCCAGGATTTATGTTTGTGTTCATAATCAAGTTTGGTACCATGTGATCGCTTAAAATGCTGGTGTTTGCTTTTAATGTGTCCTTAAGAATGCCCAACTGCTGCTAAGGAGGGCTGTCCAAATGTCTATTGATGACAGCCTCACATCCATTGCTGGACTGTTAAATTTTGTAGCATTTATAAAGACGGTATGATTATTATTGCAGAATAATTTGCAACTAAGATAAATAGTCTTCAGTTTCTCAAGATATATACTAAATTGAGACTTTGCCATTTTTTTCTTTTTTTCTAAAATTTATTTATTGATTTTAGAGAGAGAGGAAGGTAGAGAGAGATAGAAACATTGATCTGTTTCTCTATGTGCCCTGAATGGGGATCAAACCCACAACCTTTGCATATGAGGATAATGCTCTAACCAATCAAGCTGTCCAGTCAGGGCACATTTTACTAAATTCTGAAATGTTAAAAATATTTTTCTTTTTTTTTTATAATTTTATTTTTCTAATGGGCGACATCAATAAATCAGGATACATATATTCAAAGATAACATGAGACTCTGCCATTTTTATGAAGGTAAATCAAAATACTCTTCAATTTAGTACCAAATGTATTATTCTAGGCTAATGAGGAAAAAATCAGGTGCTCTGTTTGCATCAAGAGCAGGCCAAACAATGTCACAGCACTCTTGTACAATACTGAGGGAGTCTGCAGCAGATTGACAGAGAAATGCAGTGGGAGAAATGAGGACTGTCACATGAAACAGAGCAGGGCAGTACGAACGGACAAACTCAGAAAACCTAAGCTACAGCATCCTTTTGCACTCGCCATGAAAGCTGATGATCAGCTAATCTTTGCACACACCAACTTGTCATGATTCCAATAGCAGTGAGAGTATATAGGTAACCTAAGTATGAATTTTTTGTTAAATAGGTACTCAAAAATTTTCAGCATTTCATTACTTTTGGTTGCATTATTAATGTCTAGATCAACAAAACAATGGCTCAGTGGTTAAAATAAGCTTTATCAATGCAAAACTAAAATAGTTGTAATGACATAAACCTCAAAATCATTCAAGCAACATTATGAAACATAAAACATGCAAGCAAATTAATCAATAAACCAAGCATTGGAAATTGAATGTAAGTAAAACAATACTGTCTCTCTCTCTGTTTATCTCACTAAAAAGAAAAAAAAAATATTGATTAGATGTGAGTGTGTATACATTATCTATCCATCCATGCATCCAAAGCATCTAGAACATAGCAGAGTTATATGTTATTTTCATTATTATGGTTCCTATAATTTCATTATTAATATTAATATAATGGTTTTACAATTATATAAACACTATAAGAATAAATCTTGTTTTACATTTATACATTAAGCAACATTATAAGATAGTATAAAAGGGTATAAAATGAGGAGGTAACAAGAAGTTTTTCTCTTTAAAGAGAGCCCATATATGACTAAAATTCAAGAAACTGTTTTTTTCAAATTGCATCTCTACCATCCTGCATATAATTCCACCATTTGTTTTAACCATAATGGAAACATGTTATTTCTGAAACTCTTAAGAACAGTGGCAGTCTAGCAACAGAGCAAGGCTCACTAATATTTTGGTGGCCTACCCTCACCTTAAATCATCTTTCTCTATTTATAAAACACTATAGTGACTACATGCCCACAGAATGGCATCTACGAGTGAGGTAACTGCTTGACATCAGCCAAATCAAGTGTGGTCTTACTTCTGTTGATTAAATTTAAATATTAGATTAGTGAATGAAGTAAACAATAACAACAACGAACATTAAAAAAATTTTCAATAATGTAGTACAAGTTACTTAGAATAGAAGCACTACTTTTCACACAAGGGCTGTGGTACCTTTTTGTAGCACTAAAAGACAATTATCCATAGTTTAGAGACTTACTTATTAAGAGATTTTTTTCTTACGCTTTTATGATTCCACAGAAAATTTAAAAGATTTGAAAATAAAATGCTATCTAAATCACAATGTATTGGATTTGTTTTTAAAGAAGGATAAGAGTGAATATTCATTTGTATTTTGGATTATATGGGGTTTTTTATGTCAAACAATAATAGGCTCTTAGTTTCATTAGGCATGAGCTATCATATAAATAAATAAACAATACAGTGATGGTGCACAATCTCTGTTTACTATGTCAGGACACAGTATCATTCTCTTTTGCTGGGATACCTGACCAAATTAATCCATTTGTTTTTACCATACATGTGGTGGTTAGTTTTATTCTTGTCTAGATTCACAAGAAAATTTTTCATAGGTGAGCTTTCCTAAAAATGATTAGTGCTTTACGTTCTATTCTGGATAGTGGATACAGTTTGGATAATAGCCAATAGATGGCACTGTTCTCACTAGGCAGAAGCACATCAAACAGGTCTCGTTACAGGCACAAATTATTAAGACCCAGTATCTGCTCAAATGAATTATTGAATCTGATTTTGTGTGTATGTGTGTTTGTGTGTGTGTGATGGGGAATGTATATTAAAATATATTAACTACTTCAAAATTTACACTTAATAATTAGAGAATATGGAGACCAATTTAAGGCAAACATTTATTTCTTCACTTAAAATATTTGAGTACCCACTGTGACTAGGCACCAGAGATAGAAAAGTGAATATTTCCTGGTCTCAGATAATCATACAATAATGTAATAAGTAAAATTATTAATGGAGACATGCATAGAGAAGCACAGTGAAAGATTTTTGCAAAAATGATTGCTGAGCTAATCACAAAGGATGTGGGGAATATGGGGTAGGGTTGGGGGTAGGGGATATTTGTTAGTACACCATACTATAAACAAAGGAAAAAGCAACAGTAAAAACAAGAAAGTAAGAAATGATATACTAGAATAATCACAATGTGGCAAGATACAAACCTGGAAGAAGACTGTTGCACTCAGAGGGTTTGCTATCATAAGAAGGTTGGACTTCAACCTTTTATATGATTGGAATCATAAAGGAGTAACCGGGAACAGCATGAGCAGATTGTATATTGGAGTGATCACTACCGGAGCTATGTAAGCATGAATTTGAATAGGATAAAATCGGATGTGGTAATCCAACACAGTGGTTGTTAGGGCAGTCCAGGCAACATGCAATGAAGCCTTATCCAGAGCAATATAGGGTAGAGAGGAAGATTCAGTTTTGAGAAACATTTAAGGGACATTAGGAAGAAATGGCATTTATACTGATGTGGAAGATAAAGAAGGAGGACTCAAGAATGACAATCAAGACATTATATTTCACAGGTCCTTTTGAAATGCCATAGATAACTTTTAACTGTTCTCCAATCCTTTTTATTGCTTTTAATATAAATTATAAATCGCTGTCTTCCTCTTATCCAGTTTTTACTTTTAGATAGCACCTGTACTTTACCTCCAAAACCATTATCATAATTTACAGGAATTACCATAAAATATGCTTATCCTGTATTTGTTTGTTTCTTCTACTTAAATTATACTGAATGAGGACAATCTCTCCTGATCTAGATCACTATTTCATACCTAGCACCTAATCTGGTACATAGTTGATGCTCAACAAATATTTGTTGAAGAAAGGCATATTTCTGAAATTTTAAGCTCTACTCACATTCTGCCTGATTACTTTCTGCCAGGATCAAATTACTTAAGACCACATTAGGTAAAGCACAGCCACAAGAGATGTTGCCTTTTCATTAAGTGCTTTAGCTTTTTTCAGTGAAAGCTTTTCCCATCAGGGCAGGGCAAATTAGAAGATATTTTCCAGTGTCATTGGTGCTCTCTGGCCAGGTCAGCTTTATCCATCGAGGACAATGACTAAAATACCACTCTATAAAAAAAAGAAATTTCTGTCTTGCCAGGGTTTCTACCATGTCTTATTGCATCTCTTTCTTTCATGGATATTAATTTATTCAAATGACACAATCTCTCCCAAGATTATTTGAAGATATCATAGTTGGCCAATAGTCTCAAGTTTATCTCTTAAAGAAAAACTTCCCCCACTCTTAAATTGTAAAATTGTATTTCAGCGTTGTGTGTGAAAAGAAAGGTGAGAGCAGAGTGCTCTATTTTTTAAAAACATGCCCAGGTTTTCCAATCATTTCCTCTATGTCAGTTTCCTTAGAATTTTAAAGAAAAACAACTGAATGTACACTAAAGGAAATAAACAGATTTATTGTAATAAACTTAAACATAAAAACCTGAATGTCAAAATTACATAGCCCTTCCATTCAGAATAAATATTTAAAGAATAAGCTGTTCTGACGCATCTAAAATATTCATCCAACAGATTAAAACAAATTTTAGCACATACTTGCACAATGCACGCTTGCAGTGGTGAGATACTATCAGGAATACAAAAACGAATCTATTTAAGTAATTTATAGTCTAATATGTTAAGTAAGATACCCATATAACAATAACAAAGTATTCAATGTATTAATACTATTAGAGAGGTATTATAAATTGGTACAGTAGCTCAGTGCCATGAAAGATTAATTTCGACTGGTTATATGTAAATTACTTTATAGAGGAAACAGAATTTAAACTGGTCTTTAAAGAGAAAGAGGTAGTATGTAGTCATGTCAAAAAGTGATTTATAAGTATGAATTTTAAAATTTTTATTCAATTTATTTAAACTAAAAGTTCACCCATTTCTCCCACCGCTCAATCCTTACGCTCTCTGCCTTTTATCACCACCAACCTGTTTTCTATATCTACGAACTTGGGATGGTTGTTTTTGTTTTTTAAGATCCTAAATATAAGAGAGATCATACAATATCTGTCTTAATCTGTCTGACTTATTTCACTTAGCATAATGCTCTTCACGGGCATATAGTATATTTTTTAAAAAACAAAAATACTGCAAAAACTGAGGTCCCCATTAATAAACTCCCAAGCATCAAAAAACACATGGTATTAGGCAAACTGTAAAGCTAGTTAAATGTAACATAAAACACTACATCAACGAAGAAAAACAAACACAAACACACCAAGTCAAAACAGTCACAATGTCACCCTGGAAATACAGTTTTAAAACATTATTTGGTTACCTACTTAATAAGATGATATGTGTTCTGAATTGGATTAAACTCTTGTCTTCAAATGACTCCAAAATGTTACTGCCTCTAAATAATAAACCATCAATGACTCCGATAAAACAAGAACGTGTATTTCAATAAATGCCACTTTGTCATTGTAGAGTTCCTTCTAAAAATATATATTTACACAGAAACTTTGACAAACTTGGGAGGTAAATTAGTATAAACATTTTATAAATCATAATAAAGACAGATTGAATGAATGAGAGAAAAAAAGAATAAATTATATTGGGATAGCATTAAAAGCAGCTGTTAAAAAAAGTCAGTGTAAACTCTGCCATATAAGATAAGCATTACATATCTGTGGATAACAATAGAAAACATTTTAGCAATTATCTTTTAAAAGACTTCATAACATTTCCACTGCTACTTTATACATCATGTTTCTATAACATTGTTTAAAAAGAAATGGGGTATGTATTAAATAATCAGTACTGATTTGTGTTAGTTCAACATATATTTTTATTTTTATTTTTTTTGTGTTCTTTTTTGGTTCCATATTTTTTAAGGGTGTTTCTCTAAATTTATCAGGTTCTCAAAATATATTGTGTTTAATTAAAGAATAAATCTAAATATGTAGTTAGAGAAATAAAGCTAACAAACATTTATTATTTATAGTAGTTAGTAAAAATCAATAACAATTTTTATGTAAACAAGTTAAAGAATGAAACATGGACTTTTTTGGTATAAACAATTTTATTATTAAAATTTGCTTACTACATTTAAAATAATTTATTTTGCTAAAAACTAAGGCATAAAAGACCCCCCCAAAAAAAAAAACATTGAAAGAAACCCACCTATAACTGACTCTTACTTCAAGAACCTTGGTAAGATAGCATACAAGAACAATTACAAGAAAAAAAGAAGGTGAATTAATTTGCTAATTATGGAAAATACTTAAACTTTTCCCAGGAAATAATAAGATGTCTGTAAAGATAAGTGGGATATTTATAAATTACTATAAGCCTATCTTACTTAACCATATTAGACTGTAAATTTCTTAAGGATAAATAATCCATTTTTATATCCCTTACAGTAGTACCTCACCACAAAGCATCTGTGCAGTGCAAGGTTTACACTAAATTTTTTTAACCTTTTGGGTGGCTATTTTAAATGAGGAGCATAATTTCCTAAGTAGCAAAATTTGCTACTTAGGAAAGTAGCTAATTTTTAAGGGTATTCTAACATTTTTACCAAAGGTATATTCTAAATAAACTTAATAGTAACCTGCCTACAACTGATACAAAGATGCTTAAATAAAGGCAGAAAAATCATTTACAGAAATCAACAGGAGAAAGATTAATGCTTTGAATTTAAGCTTTCTTTGTATATCATATAGTCACATAGCTATTGTGATAAACAGTTTTGAAAATATATAAATAAAATTTTGAATTACTAAGAACTTTACTGGAAGAAGGCACATCATGTAATTATTTATAACAATGCATCAGTATAAATCTGGGAATATATTTTTAATCCAGTTATGAAAACACAAATAGAATATATTAAAATTGCATGTATTTAAATATGTTTATGCTGAACTCTAGTTGGTCTTCCATCATTTCCATCACCATGATTACATTATATAAAAGTATTTATTAAATGTTTTCAAATATTAAATACATAAGTTACTTTTATCATAATTAAATGACATAGAAAATCAGGCCAATAATTATAAAAATTCATTTCATAATGAAATAGTTATTAGTTTAATTTTGAGTATTTGGAAATATGCTTAAAACTTAGAGGTTTATAAAAGCAGATATCACATAAAGACCCTTTAAGTATATTTTTTCACAATATGCACAAAAACAGAATATGAAATCAGAAACATCTTACACATTCTCATACTTCAGAGAGCACTAAGAGCATTTTACTAGTCGAAAGCACTTTATCTTCATGTCTCTATAAGGCAGAGTTGGTGCATAATAATGTAATTTATATTGCCTAAATGTTATTTTGGGAGCACTGCATCATTTCTCAAACTTCATGACCTTTACAATTTTCTAAACTTTTATTTCCCTCATTATTCTGAACAGATTTCATTACATATTTTGAATGTAAACAGCCCTGAATAATGATGGGACCATTACGCATGTACAGCTCTGACAGCCGTGCATGGAGCCGAGATGGAGACTCAGTGCATTAATTTACCCTCATCTTCTGTAACTGCGCTCCCATAA
This sequence comes from Saccopteryx leptura, assembly GCF_036850995.1. Taxonomy (NCBI): domain Eukaryota; kingdom Metazoa; phylum Chordata; class Mammalia; order Chiroptera; family Emballonuridae; genus Saccopteryx; species Saccopteryx leptura. The sequence continues at coordinate 189,305,049 of NC_089504.1, forward strand.
AAAGTTTTATACTCAACTCACATAAATCATGCAGAAGAAAAATGAGAAAATCTGGTGGCTAACTCATCTTCCACCATTCTGCGAAAATGAAATTCACTGAAATACCTATCAAAACTGCAATCATCAAGAGATAATGTCTTCTTAGGTCTATCTGCACTTTCCGATTTAATTTCCTCCATGCCCTTGACATCCACAGATACCATTAAGATTAAGCGCATATAGTAACTGAGCAGTTTTCAGATTTTGATATATGGGGCCTAGGCACTAAATGTAATATCATCATTTGAAAATTAATGCAATATTTCTTTTGTTAGTTTTTTGACTGGGAAAACAGGATGAATACTTTGGTTTCTCTCAAGTAATTTCCCCATCAGAATGACATGCAATTATGAACAGATATGCACCTGGTCAGAGGTCAAATTACTACATCATTTAATGAGTAGAGAGATCAAAATGTAGCACACTATTGCGGCCGAGAGAAGCCTTGCAGCCTGCTACATCAAATATGATGGAATCATTAGAGTAATAAGCATGAAAATCTGTTTGCAGATTAACCTGTGGTTTCATGCTGCTTTCATCTAATGGGGCACTGTGGAAATCTTGTCAGCTTTTTATCAGCTACGATCAAATTACTGAAATTGCATACAAACCACTGGTGCAATTGGAAACAACATCTACAAGTACAATTTCTTGATGATGATGCCAAAGAAAATAAAAGACTTAATTTTTTACAATTTTACTTACTGTTCAGCTTATGATCATTCAGGTAATCTGTGTACAACAGTTTCAAAATTATGTATATACCAGGCTCTTTTACATATGAACAAAACAAGTCAATCTAAATTGTGGAACAAATATTATCATTTACAACAGAGATAAATGTAAAGCATTTCAGCCAGAACCAAAAAAGGGCTGCAGTTCTCAGAAATGTGAGCTTAAATATTTATCCATTTGGAAACGAAAGGTATCTTTTAATCAAAACTCTCATTTGCTGAGCGAAAGAAGTAAATCAGAAAAAACTAAGAACTATATGATTCCATACATAGGTGGGACATAAAGATGAGACTCAAAGACATGGACAACAGTGTTGGGGTTACAGGGTGGGGGGAGGAGAGGGAGGGGGTTGGGGGAGGGGAGGCGCACAAAGATCATGGCTTTTCAGCATTTGCCATATTCCCCCTTTAATCTATAGACAGACAGCAAATATTTACTTATGGACAAATGCTGATGAACTATTTCAGCAGTTCCTCCTTCTTGAAAAACTTATATGTCAACATAGAGCTCCATGTTTCATAGGACACACTCAAGCTCACTCCATGCTCCCTGGAGCTTTAACACAAGAGAATGCCCTTTTTTTTCCTCTCTCTTTGCTTTTCTTTTTTTTTTTTTAGTTGTATTTTTTGTATTTTTCTGAAGATGGAAATGGGGAGGCAGTCAGACAGACTCCCGCATGCACCTGACCGGGATCCACCTGGCATGCCTACCAGGGGGGAATGTTCTGCCTATCTGGGGTGTTGCTCTGTTGCAACCAGAGCCATTCTAACAACTGAGGCAGAGGCCATGGGGCCATCCTTAGTGCCCAGGGTGGCTTTGCTCCGGTGGAGCCTTGGCTGCAGGAGGGGAGGAGAGAGACGGAGAGGAGGGAGAGAGGGAGGGGTGGAGAAGTAGATGGGCGCTTCTCCTGTGTGCTCTGGCCCGGGAATCCTGCACACCAGGCCAATGCTCTACCACTGAGCCAACCGGCCAGGGCCTAGGAATGCCCTTGTTGATCAAGCTACCCAAAAGAAAATTATATGGAGCAACCAAGACAGACTGAGCAAGTCAGTCTCATACTATTCGTCACCAGAACATTGCAGCCCGGTGTAAACAGTTTCAACTTTCTCGGGAAGCAGCACGGCAGATTGGGAAATCCTGTCCAAGGGCTCCTATACTGCCCCCTCATTTGGAGTTAACCCTCAAGGACCCCTACCAGGACAACTTTGGCAGATGGATGTTACTCATATACCTTCATTTGGCAAACAGTCGTATGTCCACATTACAGTGGATTCATATTCCGGATCTATAGTAATCTCTGTCAGAACAGGAAAGGCTGCTAAGCATGCTATAGCTCATGGTCTGTATGCATTGTTCTATTACTGGATTTCCTAAACTGGCTTAACTGAAAATGCTCCTGCATATGAAGCAAAAGTATTTACTGTATTTTGTCATGCTTACAATCTTTAAAGTTAAGGTATTATTAAAGTGTACTCAACAAACATTTTAAGGTCAATTTAAAAAAAAAAATTTTAAAGGGGGTAGTCATATCCTGGAACTCCTACAGGTCTACCATATCATGCTTTTTACTTAAAAAAAATTTTTTTTACATTTCTTTTGAATGCTGATGAACAGGAGACACCAAATCTTTTTCACCTGCAAACTACTACCTTCTTTATTAGATCCAGCTAATAACACTGTTTTGTCTTTTTCCAAATAGCTCCAGATATATGGAAAAGATTTATATAGGCGGCTGGGGATCCTCAAACCCCTCAGCGAGATCTTCTGAGCATGGCTTTTAAGATACCTAGAGGCATAAAAAGCCCAATACAGATCAGGGGAATGACCAGTTTTAAGTATACACCCTTAAAGGCTCCAACGCCCCAAAGGGGTCTCATAGGGTGCCATCTGGGTCCTGCTTCAATAGTGGAAAGGAAGGTCATTGAGCTAAAGCCTGCCAGGCTTACATGCCTCTGCTGTGAGGAAACAGGGACACTGGAAGGTAGGCTTCCCCCTCACTCCTCTAAGAGAGGGTTCAGTCTCTTCCAGCCCTGCTCCAGCCACCTATGACCTAACCTTGCCCAGAAAGCTGGGGTTTGCCACTGAAGGCTGAAGGTGCCCAGGGCCGTCGGCCCCATCTATGACACTGTGGACGAGCCTAGGGTATTTCTTCCAAGAAGCAGGTAAACTGATCTCATTTGCACAAGGGCCACTTAACTATGTCTTGCCTGAATAGTTAGGTTTTTTATTCTTCCCTCAAAGATCTCTGTTGTGGGTGTTGATAGTCCTATTTTCTGCTGCTTTGCTTAATATATAGTGTTTCCTTTATCCCTCCTATCTCAATGCCCCACTCATATTTCAGGCTGGGACCTACTCCTAATTTAGAGCTCTCTTTCCCCCTTTTGCCAACTTCTATTATGAATCTACCTTTGCCACCCAGCTTAGTGTATCCCAAGGATCTCTTTACCATGCCACAGTCGCAGAGCTCCAGGGAAAAGCTACCTGGTCTCAACTCTCCAGGCAGAGGAGAACAGAAGCTCCATATCCACGCATGCTGCAAATGGCTTTTCCAGTCTACCTGAATCATTACCAGCTAGAAGCAGCGGTCATTGGGACTTGGACATGAGCTACAAAGTATAGAATGGTGACAACAATTCCAGTGCCATGCGGACTTTTCCTGGATGTGGACTTTTCCTGGACTCCTGCTCCCTGTGACAGATCCTAACAGACTGAACTGTGGTTGGGTTGCATTTTTCAGGGATTTGGCATGGTGATGGGGCCAACTTGGACTTGGTGAACATGTTAAGGACACTACTCTTTTATGGATTCTTGCTGTATTGGCCAAGAGTTTGCGTAAAGGCTTTTAATCACTGTAAAAAAATATAAAAGGTTGGATAAAGAAGATGGGGCACATACACCATGGTATACTAGTCAGCAAGAAGAAATGATGACATCGGATCACTTACAGCAGATTGGTGGAATCTTGATAACATTATGCGGAGTGAAATAAGCGAATCAGAAAAAAAACAAGAACTGCAGGATTCCATTCATTGGTGGGACATAAAAGTGAGACTAAGAGACATGGACAGGAGTGTGGTGGTTACGGGGGGGGGGGGGGGGAGGAGGGAGAGGGGGAGGGGGAGGGGAGGGGTACAAAGAAAACTGGATAGAGGGTGATGGAGGACGATCTCTCTTTGGGTGATGGGTATGCAACAGAACTAAATGACAAGATAACCTGGAAATGTTTTCTTTGAATATATGTAACCTGATTTATTGATGTCACCCCATTAAAATAAAAATTTATTTATAAAAAACAACAACAACTCTCATTTGGTGTTATTAAATTAAAAGACTCCACTAAAAATAATGAAGCATCTGTTAAATCTGGCCTGTGGGTAAATGGTGATCTGCTATATTAGTTTTATGTTTAAAGTTCCATAACTAAAAATTGGAAACTAAAAATAAGAAAAGTAAAGTTTATCTTTTAGTTCTCTCCTCTTCAAGAATAAAACTGGTAAGGCAAAAATTAAATTAAATTACTGGAAAGAGTTTATCTGCAACTCTCACCTTGTATGAGTTTTTATACTAGCAGTGCCCTTTTAATTTTAATTTGCTGAGCTGATATTATTATATTCTTCTCAGCATAAATATTATTAAATTATTTAGAACAAATAAAATATTAATATGATCTGACACCAAAAAATGATTTTAAATAAAATTTATTCATTTACAGATAATTTTATATTTGCAAAATTGTTTATGATTCTCTAGTTGTAGACATACACAACTAAGTATATCTGATATATCTCACTTAAGTCAGTCATCTAGAGTAAGCACTGAGTTAAGTATACAAGATAATTTATTAAAATTTATTTTTAAATTACAGATGACATATAATATTTGACTTCAGGTGTACAATACAATGGTTAGACATTTACATACCTTATGAAATTTTACCCCAGTAAGTCTAATACCCATCTGATAATCATAGTTATTATAATATCATTGGCTTTATAATGAATATAAGACTTACTATAAGCATACAGAGGTTTTTCTTTCACAGAATTATGTACTGAAGGCTAGAAAGAGCCTCTGCTATCATCTATGACATACCCGTTACCTTACATATGAACAAGCTGAACGTTTTAAAGGTTTAAGCACCAGTGCTTGGAACCAGTTCACCTATTCTTAACCAATGCTTTGCCAGCATTCTGCTTATTTTCCCAATAAAAGCACTAGGAAAGGTAACTTTTACTGGGCAATGATATTCATATGTGCTCAGTTAAAATGTTGTATCTAAAAACAGATCTTGGAAGAGAAGTTATTAAAGATTTCCACTGTAAACTCAAGTTTTTGGTATCCAATTTTGTGCCATTCATTCCACTGGGCACAAAAACCTTAAAAGTAAACTGAATCCCTCCCTCCTTAAAATAATAATTGTAATAACTTTCCTAAACAACATATTAATTTACTTGTTTTCCTATTTTAAAAAATTCAATGAATACTTAATATTTGCAGGAGTAGGTACTGAAAATACAAAGCTGAATATTTAGACAAAGGGTAGACTCAACAAGAAAATAAATTATAGTTTATAATACAGTTAACACCAAGATTGAAGTCTGCAATAAATATCAGTTACACCATAATTTCAAATTTAAAAATATTATTATATAGTAAAACTGATAAATATTTAAATATGCCACATGGTCCTTTTCTAATCTAAAGAGCTTTACTTGTTTGTTTACTTTTTTACAAATTTCAAATAGAATTTTCCTTAATAAAGTCACCCATTTCTTCCTCTATTGGCCACAGTAAATTTTATCATAAGTCTGTTCTTTCATATTGTAATAATCAAGGTAGCCAAAGTAGAAATAAAACTTAATTTGCCTGGACTCCTTAAAATACAAACTATGCTCATCCCCTGTAATTGGTTTAAGTAAAATGGTGATAATATTAACTTCTAATGTTTTGACAGACTTCCAGCAAAAATAAGATTCATGTGTGTGTATATGGACACTTTTTTATATTAACAAAAAGTAAAATATATAAAATATCATATGTAGTATATGATTCTGTTTTTATAAATAAGCAAAAAGCTTAGTAATATATGCATATGTATATCTAAGAATAGAGAAAGATATAAAAATAGGCACTAAACTATTAACACCTGGTTGATGGTAGATAGAAGATATACTCATTTTTTTTCTTCTAGATTTTATTTATTTGTTTTAGAGAGAGAGAGAGACAAAGAGAGAGAGAGAAAGGAAAGAGCAAGAAGCATCAACTCCCATATGTGCCCTGACCGGGCAAGCCCAGGGTTTCGAACTGGCAACCTCAGCATTCCAGGTTGACACTTGATCCACTGCACCAATACAGGTCAGCACATTTTTCTTGATATATCAGTTTTGACCCATTACAACGAATATCTATTACTTTATAACTTGTAAAAGTACATGAAGACATTTAAAAAAGGGGGAGAATTTGAGTTGATAAAGGACAAATTTTCTTACAGCTTACTGTGAGTATCTTAGAACTGAGATTGTTTTTAGCAATCTGAAGCTATATATCTAGGATAGTTTTCTTTCTCTAAAAGAATAATGATATACTTGTAGAAAGCCTTATGAGCCCTGGCCGGTTGGCTCAGCGGTAGAGCGTCGGCCTAGCGTGCGGAGGACCCGGGTTTGATTCCCGGCCAGGGCACACAGGAGAAGCACCCATTTGCTTCTTCACCCCTCCGCCGCGCTTTCCTCTCTGTCTCTCTCTTCCCCTCCCGCAGCCAAGGCTCCATTGGAGCAAAGATGGCCCGGGCGCTGGGGATGGCTCTGTGGCCTCTGCCTCAGGCGTTAGAGTGGCTCTGGTCGCAACATGGCGACGCCCAGGATGGGCAGAGCATCGCCCCCTGGTGGGCAGAGCGTCGCCCCATGGTGGGCATGCTGGGTGGATCCCGGTCGGGCGCATGCGGGAGTCTGTCTGACTGTCTCTCCCTGTTTCCAGCTTCAGAAAAATGCAAAACAAACAAACAAACAAACAAAAAAAAAGAAAGCCTTATGCATCTATAAATTTTCACCCTATGAATAGGGAGAAAATAGAAAAAGTGAAACAGAGAGTCTGAGTGTATTGCTGGAGGTCGCTTAGTAAAATCCCATTCTCTTGACCCCTCATGCTGTGCTTTTCCCAAAATAAACAGTATGCATATGATAACCTTAAATACAAATTCTATGATTCTGTAGCAAATGTTAATGAGTGTGGCCAAAGATACCACTGTGGCAAAGGCATTCTCCATCTTAACTCCTAATACTTTGCCTAGAGAAATAGAGAGCAACCCTAAGACCTCTGCTGCCAGTTCTTCGCCTGCAGTTACAAAGGCCGATCCTGAGAATGCCATGAAGTAACTACCGTGTGCCTGTGGGATGCCCTGCACTGAAGCAGATCCTTCAGCATCCTGAACTATAATACAAAAAATATAATGTAGCTACTCTGCTGGTTTAAGAATTTAATTTTCAAATTCCTGAGTAATGGGTGGGGGTTATTTAATGCTGTTAGAACATTCAGTTTTACTTTATAAAGCTTTAATAAGCACATGTGCATAAATGTCAGAAAATAAATTTTAACTAGATTAAACATAAATCTGAGACTACTGTAGCGTGATGAAAATTGCATAACATCTTTTTATTTGTTTTTGTACCATTTGCTTCTGACATCACTATGTCTTAAAAATGGAACAAACAGCTTTCTTTGAAAGAAGAAATAGAGGAAAGTAGATGCGGTTTGGATGACTGGGTAATATTTATTAATCATTCATTGCAAAAGCAATTTCTAATAAACCTGTAACTGATCAAAATGTGTCAGAAAAATGGATCGCTGACAATAGCACTGCTGTTTCTGACTGGAATGTGAACTGGTCCTAGGCTGAAGGCCTATACACTCCCTAGGAAATCACGACAGCAATATGGCAATCACATTCAATCCACCATAAAGGTATTTTAATTTGTATGCATTCACAGAACACAGTTGTATGTTAAAAGAAAAACTTCATGCTGTTTTATCTCATGATCACAGTTTAAGAAAAGTGTTTGTTTAAATATAGACATTTACCCTAAACCTCAAATATATTTTAGATTAGGAGAGAAAAATTAATTAAAATGTTGGGAGGAGATAGATCCATTATGTTGAAGTCCTTAAATAGTATATGAGCTAACAAACATTTTTCATTAGTATTTAATAAATATGTAGAGTATACAAGTAGCATCAGTGTATTCTGAGATAATTATGTTCTCAAACTCATTTGGGCAAATATCAAAAAATATTTTTCTGAATACAGTGCAGAAATATTAAAATAAAACAAATTTTAAAATGCAACAGATGAGAGACAAGTGACTTTAGAAAAGGGTTCATACCTTCTGTTGGCACTTTGTAGTTCATGTTGTGTTAACCGAATCTTCAAAAATATGACCATAACGGCCTGACCAGGCAGTGGCACAGTGGATAGAGCGTCGGACTGGGATGCGGAGGACCCAGGTTCAAGACCCCGAGGTCGCCAGCTTGAGCACGGGCTCATCTGGTTTGAGCAAAGCTCACCAGCTTGACCCAAGGTCGCTGGCTCGAGGAAGGGGGTTACTAGGTCTGCTGTAACCCCACGGTCAAGGCACATATGAGAAAGCAATCAATGAACAACTAAGGTGTCGCAACAAAAAACTGATGATTGATGCTTCTCATCTCTCTCTGTTCCTGTCTGTCTGTCCCTATCTATCCCTCTCTCTGACTCTCTCTCTGTCTCTGTAAAAAAACAAAAACAAAACATGACAATATTTTAACTGTGTTTATGCTTGTTAAAGAAAATTATATGTCAATAAACTGAAATGCAAGTTTTATGCAAAATAACCTAAAACAAAGAGTAAAGGGTTTTTATTAAAACCTGTATATAGTGTTAGTGATGAGTATGTAAGAGCAATGGGTCTGCCTACATTTCTGGCAAGCAGCAACTACATTCTACAAACCACTGATGGGCTAAACAAGCTGTTAATGACAGTTGCTTTTCAACACTTAAAATGGCCAGACTATGTTGCCTGACCACAAGGACAAGTGGGTCATCACTCTCAAATGTTATACAATATAAGAAACATAAATGAGACCTCTGTGGGGAGAAAAACCCACAGGAATGGCTACAAAGTTCTTTTGTTATTCAACTATTAATAGAAAGCAAATCCCATTTAAAGTTGTAAACTCTTGTAATCCTTTTTACTAAAAGACTTATCGTTGCTTATATAATTTTACACTACGGCTAAATGAGGTATTATTAGTCCTGGTGGCCAGCTTCACCCCATAAATATACAACTTAATATCTGGAACCGAAATAAAGAAAATAATTATCCTGTTACTCTCACAGAATAAAGCGATGAACTTTTTGCCCTTTGTATAAACCTGTGGTGTATCTGTCTCTCTGGGTTTATGAATGCCCAACCAATCATTCATATGTTGCAGAATCATACTTGATGACTACATTGGGAAATATCTAGATCTTTCACCAGAAGCACAAGGTGTTGTACATTGAACGCATGTTGTTCAAGTCAATGCCTTTCAATGTATTTTTGTTTCTGGGTCCCTGGACCAGAAACACTAGCCTCAAATGAAAGCTTGCCACAGAATTTCAGGCCCCACTCCTGAACCAGAGAATGAACCTGTGTTTAAACAATAACTTCAGGTGACTCATACGCACACTGAAGCCAGAGAAGCACTGACCTAGATCACCATGACCCCTAATCCCAACCTACCTCCAATTATTTGACTTTCAGAAAAGAGAATGAGGGAAGCTTTAGAAACATCATACTGATTAGAATAAGTCCCCTCATTCCCTGCCAAAGGGGGCATGGCACAGCAGTCTTTCTTTCAAGCTAGAAATAAGCCAAAAATCTATTTTGACCTAAAAGTGACATTTTTTCATATAGCTCAGCCTAATATAGTCTAATCTCAATCCCTCTCCCAAGGAAAAAGTATAGTATTATTTTATAGATTGCCAACAGAAAGGGTTATATTGTAAACAACTAGCAAGGCTCTAACTCCTATACATTTTCATGAGTGTAACAATAAAAATGCCTGTTAACATCACCAATCTTCTTTGTATTAAAAACACTCTATAAAGTAAATATTTTAATCCCTATTCATAAGTTCAATAAGGGCTTTTACTCACTACACTATTCAGAATTTTAAAACATAAAATGGTAGGCAAATATGGAGTCAACTCCCTTTGATAGAACAGAGATCTTAAAATCAATTTCCTATAACTTTAGAACATCATTAATTTAAAAAAAAAAGTCAAGAATAACCACCATCTAATAATCTCCCACCTTGACTTTTTCAACCCTGTGTTAACAGACATATTCTAGGGTCAAATCAAAAGGTCTTGCCTGACCAGGCGGTGGCACAGTAAATAGAGCGTCGGACTTGGACACAGAAGACCCAGGTTCAAGGCCCTGAGGTCACTGGCTTGAGCGCAGGCTCATCAGGTGTGAGCACAGCTCACCAACGTGAGCCCAAGGTCACTGGCTTGAGCAAGGGGTCACTCATTCTGCTGTAGCCCCCTGGTCAAGGCACATATGAGAAAGCAATCAATGAACAATTAAGATGCTGATTCTTCATCAAATAAAAAGTATTATTTCCTTATGTTCATTATAAAATCTAAGCATAACATTATAAGTAGTGCTTTCACTTGTTTTCTCTAAATCTTTAAGTAGATACAGGCACTGAGCTCTTTAATGTGTTTAATGTTTAATTTGCTGATGAATCCTGCAGGAATCTTTAGGACTCCTTCAAATTCAAGGTCTAGTCCACACTGATTTCCAACATCTTCCATTATGAATTTCTCTTTTGAGGTAAAAATTTACCTAGACTCTTCCCCACCTCTGACAGTAGTTGTAAGTTTAATACATAATGTATAACACAAACAAAGCCATCCTTAGAAAAACAAAGTACTACATCACTAAATGTCAAAATGGTGAACATAGGTTTCAGATTTGTGTTACCACAGGACCAGCTAGAGGGAAGACTTGAAAGTAAGTGGGACTAGAGTGGCAGCCTCAGGAAGCATTACTTCTGGGAGAAAATCAGATAAATATAATCATGGTAATAATAAGAAAGTAGAAAGAAAAACAAACAGCTAAAGAGAAACAAGACGTGCCAACCCCTATGTCCCCACCTCTGTCACTATCATCCGTTCAAGAAACTGCACTTTTCTATAATGAGGAAGAGGGCACCCTTGAACTAGGAACCCCATCTAAAAAGTACCTATGGTTTTAAAAAAGAAGGAAGGGAGGAAGGAAAGTGTAGAGGGAAAGGGAGAAAGAGAAAGAAAGAGAGAGAGAGAGATATCAAATCACCCTTATATAAAGCTACTATAAGAAGTAAACAAAAAATGCAAATCAATAATTTCTTTTTTTGTGTGGCAGAGACAGAGTCAGAGAGAGGGACAGACAGACAGAAAGGGAGAGAGATGAGAAACATCAATTCTTCGTTGCAGCTCCTTAGTTTTTCATTGATTTATTTCTCATATATGCCTTGACCAGGGGATTACAGCAGACTGAGTGACCCCTTGCTCAAGCCAGTGATCTTGGGCTCAAGCTGGTGAGCCTTGCTCAAACCAGATGAGCCCACGATCAAGCTGGAGACCTCGGGGTCTCGAACCTGGGTCCTCCACATTCCAGTCAGACGCTCTATCCACTGTGCTGCCTCCTGGTCAGGCCAAATCAATAACTTCAATAGATAAAAATTCTCTCCCCCAAACCAACCACGAAAAACAACTCGTTTGTACAAATAACAAAAAGAAAACCTAGAATCAGCTTTTAAAAAGTAAAAATAAATATAAAGAAAAAATAATTCAGAAATAAAGAATTATAAGATGTTTAAGAAAAAATAAATTTGAATCAAAATAAAAAGTAGTGAGAAAAAACAGGAAAACTACTGAGGGAGTGAACACAAAGTAGTAAAAGAAGAGAAAGAGGCACTGAAATACACGAGTAGAGAAAAGCTTTATATATAAAATTATAGAGAATATACATGTGTAAATAATTGAAGTTCCTAAAGAAGAAAATTAAAGGAGTAAAATATTTAATAGTCCACAATAATTATTTCTAGAAATGAGAAAAGTTAAGTCTACATATGAGAAAGCCCAGCAAAATTAGTCAGAAACAACCAACTTTGAGAACTGGCCTAGTAGAAAAGGACAATAAGAAAAAGCAATGCCTCAAAACCAAAAAAAGTAATAAATTCTGTATAAGGGTAAGAAAATAAGGCTGATACAACAGCTACCAGCAGAATATTTTTTTAAAAGTTAATAGAGAAACTATAAGTCAAGGATTTCATATCTAGTCAACCTGTCATTCTAGTGAAAAGACCAAAAAAAAAAAAAAAAAACAGCTTAGAATGTGCAAGATCTCAGGGACTACAGTGCACAGGAGTCTTTACTGAGGAATATATTAGTGATTGAGTTTTTTACAAACAGGAAATAAGTGAGTAAATATCAGCAAAAACACTGATGTAAATATTTAATTTTAATATTGACTTTAAAACAAGGTGACAGCATGGGTGAAAAAAATGGTCCGTATATGCATAAAAGTAGCAAGAAGACAAAAATAAGAAATATGAGGAAAAGGAAGTAAAGGAAATTACAATAGGAGCATAGGCTAGGAACGGTAACACCTGGGAGTCAAGGATGCCATTTAAAAAGTTAAGTAGAAATAAGGGAAATTAAAGCATTATAAAAGATATAAATACAAAGGAAACCACTAGAACAAAAACACAAACCTTCAAAATTTCATAATAATAAAAAATTCAGAGACAAATCCCTATACCATACTATATATCTTACATTAGCCATTAGCCTTTGCTCAAAACTACCTTTCAAAGGTGTTTTGTAAAGCAAACCTTCTTGCAGGATCTGCCCCTGGAGCAGAAGGCAGTTTTGTTATCTAAATAGGACAATAAAAGACAATGTCTTACCCTTGGCAAAGTTTGGGTAGATTTTTTTCTTTTTCCTTCTTTTCCAAGTGAGAGGAGGAGGAGAGATAGAGAGACAGACTCCCGATCACCCAGTGACCCCTGTCTGGGACCGATACTCTGCCCATGCTTGCAACCGAGCTATTTTTAGCACCTGAGGTAGAGAGCCCAAGGAGCCATACTCAGCAACTGGGCCCATGAGCTCAAACCAATCAAGCTATGGCTGCAGAAGGAGAAGGGGAGTGTGGAGAAGCAGATAGCTGCTTTTCCTGTGTGCCCTGACTGGGAATTGAACCTGGGACATCCACACACTGTGTTAACGCTCTACCACTGAGCCAACGGCCCAGGGCCCAGTTTGGGTAAATGTTCCATAAGCTCCTTAAAAAATTCTTAAACTTGGAGTCCCTCAGTGAAGGACCAGTATCTAAGGTCACCATCACAGCTGCCTGGCCTATGCAGGTTCAGGTTTGATTTGTACTGATGGTAATGAAGCAACAGAGCCAAAAACTGGTAGTCCATTTTCCTTTATTCTAGACTTGCACTCAGCAAGCGAGTAAAAACAAACACACTGGGATCCAAAACCCACTCATTCAGAGAGCTCACAAAGCCATTGACTCATCCAAGTTTTCCTAGAATCAAAGGCTTCCACCTCACCAGTCTTATTCCCCTCTGTTCCTCATCTCCTTCTCCTCCACGAACTGGTTTCTCCTTCCCCCACTCTGCCATTTTGACTGCCTCCTCCACATAGCTTCTCTGCCCTGCTACACCATGGGCTCCTCCTCCCCACAAGAACATGGCCACTCTCTCCTAAATGGCCTCCTAGCTCCTCCTTTTAAAACCTTTTGGCATGAAAGCCCTTCCCCAACACACATTAGTACAATCACACCCCTTCTCAAGCAAGAAGGGCATTAATATTATCACCTGGGAGACGGGCAATGGCATCTTAAACAAAAAGAGTGAACAAAACCAGAAAATACAGATTTTACAACTCACTTGCCCAACACTCAGCTATGACACAAACCTACTGGGTATGCAGCACTGCCCCATGGGACTTGAGAGTCAAGTGGAAACTATACAGACATGAAGCACTTACTATTTTTTGTGCTATTAGTAATAATACACTTTTGTCTGTGACCCAGGAACCTAATGTCTTCTTTTAGGATCTACTAAAGTGTGGCAGGCATGCAAATAGGCTAAAATTTCATACCCTTAGTAAAGAAGATATAGCCAAATAGATAAAGAAACATATAAATATGATATATACAGTAATTATAAACAATTCCCAGTATATAATGTTAAATTTTTTAAAAAGCCAAAAGTACAGCTTGACCAGGCGGTGGTGCAGTGGATAGAGCGTCGGACTGAGACACAGAGGACCCAGGTTCAAAACTCCAGGTCGCCAGCTTAGTATAATCACACCAGTATCTAAGCTTAAATGCAGGTTCACCAGCTTGAGCGCAGGGTCACTGGCTTGAGTGTGGGATCATAGACATGACCCCATGGTCACTAGTTTGAAGCCCAAGGTCGCTGGCTTGAGCAAGGGGTCACTCAGTCTGCTGTAGCCCCCCAGTCAAGGCATATATGAGAAAGCAGTCAAGGAATAACTAAGGTGCCTCAACAAATTGATGCTTCTCATTTCTCTCCCTTCCTGTCTGTCTGTCCTATCTGTCCCTCACTCTGTCTCTGTACACAAAAATATTTTAAAAATAAAAAAGACATAAAAGTACAAACATGTATATGTAATATGCTACTTTTTATAAGAAAAAATAAAAATACACATATATGTATATGTATATGTTACAAAAAGTAGCACAGGAAAGATAAACCAGAAGTTAATAAAGTTGGCTACCTACAAGGAGTAGATGAGCTAGAAAGAGAGTGCTACCTCTCTGAAATCTTCATTGTATATACTATTTTGACTTTTAGAAGCATGTTAAAGTACAGATATTCAAATATATAGTTAAATCAATAAAAAGTCAAAATCACCTAAAAGTCAATGCAGAAACAAATGAATACAACTATATATTCAAATTAATAATCTAAATACACCCAAGGAGGAAAATAACTCAAATGAACCTTGAACTCTTTTAACTAAATGTATATTTAATATAACATAGCAATTTTGAAACTACATATTTTATGTGTATTACATAATTGAGCAAATGGGAAAATGTATTGATATTGTTAGTAGTCAGGGTTCTCACTTTGAATGAAGAGAAATACAAATATGGAAGGGGGAACATGGAAGAATTTTGTAGCTTGGGTTGAAACTGTAAGTATTATTATGACTCATATTTCTTAAAAATATTTATCTACCTACCTATTTTTCTAATCTAATACTGAAAGATCCTAGAAGTAATAAAATCCCAGAGACAAAGAACACATCACATGGTAGATCCTGACATCTAAATGCTATTTCCCTCTAAAATGAAATAAGGTAATTTGAAGAAATGACTGATTCCAGGACTGGGGCATGTAAAGTATATAAAGAGCATGGAATATATTGTTGTACCAGAACGTAAGAGAGCACTTAAAAAAAGAGGTATGTCAAAAGGACCCAGAAGCCAACTTGAAAGCATACTCCTTAGACAAATCTGGAACAACCGGAGCATCAAAATAATTAAGAAAAATAATTGATAACCTGTTTAGTATAATAAAAATCCATTAGTCCTTGCTCACAATATATAAATAAAATAAGAAAGAAGGGTAGGCTCTTCCTTACAGTAGATTGCTGCCTTCTAAACATAGGGGAGCAGAAGAGTTGAATACTGCATTTTGCAATTATCAGGCAAGAAGCCAGTGGATGATGGGGCACAAAACTTCACAGGCTCTGTCTAGAACTTTAAAGGGACATAGACTTTACAGGTAAGTCGATGAGTTGTAAAAAGAAAAAAAAAAGGTCCTGGGCAGTATAAGTATAGAAAGCTATGAATAACATGCTAGGCAGTTCCCAAGAAAAGTTGGCAACACAGAAATAAAGAAATGATAGAACAAAATAAATCTGAAAATGTGAAGGCTACATAAAGAAGAAATTACTTCAGTGTGTGTAATGCTCTTCTCATTTTAATTTTATACCATATATTTTATAAAAATCAATCTATTAGAAAATTGCATTTGGCTGTCCAGCCAATTCAAAGAAGGGCTATCTGTGCTGGATGACAAAGGCAGTACGTGCTGGTATCTGCTCAGCGGGAAGTAAAGAGACACAGACCTAAGGAGCCCACAGTGTTACAGACAGGTTTCATTAAGCTCAACCGATAAACTGAGTTCACTTTCTTCTCAGGTTGTGAGAAGACACTGACTTTTCTGAATATTGCTAGTGCACAAAGCAACACATTTGTAGATATATGTTATATGTATGTATGTATATGTGTGGTATTATCTTTAATAGTCATATATTCATATTATTAATAGTTCAGAGTTGAGTCAATTTTACAATAAGTTAGTCTTTTGCACAGCTTAGATAAAATGAATTAAAATCACCCCCTATCTGTTGTAGAAATTCAGACTCTCTCATCTCTAAAATGCACTATGTTTAAATATATTCTATGTACAACACATAAAAGTGAAGTACAACTTAGGTTCAAAAGTAGAAAAAAGTAACAAACATAAGAAGAAGCTAAGCTTCACCAAAGGTTTTTAAATATTTTTAGCTGGAGAACTTTCTTCAGATGAAATCTTGTTTTAAAAGTTTAAAATTTTACAAAATAACTAGAAATGGAACTACTCTGGTTAAAGTGGTCAGAGAAAGCCTGGAGTGCCACCTGCTTTTTTTGGTTTCTTTTTTTGTTTTATTTATTTATTTATTTTTAATTTATTGTGCTGACATGGTTTCAAGTGTCCCACTCAATATATCACCCTCTACCCCTGAATCATGCCCCCATGCTCCATGAAAAGTGCCTTTCCGTTCCCTTCTCACCCTCTTTAAATCCCTCATCTGTATCCCCCCTTTCCCTCTGGGAATTGCTACCCTGTTGTCTATATTGATGAGTTATGTGTATATAATTTGGCTAATTGCTTCAACGTGTGTGTGTGTGTGTGTGTGTGTGTGTGTGTGTGTGTGTGTGTGTGTGAGAGAGAGAGAGAGAGAGAGAGAGAGAGAGAGAGAGAGAGAGACAGAGAGAGACAGAGAGATAGACAGATAGGGACAGACAGGCAGGAAGGAAGATGAGAAGCATAGATTCTTTGTTGTGGTTCCTTAGTTGTTCATTGATTGCTTTCTCACCTGTGCCTTGACTGGGGGGCTCCAGCAGAGTGAGTGACCCCTTGCTCACTCAAGCTAGCAACCTTGGGTTGAAGCCAGCAACCTTTGGGCTCAAGATAGTGACGATGGGTCATTTCTATGATCCCCATGCTCAAGCCAGCAACTTCACACTCAAGCTGGTGAGTCCAGTGTTCAAGCCAGTGACCTCAAGGTTTCGAACCTAGGTCCTCCACGTCCTAGTCCAATGTTCTATCCACCACGCTACTGCCTGGGCAGGCCCCTTTAACCTTCTTTGATCCTATCCCCTCTTTTACCTTCCCTCTGACAGCTGTCCACCTGTTCCCTGTGAACATGCCTCTGTTTCTGTTTTCTCCCTCGATTTATTGTGTTCGTTAGATTACACATTTAAGTGAGATGGTGTGATACTTGTCTTTCTCTACCTGGCTTATTTCACTTAGTACATATAATTATCTCCAGGCCCATCATGCTGTTGCAAAGGGTAAGATTTCCTTATTTTTCACAGCTGCATAGTATTCCATTGTGTAAATGGACCACTGCTTTTTAATCCACTTGTCCACTATCAGACACTTGGGCTTTTATCAGACCTTGGCTATTGTAAACAATGCTACAGTGAGCATGGGGGTGCATTTATTCTTTTGAATTAGTGTTTTGGGATTCTTAGGATATATTCCTAGAAGTGGTATAGCTGGGTCATAAGGCAGTTCATTTTTTAACTTTTTTGAGGAATCTCCATACTGTTTTCCACAGTGGCTGCACCAGTCTGCATTCCCACCAGCAGTGCAGGAGGGTTCCCTTTTCTCCACATCCTCGCCAGCACTTATTGTGTGTTGATGTGTTAATGAAAGCCATTCTGGCAGGTGTGAGGTGATATCTCATTGTGGTTTTAATTTGCATTTCTCTAATGATTAGTGATGTTGAACATTTTTTCATGTCTACTGACCACCTGTATGTCCTCTTTGAAGAAGTGTCTATGCAGGTTCTATGGCCCATTTTAAAACTGGATTGTTTACCTTCCTGGTGTTGAGTTTTAGAAGTTCTTTATAAATTTTGGTTATTAAACCCTTATCAGACCTATCAGCAAATATGTTCTCCCCTGAGTAGATTGTCATTTTATTTTGTTAGTCGTGTCTTTTGATGTGCAAAATCTTTTTAGTTTGATATAGTCCCATTTGTTTATTCTGTCCTCTATTTCAATGGTCCACAGAGATATATCCGCAAAAATGTTGCTATAAAAATGTCTGAGAGTCTACTGCCTATGTTTTCTTTCAAGATTTTTACAGTTTCATGACTTACATTTAAATCTTTTAACCATCTAAGTTTGTTTTTGTGAATGGTGTAAGTTGGTTAGTCTAGTTTCATTTTTTTTGCACACACCTGTCCAATTTTCCCAACACCATTTACTATAGACTGTCTTTACTTCATTGTATATTCTTGCTTCCTTTGTCAAATATCAATTGTCCATAAAGATGTGGGTTTATTTCTGGGTGCTCTGTTCTGTTCCATTGATTTGTATGGAGCACCACCTGCTTTGGGAGTGTCCCTCGCTGCCCAAGGCATAGCTAGGAAACCACTGCTACATATTAGAAGTGGAGTACAAACACATAAAATAGTCACTGAAAATAAGGTCATCCTGGTAAGTATAAAAAATACAAAATTTAAAGTAAAAAAATCTAACTCATTATTTACTGATCAATATGAACCAAGTATATATAAATTTTTTTTAATAAATAATTCACAAGTATAAAAGACAGGTCATTTTGACACTATGGTAGATGTTCTTCCTTGTTATTAACCCCTCAACTGATACTGAAATTTGATGTCTTAGATTAAAATTTTTATTCTAATGCCTACATGTCCTAAATATATGTGCCACTATGATGTTGATTAACAGGGGTTCAAGATATAATTTTTAATAATGGGAATAACAATGTTATTTATTTACTTCTAATGTGGACAAATATATAGTAAAAATTTCTAACTAGGTTCTTATGTCCTGCTTTTTAATAATTATCTGTAATTTTTTAGGATCTTTTTTTTTAAAGGGTTAAGTTTCCTCAGTTTACTTTAGCTATTGAAAGGAAACCCAAAAATCCCTTACATCCCTACTACTCTAAGTCAAAATGAAGCTGATCTTGCTACTGTTTGCTTTTGTGGGAGAAGAACAAAAAGCACATTAATAGTTAACAAAGCTACAATATAATATACGCATGAGGCCTTAAATTAAAAAAGTACTTAGGTTATATTTACAAAAGAATCTCTATCATTAATTATTCAACATTTGGATTTGACCAGAAACCAGAGCATGACTTTATAATGCTCTGTTTAAATGAACTACTTAATGCTGTAATGAACACTCATTGTGGTAAGCTCAATGAATTTTGGACCTGTTATAATACAACAGTTTTTCCAATTTTCTGATCAATGGACAGAATTAAATGTTCAGTCAGTTTGAATTTCACTTATGCTTTAAAAATGTTTATTTAAACCAAAAATTTTGCATCTCAATTATTTTATATTCTAAACTGAATGTAGTTTAAACCAATGCATTATTCATAAAGCAAAGACATTAGGAAAAACAAAGCTGTACACTTCTTTCAAAGCTGATAAATAGCTAAAACATACCATATTTATGCATGCAATATTTGATTGTGTGTTTCTTAAAACACAAGCTTGTTTTTGTCAGATCAAGATATGCCAAAAATTCTACACCAAACATTTTTGTTTATAATTAAAGCAATCATCAATCCAAGGATTGTCATCCATTTTATTTCATCTCTACATCAAAAAAAAAAGTAATTTAAAAATATTTAAATTCCCTTGAAATGAGAAGATAAATGAAAATGTAAGTGCCTTCACATAATAACAGTAAGCTGACCCTTTGGGAAATGGTTGACTTTCTCAATACAAGGTATTCAAAGCTCATTCAAAAGTGTTCATTTAGAATGCAGATATCAAAGATGATGAAAATGTTCAAGAGAAAATTAGAACTTACCAGATGTTCTAATCCTGCTTTGATGTTTCCAGATTCCCTAAAATAGAAGAATAAAAGTTCTAAATAGCTGCTAAACCCTTGTCTGCTGTAATTTATGTTTACCTCAAAACTGTTTTATAAACCCTTAGTATTTTTTTTTATATCTTTACTAACAGTCATATAACACTGTTTTTAAGGACAAAGCAATTTCCATCAAAAGGGAACAGATAATTTATTTATAACTACTAGTAGTACCACTAAATTGGTATTCCACTAAAAGAACGACTGCTTCAGATTTTTCAGTCAGTATACAATAAAAAGTATACTATTATTTTATTACTATACCTTTTTATTTCACATTAGTTTTTCCATTAGTTTGTTTTTTCCATTTATTAAAATGTTGAAACTTATAGATTCTATCTACCACCTAGATTCTATAATTGATATTTTACTATATTTGCTTTATATCCATCATCCATCCATCAATGATTACATTTTTATGTAAAGAATATACTAACAAAGAACATGTTTATAATTTCATAGCTAAACAACTAAATTATAACAAGTTTCTCTTTATATTAATTTTATTAACTTAGTGTACAGTACAAAATAAGGCCCTAAGAATATTAAAAAAACAAAATATCACCAAAAGAAAATATGAACATTAAATATTATGCTATATTTCAAGTATTTAATTTATTGCTCTTCATTGTAAACAAAACATTGCTAATGAAATTTAAAGGAGAAATACCTGTGCAAGTAGCAAAGCTAATTTAAATATGCATTTAGTAAAATGTGGTAAATAGTTACATTTTTAATCCTGATTTCAGTCTACACTAATTTATTAGTGACAAATGAACTTGGGCTTTCCTCACTCTGATTAAGCAATATTTTAATTCCATCATAAATGCCAAGCCTTATTTTTTTAACATGAAATTACACTTCTACCATACTGCACACACACACAAAAAAAACGAAATGGAGCATTCAACAACCAAAAACAGTATTGTGTGCCTGATGTTTAATATTTTCTCCACACTTCTTTCTTTCTCTGAAGGGAACTTTATTTCTTCTCTCTTTATTTCTATCTTCAGTTTTCTTTGCCAGAAATATTGCTGTTTCCTTTGTCTTGATATACAATCTTTCCAAAATTCCCTGTTTTCCCTTCAAATCCGCTGTTTGAAAACTAAACTCATGGGTTCCAACCTTTGCTCTCACTGCCCAGTATGATCGACTGGGAATAAATTCCAGCATCTACTGATTAGCAAAGCTCTCATCTTTAGCCAATCTCTTCTCTACTTTCTGCTTCTGGCAATGTTAGCAATGCTACATATTCAATGTTTTAAAATATAAGAATTTCGGAAACTCTCTGGATGCAGTCCTAATGACAAATGATAGAAATAAATTACAACAGGGTGTTAGAAGAGGCTAACAGCTACATAAGTAATTATTTTAAACTTTATTATTATAAAACTGATGTACTTATTGGCTCTGGAAGGCAAAGGGATCTTTTAAGCTTTCACAAGGACATTCTACTATAATCATTTGTATAATTTAAAATCTAAACAAAAAGAAAAATGCATGTAGTGAAACATCTGACAGTACAATGTGTCTTTCTCTTCCTGGTATTTTTTAAATCCAAACAGAAGCATACTATATACATAGTTTTATACCTTCACATGGTAATCTATCTTAGAGTTTCCTTTATATAACACACCTCTACTTCATTTTACCCCATGCTACATTGTCACATAATGGTTCTTATTAGAAAATAATATTGCATAATAAAAAAATGAAAATGTTTAGATTCAAAGTACTAGTCCATAATTAGTTATCTGAAACCACTAATGCCAGACATGCTTCATAAGAATGCTTTAGATTTTAGAAAGGTAATAAGGTATATACATTATATGTAATATAACACTGACAGCATTGCCTGAGGCTGCATCTCATCATACACATTAACAATTTTAAAAGAAACAGATGAATGTCCCCACAAAGTGGGATAAATAAAGGCTATTCATTTCAGGATAGGTTTTGCTGTCAACCGAATTTATCACAAAGTTAGGGAAAATCTCAGTTCTCTGAGCTGTTTGAATGTTGGAATCAAGGATAAGAAACTATTCATTAAAAAATAATAAGAGGTTGGCTAGGCTACTGCTTTGCTATGTTTCTAAGTGACTTTTTTTTTCTTAATTGAGAAGCAGGGAGACAGAAAGACTCCTGTATGCATGCTGATTAAGATCCACCTGGCACACCTGCTATGGGCTGATATTCTGCCCATCTGGGGCTGTTGCAATGTTACTTGACAACTGAGCTATTTTAGTGCCTCAGGCAAGGCCATGGAGCCATCCTCAGCACCCAGAGCCAACTTGCTTGAGCCATTCGAGCCATGGCTGTGAGAGGAGAAGAGAGAGATAGAGAGAAGACAGAGGGAGGAGTGGAGAAGCAGATGGTCACTTCTCCTGTGTGCCCTGACCAGTATTGAATTCAGAACATCCACGCACTGGGCCAATGCTTTACACTGAGCCAACTGGCCAAAGCCTCTAAGTGACTCTTTAAATTAAGTGATAGAAAATATGCTTTCAGAATGGTATGCATGAAAGAAAACTAGGCATCATCCTTGGCATAAGCTTTGTCCTTCAAGACCAGGTTTGAACACATGTATGCAAACATAGGGTCTTCGCTTTCCAATGCCCTTCACTATCATTTAGATGTAATCACTATCTTCACAGGCACTACCTTATTTTAGGCCTTTTCTTTTCTCTCCTTTGGAGATTACTGGCCTCAGCTTTTCTCTCACAGATTACTACAAAGACTCCTAATGGTTAAAAATGGTTCCTGCCTTGAACAATGTCAATTCATTTTCAATATTACAGCAAAATCTTTCTAGAATGTAAGCTTGATCATGTCAATTCTCTTCTTAAAATCAATGATATTCTACTCCACTCCTGTTTATTCATTCCCCCATTTTCTTTCCAAAGCTATATCACATGGTGATAGCAACAACCTTAGCAAACTACTAACCTGGCTTTACTCAATACTGAGCACTTGCTCTCTCACCAGAAATGCTCCTATTCTTCCAGCCTCTAATTCTACCCATCTAGCTTTGAGGGGGAAAAAAAAAAAATCAGGACTCAACTTGAATCATACCTCCACTGGGGAAACCCCCCTTGATCAAAAATTCCCATCTGCATTTTGTTTTAGCAAGAGAGAAACAGAGACTGCCAGGAAGGGAGAGAGATGAGAAGCATCAATCATACTTGTTTCACTTTAGTTAGTTGTTCATTGATTGCTTTCCCATATGTGCCTGGACCAGGGGCTACAGCTGAGTCAGTGACCCCTTGTTCAAGCCAGTGACCTTGGGGTCTTGTCTATGATCCCATGCTCAAGCTGGTGAGTCCATGCCCAAGCTGGATGAGCCTGCAGTCAAGCCAGCAACCTCGGGGTTTCAAACCTGGGTCCTCAATGTCCCAAGTCAATGCTCTATTTCCGTGCCACCACCTGGTCAGGTTATCACACTTTATTATAAATACCTGTTTACTTGTCTATTGATACCACTAAAATGAAAGCTCCTCCAGGACACAGATTGCATCTTTTTCAGAGTATGGATTCCTCTAACAAGGGTCTAATACATCACTGTCATGAGAATGAGACTGGATGGAGAGTCAGTGGCAACCAGCTCAGGGTCTGAATGGTCTATCCTGCCCTGATATTACTATCCAAGCTTTTTTTTTCACTTCCATTTGCATAAAACATCTTTTTCCATCCCTTTTAGTGTGTATATTTCGTTCTGATGTAGATCTCTTGTGGAACCATATATACAGGTCTTGTGCTCTTATCCATTTTGCTACCTTATGTCTTTTTATTAAAGCATTTAAGCTATTTATATTTAAAGTGATTATTGATAGTATCTTTATATTGCCATTTTATTCTTTTAAATGTGTTCCTCTGTTTTCTTTTTCTTCTTAAAAAAGAACCTTTAACATTTCTTGCAATATTGCTTTGGTGGTAATGAATTGCTTTCGCTTTTTCTTGTCTGGGAAGCTCTTTATCTCTCCTTCAATTTTATATGAAGCCTTGCTGGGTAAAATAGTCTTGGTTGTAGACCTCTGTTTTTCATCACTTTGAATATTTCATGCCAATCCCATCTGGCCTAAAATGTTTCCGTTGAGAAATCAGCTGACAGTCTGGAGATACCTTTTAGGTAACTGCCTTTCTCTTGCCACTTTTAAGATTATCTCTATCTTTAAGCTTTACCATTTTAATTATGTGTCTTGGTGTGGGGCTGATTCTGTTCACCTTGTTTGGGACTCATTGCACTTGCTGGACTTGAATGTCTTTTCCCATCACCAGGTTAGGGAAGTTTTCCATTATTATTTCCTCAAGTAAGTTCTTGATCTCTTGATCTCTCTCTTCTCACTCTGGTACCCAATGTTGTTACGTTTCAAGTTGTCCCAAAAGTCCCTTAAACTATCCTCATTTTTCTAATTCTTTTCTCTTTTTACTGTTCTATTGGGTGTTTTCTGCTACTTTATCTTCCAAATTACTGATTCAATCCTCTGCTTCAACCTACTATTTATTCCTTCTCATATACTCTTAATTTCAGATATTATATTCTTCATTTCTGACTGAATTTTTTTTTATAATTTCCATGTCATTTTTCATGTTGTTGTAAGTCTCACTAAATTCCTTCAGCATCCTTATAACTGTTTTCTTGAAATCTGTATTTGATAAAGTGCTTGCCTCCATTTCATTTAGCTCTTTTACTGGAGATTTATCCTGTTCTTTCACTTGTGGCATGTTTGCCTCCCCATTTTTGCTGCCTCTTTGTGTTTGTTTTTATGTATTAGGTAGATCTGCTATGACTCCCAGTCTTGGTAGGGAGGCCTTATTTAGCAAATGTCCTCTGGGTACCAGTGGCACATCTCCTTGATCACTTAAGCTGGTTGCTCCAAGAATGTCCCTTATGTGTGTTATGTGGACCCTGCTGTTGTAATTGAGTCTTGATTGCTATTGGCCCATTTGTGCATGGGTTAACCCTCAGTCTGACCAACTATGAGGGTCTACCCTGACCATAGTATACAAGCTGTTGTGCAGCTGACCACATGAAGTGAAATATGACTCAGCAGGATTCTGGTACCTGCCAAAATTTCCCTATGATATACTACTTGTGAAGGTAATTGTATCCTGCTGTGATATTGTTTAAAGCTGGCCATTATGTGTGTTTATGTCTTGGGCCACTTGGGAGGGACTTTGGTGTTGGTCCGTTCAGAAGCTGCCTATGACTGGCCCTGGGCAACCCTGGGGAACTACAAAGTGATCCTCCATTGTGACTGCCTCTGCTGGGCCTGGGTGTGTGTGGGAAGGACCAAGCTGTATACTAAGGCTGGCTTTTACCAGCATTTCTCCTGGAGGCAGGTCAGCAAAAGTCCCAAGGCACCCGAAGATCAGCTTCTGAAGCCTCTACCTGCTGGCTGCCTGCTAAGCTCAGTCACCAAAACAGTCTCTGTGAGCTGCATGACACAAGTTGTCAGTGAGTCACCAGGTAGAGGCAAGTGTTGTTCACCAGACTGATACAAGGTCAAATTTGTATCAGTTTGTAATAGGTTTGATTATTTTTGATGGAGTAGGAGGACACAAGGAAAAAAATAGTTCAGGCCAGAGACCACTAGAGCCTTTACACTCTAGTTTTCAAACTAAACTGGAGCAGCACCAGCCAGTGCTTGGTCTGAAGACACTCAGCAAATGTCCCCGGGTATACAGAGTCTAGCTGCCACCCACAAGGTGCTTGCACACCTTTGTGATGAGGCAGGGTCTCAGGGAGTCCCCAAGGTGAGGCCAGCAGAGTTTATCAGACCAAGATTTGGCTGTATAAAGTGAGGGCTCTGCACCGGTCAGGCGTGAGATAGAAAAACGGCCCCTGTCCTAGATCCACATACAGCCTGTCTCAGCTTCTGCCAAGAGCCTGATCTCAGCAGGGTGAGGCCTCTGGTAGTTGGGAAAATTGGACTATTGGATCTCCTTTGATGTGGAAGTGCCATTCAGGCTTGGGTGAAGATGGAGGGAAATAGCTCCCAGCCACAGAGCCACACAACTCAGTCTGTCCAGGATTCTACATAGGCCCCAGTAGGGTAGAACCACCAGGAATAAGGATGGTAGGACTTTCAGGAGCCTGGAGAGGGTGGCTACCAGATCTCCTGTGATGGGGAGGCACTAGTCATGTTCATGGGAAATTGGCGGGTATGTCCCCCACTTCAATGCCATACAACTAACTCAGTAATTGATATTCCCTGAGTCTTCCAAGACCTCTACACCCCAGTCTAGGCAGCTAACTCCTCAGCAAGGCACAAGCTGTACACAGTGCGGACACAGGGAGTCCAGAGCGTGGAGCTACTGCATTTCCCTGAGGCTGAGGTCATACGGAGGGGAGTACTTACCCAAGAATGATGGTGTCTGTGATGCAGGAAGTGACTCTGCACAGGGATCCTGGCAGCTGTCCTTTCAGTTCTCTCCCCAGAACCACAAACCCCAGTCTCTCACAGGACTCTAGTCTGCTCCCCCTTCCTTCCACCAGTCCAGGGTGAGTGGCTGCAAACAAGATTTTGTGTTTGCCCTTTAAGAGGATGCCTGTGTCTCTAGCTGTTTCTCTCTCTCCCTGGTGGACAGAATCCTTGAAGGTTTTCACAGCCAGATGTTATGTGGGAGCCTATTACCAGGTCTGGTACTCTGGACCAGGGAGCCCAGCTTGGGGCTGGGACCCCCACACTTCTCAGGGAGAATCTTTGTAGCTGAGATATTCCTCCAGAAACTTAGCCTGCAGGAGTGGGTCCAGCCCTTTTTATGTCTCCTCCCTTCCTACCAGCCTCGATTTAGCTTCTTCTGTAAATCCTTGGTAATAGGTTTGATTATTTTTGATGGAGTAGGAGGACACAAGGAAAAAAATAGTTCAGGCCAGAGACCACTAGAGCCTTTACACTCTAGTTTTCAAACTAACCTGGAGCAGCACCAGCCAGAATCAAAACTTTAACCCTCCCCTTAGATTAAAGTTTTTAGCCAAGGCAGCTAAATGTTGCAGGAAGCAAAAGAAAGGCCTATGAAGAAAATTTTGGGGCCTCTGAAGTATGTAAACATGGAATTGAAAAATTAAAACAGGGAGATTTTATCCAGGGAAAATAGAACACACTGAGCAAGAATGTAGGGTGAGCATGACATCTTCAAAAGGAAGATGTTTAGAAATTAAACGTAAAGAAATAGCTATGAAAAGAGAATCAATATGATATAGTGGGTATTAAAAATACAACAGTTTGAAATAAAGAACTCAGAGAATGGGTTGAAAATCCCTATAGCTGCAGACAAGGCATGAATAAATGAGCTGGAACACTGGATAGAAGAACTCCCAGAAAGGGATGAAAAACTAGAAGAAACTAGAGATAAAATTAAGAGTAGGAATAGATGTGTGAACATCTATGTAATGGAAAACCTAGAAGGAAAGTAAAGATATTGGCAGAAATGACAAAAATTTCCCAGTACCAAAATATTCAGCTCTTATATTGAAAGGGTACCTAGAGCAGTGAACAGAATAATTAAGGGAAAATCCATAATGTAAGGATAATGAGAATATTATAGATCAAATCTAAAAGAACCCAGAAAGAAAAAAACATAACCCTCAATAAAGAAAGAATAACACTGCCATCAGACTTCTCAATACTAACGCTGGACAAGAAAGTATTAACTTCCAAGATAAAGTATCTGTTTAGGTAAAAGAACTGCCAACCTAGAATTTATATACAGCTAAAATAAACTATTAAATTGAAAGAAAAATAAAAAATTTTTCAGCATACAAAATCTCAAGAAATTCACCACATAAAGACATTATCTGAACAAAGTTCTGAAGAATATGATGCATTAAGATGAGAAATAAATGCAGAAAGAAGCAACAAGATAAAGCAAGTAAAGTCTGGCATAGAACATAGCAATTATAAAAATCAAAGCATCGGCCCTGGCCGGTTGGCTCAGCGGTAGAGCGTCGGCCTGGCGTGCAGGGGACCCGGGTTCGATTCCCGGCCAGGGCACATAGGAGAAGCGCCCATTTGCTTCTCCACCCCCACCTTCCTTTCTGTCTCTCTCTTCCCCTCCTGCAGCCAAGGCTCCATTGGAGCAAGGATGGCCCGGGCGCTGGGGATGGCTCCTTGGCCTCTGCCCCAGGCGCTAGAGTGGCTCTGGTCGCGGCAGAGCGACGTCCCAGAGGGGCAGAGCATCGCCCCCTGGTGGGCAGACCGTCGCCCCTGGTGGGCGTGCTGGGTGGATCCCGGTTGGGCGCATGCGGGAGTCTGTCTGACTGTCTCTCCCCGTTTCCAGCTTCAGAAAAATACAAAAAAAAACCCACAAAGCATCAATGACAAAAAAGAAAACTAAAGAAAATTTACCAATAATGATCTGGAATTAAAATACTAGAGATTTTCACATTGTGTAAGAAACAAAATCTAGCAATGTATAATTTATAAAAGACACACAAAACAAAATGATTCAGAAAGGTTTCCAGATAAAGAGATAGTAAAAGATATAACAAGGCAAACATGAAATAAAAAAAAGCTGGCGTGGTAATTTTAGTGACAAAATTAAGCCACTTCTCTCCTACCCAAAATGTATTTTTTGAGATATAAAAAGGAGGACATTCTACTCTAATAAAAGATACAATAGAAAAATTTTCATTTATATTCATAAGGTTTGTATATTCATAAAGCTTAATAAGTATCAGAGACTGCGACACCGAAGTTTCAACAAGTTCTCCATGAACATCAGTTTTCTGCAGCTTTACTTTGGACAGGAACACAGAAAGGGTGGCCACCAAAAACAATACAGATAAAGCATCCTGAATACAAAAACACTATACAAGACAGCATGATGTGTAATCCTGGTTCTAGAAACAGAATACCTACACTCAAGGTTAAGCTCTTACAAAATGGTTGCATGAACTTGAGTAATAAGCCAATTTCTCTAAAGTTCAGATTGTTAAACCTGCCTTACTCAACACATAAGGTTGTGGTGAAAACAGCAGCAAGATAATGTACATGAAGTTACTCCATAAATGACAATGTGCTTTGGAAATGTTAGTAAAATAGATATTTAAATATAAGTCTTAAAAGTGGTTCCAAAAGTCTTAATAAAATTTTAAAAATAGAGAGGCAAGATCCAAGACATTGACAAAGGGTTCTTGCAATAAATGGTCCTCTTTAAAGGCTTGTCCTCTTTAGTGGTCGGTGTCTGGGGTTGTCCCTGTCATGACTTCATCAATATCTGTGCAACTCCTTTCGCCCTGTGCTGAAAGCAGACTTAATTCAATTATAAGTCTCAAAACTGATAAAATGGTCCTGAAGTGGAAAATGGGAAGAGATTATTGGCAAATGAATAAAGATTTGTATCGAACTAACACACAGGAGTATAACAGGTCTTTTTTTAATCATTCCCTGTCTTAAATCTTCTGGGAACCATGAGTTTCCCTTCCCCTCATGCAGCACATTGATTTCTGAATTAGACTGCAATATTAAATAATTAATATACTTGCCATGATTGATGTTTTGCATTAGTTGAATATTAGGTTATCAATCAAAATCCACTTGGTTTAATGTAATAATATTGAAAAAGTGTCACGGGCTGTTCATCCAATTTGTAGTTGAGGCAGCACAGATAGTAATGTTGGCATAACACAGGCTCTAAAGCAGGAAATGCAGTGGTTCATCATATGAGGTAGACATTTTGAAACTCACTGGGACAAGGCTGAGGTTGTAGTAAATAAACCTTGTGGCACTTGCCAGTTTCAATATTAGGTCTCCTTCCAGCAGAACCACACTATGCATCCATCATATCATGGCAGGCAAGAAAAAAATTAAAATACAGTAAATATACTGATACTGATTTACCTTTGTGGCAAACAGATAATCATTATTTTGCTAAAGGAAACAGGCTGTCAATCCAGACACTTGCTATGATAAAGCTGTCCCTTAAAAAATTACTAAAAAAAACCACTAAGATTTTTTAGATCTAGCCTTACTAGGAAAGGGATCAACTTTTTAAAAAATATGATAAAATATTACACTAAAGTGATCATTCAGGTTTTAAGTGGTCTGAGGGACCCAGGCCAGGAAACCACAGTAATAATGGCATTTTGGGGGGGTTGGGGGGATCCTATTCCTTTTAACAATGACATTCTTCTTTACTCACAATATATATATTTTGCATCTACACTTGTCAAAACATTAGAAAAATATTTAATTAGTTGCTTTTTCCAGTAAAAGTACATGATTTTTTTCATCACTCCCTATTATATCAATTCAAAATCTATTGTGGATTAACTTATAAAAGTTTTAAACAAATTAAATAAACAAAAGATATCCAAAATAAAAGTAACATTTTTAGTAGAAAGTAGAAAAGTAACAAAATAAATATAAACCATTTCACAGAGCTAGTCAAAAATACAGTGAGTGTTGTTATAAAATACTCAGTAGCCATAATGCAAGCAACTAACTGATGTAGCATCAAAGTATCACTTCATGAACCAAATCTTTAACAAGTAAAAAATTAAATGTTTATAACCATTAATATATATGTACTAGCCCATATATAATGTGCACACACACAGTAATTATAAAAAAGAAAGTAATTCCTATAACAGTATAAAATTTTACCAGTTCTTTTTTGTCATGGAGAAAGCATATTATTTAGTTTTAAAAGATTCCTATGCTGTAGTTTTCTACAGCTAAAGAGGTAGTATTACAGTTAATTCTGTATTCTCTTACATAAGCAAAAATCTATGAGTTGGGTTTTTATGATATAATGTCAGTCAAGGTTTTTTAAAATCTTGAGTTATAAATTATAAAAATACCTACATCTCCCATCTCAAATAATAATTGATAAATTTTTACAGTTATAATACCTTTTCTGTTAAATATCAAATGTTATTAATGTAAAATTTTGGTAATACATAAATCTAATAAGAAAAATCTGAGTTCAGATTGCCACACTACTACTTACTAAATAACTTTGTCAAGGTAATTATCTTCTTTTATTTTAAATTCAAGGCAAAAATTTTAAGGAATCAGTAAATATATACCTAAATCACTTAATAAATACTGGTTCAATATGACAGACTAATAATGGACTTAATTGACTGCATTCCACTTACAAAATCAAGAAACATCTTTATAGATTTAGCATTTTTAACCACCTTAAATTTTGTTTCAATTGTAACATCTGTAAACGAAAGTAAGTCTACTTTTCAAATAAAATGCTTATAAAGACTTGGCCCAATGTTAACATTTAATAAAAATATGTATATCCTGACATAAGCACATTCTCATATTCTGATCTCTGAAAGGCAGTAGAATAATAAAGTATATTGAAAAAAAAAAAAAGAAAAAAATATGCCAAGTACCTTTTTTTTTTTAACATTTTAACCCCAATAAGAAAAATAAAGAATAATAGCACTAAGTCCCCAAAAAGGTCTTCCTGGAATTCTCAGTTTTAACATACCAAGTTTGGTTAGAATAATCAGCATTTATTTCCTGATTGATGAATATGTTACAAATTAGTGGTTCTAAATATATATTCTTATGTTATTCCAGTTCAGAATACAGGGTTCAGATGTTTGCATTGTTTTACAAGTACTTTTTGACCTGATTATTATTTGCAACATATTCTACTCTCAAACTTATAAATCATTTGCACAGACAAGTGTACCATGATTACTAAATTTTATATGTACTATTTGTAAGGTCAGTGGATAATGGGGGATGGTCACGTGGGGAACCCAGACCCATGAACTTTGGCTAGGACCGCCCACAACCAAGCACGCCAAAAGAAGCTTCACAGGAACCCTTTGGAAAAAAGCGACGGTCTGCCAGCCAGTGAGATTTCACCACGTCATATTAGCCCGACTTCCCTAGAGGGACCCCTTTAAATATCTCCCACACGGTTTAATCCTTGCAACTTCCCTGGCTTCCATCTCCTCCATCTTTTTTTCTTCGGGGCCAGGAAACCTCGCCGGGCAGGAGATGCGCTGTATTCAATAAAGCCTTTTGTTATTCCACACTTGGTGGCTCTGGCCCCTTCCTTCCTTCTCGGCGGGAAAAAATTCCTTACATTTTGGTGCCGAAAACTCGGGAGGAGTTTGAAGTCCGCAAGGACTGCTCCTCTTTCCGTCCCCTCCAAGAAAGAACCAGGATCTCCGACCTCCCACCCACTTTGGTGCACGGTGTGGTAAGTCCCCTGCCTCCAACCACCTCTGAGTTCTTTCCTCCGAGACTCCCTGTTCGAAACTGTAGCTACGTCAGGGAAGTCTTTTCCGTTCCGAGTGAGTGTGTGCTTGCAGAGACGTCCCAAGCATATCCACTTTACCTTTTCCGTCCGTGGCTAGACCTTGAGTTTTAGGATGCTAATACTCAAATCTGACCACTCCGAGCACTGAGGGCTCCGAGCACTGTGGGAGCACAGGAATCTCCCTCCCTAAAGAAGAAGAAACTGTTCTTCTTCTCTGCTGTGGCCAGGCTATAGAACCCACTGAATTAGCCTCCTGAAGGGACTTTCGGTTTTAACACCCTCACCAATTTAACTATCGCCAAAAAATCTGGGAACTGATTGGAGATCTCTTACATACACGGCTTCTAATTATTTGCGCACCCGTCCTTAATCTCTGTGCCGCCTGTTCCACCGCGCAGGCCTTTTTCTGGCCAGAGAAACCTCACCTAAAACCTTCACTCCTAATCTTTCCTTCTCCGCAGACTCCCAACCATCTCTCCCTCCTGTCTGACCCCCGGGGTCGCCGCCCCTCTCTTGGGACTTCTCTCTAGTTCCTCTGCGGACCTCTTTTGTGCTCGGGTCTCTTCCCTCTGAGAGCCCCCTCCCCTCCCTTCGCAAAAACCTGTTTCTTATTCACCACTACCATCTCTCTTTCTCCTCCCCTGCTGGTCAGGGGCCCTTCCCTTCTCCATTGTTTCTTAAACCCCTCCTCCGTCAGGCCATTCTCAGCCTGGCATTGGCTCTTACACCGGTTTTCAGGACCCCAAGGCCCAACCCCAATTTTCTTGCAGGAAGTTCTGGCCCTGACCTGCCTTTGGCTCCAGCGTTTCCTGTGGGATCTGGGTGCCGGGCTCTGCATGAGCCCCCCTCCTCTTATTCTCAACCCCCCAAAACCCTATCCAGGACCTGTGAACATGGCATTTAAAGTTTTTAACGGTCCCAACTAGTAGAAACAGGCCAAGGCTGTTTGCCAGGCCTTCATGCATCAGAAGGTAACACTCCAAACCTCAGCTCTTGTGGCAACCCTGAGGCCTGTAGAACAACAGGGGCAAGGCACAGGAAGTGCCCAACCCAAGTTCAAGCCACAAAGAGAAACCGCACCAGCAGCCTGCTTTAAGTGTGGCAAGCAGGATCATTGGTCCCGGCAAGGGCCCTGCCCACGGCTGCCCACTGAGCCCTGCCCTGACTGCAAACAGCCCAGTCACTGGTGGAGCGATTGCCCCTTTGGGCAACAGGCTTTTCCTCGGTGCCTCTATGTGGAGGACAAGCCACCCGAATGGGAAGGCCAATCCAGCCAGGTGGGTGCATTGCTAAAAATCCTAGGACATGGCCTGGACTCGGAGAACCCAGGGTATGCTGCAACAAGTGGGTAAGTCCATCTCATTTCTTGTGGACACAGAGGCTACCTTCTCTGTTTTGCCATCACACTCTGGACCTCTAGTTCCCTCACAGGTCTCGGTTATGGGAATGGATGGGACCCCTTCCTTTCCCCTTTTTACGCCACTCCTGACATGCAGTTTTGCCTCAAGCTTGCCTCCTTACAGGACCACTGGCAGTCAGAACCACTGGACTCCATTCATCTCCAGCTCACCAAAAGGCTGGACCCTGTAAATTCCCCTATTACTCCTCCTTTTTTAAAAATCCTTACAGGACCTCATCCACGAAGTTTCTCTAGTCACAGCCACATAGATGTTCCTCCTGACACCCCTCAAAACCACCACCTTCCGATCTCCCCCCCCGCCCACGACGTCCCTAATCAGCAGGAAGTAGCCAGAGAAATAAACAGCGCCCCTTTTCTATTTAACACAAAAGGTCAGAATGTAAGGTTAGTGGATAATGGAGGGTGGTCACGTGGGGA
Organism: Saccopteryx leptura; assembly: GCF_036850995.1. NCBI lineage: Eukaryota > Metazoa > Chordata > Mammalia > Chiroptera > Emballonuridae > Saccopteryx > Saccopteryx leptura. The sequence continues at coordinate 189,339,141 of NC_089504.1, forward strand.
ACCCAGACCCGCGAACTTTGGCTAGGACCGCCCACAACCAAGCACACCAAAAGAAGCTTCGCAGGAACCCTTTGGAAAAAAGCGACCGTCTGCCAGCCAGTGAGATTTCACCACGTCATATTAGCCCAACTTCCCTAGAGGACCCCTTTAAATATCTCCCACACGGTTTAATCCTTGCTACTTCCCTGGCCTCCATCTCCTCCATCTTCCTTTCTTCAGGACCAGGGAACCTTGCCAGGCAGGATGCGCTCTGTACTCAATAAAGCCTTTTGTTATTCCACACTTGGTGGCTCTGGCCCCTTCCTTCCTTCTCGGCAGGGAAAAATACCTTACACTATTCTCTTTTTAAGATTCTTTAGTTTTACAAATACTAGTGAGCATCTACCATATTAAGACAAGTTTAAATTAAACAAATTGCCCTGGCCAGGTAGCTAGTTGGTTAGAGCATCATCCCAATATGCCAAGGTTGTGGGTTCAATCCCTAGTCAGGGTACATACATGAAACAACCAATGGATGCACAACTAAATGGAACATCAAATCAATATATCTCTCTCTCCCTCTAAAATCAATCAATAAATACAAAAATAAAAATGATATTAAATATTGAATTGAATATTTATAATACACACCAAACTTATTCCAATGGGAGAGGAAGACTTAAGTTGGTAAGAATGAGGTAAGCCACTTATAGTCATTCAGGTAAACAGGTTCTAGAGTTCACAGAAATGGTCTACAAAGGAAAAAAAGAGATTTCAATATTTTTGAAGCTTTGCTCTAGTCTCAGATGAAGAAACACTAAGATAATTCTCTGTGGAGGACAGGCTGCAAGCTAACCAAGTCCTCACAGCTCTCCCCCACATTCCTTGCTAAAAGCAATCTACATTCCCTTCTTCCTACCCTTTGTTAGAGGAACTGCTAGTTAAGATGTTATGCATAACTTTGTGTCTGAGACTTCCTTACTAAAGTTCCTGCCTCCTTGCTCAAGTTTGGGGAAATACCCAAGCAGCAAGCTGCTCTGTTCTCTGCTTTTAAAATAAAGTTGTTTGCGAGTGTCTGGGCTTTTGGTAGGTCATCAGCTATCCTGCAAGGACCTCCCTATCCCATTCTTTTTCTCTCTGTGCTTATTTCTTCATCTCCCAGTGTTCTCACTCAGGACTGGATCTGGTTTGCGACAATTCATCACTCATACATCTGATCTAAAAGAACTGCTAAAGAAAATGCTTCAGACACAAGGAAAATTATTCCAGAAAGAGATCTGGAACATCAAAAACTAAAAAAGAGCAACATAAATAAATTTACTGAGCACCTAGCTCTATGAAAAATTTAGAATGAATAATGACAATAATAAAAATATAAACATCTGGCCCTGGCCTGTTGGCTCAGTGGTAGAGCGTCGGCCTGGCGTGCAGGAGTCCCGGGTTCGATTCCTGGCCGGGGAACACAGGAAAAGCACCCATCTGCTTCTCCACTCCTCCCCCTCTCCTTCCTCTCTGTCTCTCTCTTCCCCTCCCGCAGCCGAGGCTCCATTGGAGCAAAGATGGCCCGGGCGCTGAGGATGGCTCTGTGGCCTTTGCCTCAGGCGCTAGAATGGCTCTGGATGCAACAGAGCAACACCCCAGAGGGGCAGAGCATCGCCCCCTGGTGGGCATGCCGGGTGGATCCCGGTCGGGCGCAGGCGGGAGTCAGTCTGACTGCCTCCCCGTTTCCAGCTTCGAAAAAATGAAAAAAAAAATTTTAAACATCATCAACAATAAGTATAAGTACTATGTACTTATGTATTGCTATGGTATCTATGCCTTAGATATTTAAAACTGTGTTGTCAAATCAAGACTAATGCATGAAAGAGTTAATGTTCAAGCCAGACAGGGAAAAATGCATGTGAATATGATACCTGTCTGCTATTTCCCACATGCAGGACTAACATTTCTATTTAATGACAATCTTCTTCCCAGCACAGTTAGCTGCAGTTCAAGAATCTTAATACTTCTGACCCAATCCCACTTCTGGAAATAAATCCTAAGAAACCTGAAACACTAATTCAAAAGAATATATGTACCCCTATGTTCACTGCAGGGTTATTTATAATAGCCAAGATTAGGAAGCAGTCCAAGTGCCCATCAGTAGATGAGTGGGTAAAAAAGCTGTGGTATATTGACATAATGGATTACTACTCACCTATAAAAAAAGAAGGAAAGCTTACCTTTTACGACAGCATGGATAGACCTAGAGATTATTATGCTAAGTCAAATAAATTAGTCAGAGAAAGACAAATGCCATATGATCTCACTTACATGTGGAATCTAATGAACAAAATAAACTGATGAACAAAATAGAAAGAGAGGCATGGTTACATGAAACAGACTGACAGCTGTCAGAGGGAAGGGGGGCTGGGAAACTGAATAAAAGAAGATGAAGGCATTAAGGAAAAAAACATGTCTGCTGCTCACAAAAATTTGGGGATATTTCAAACTGAAGATGTTGTGATAAAATATCCCCTAATTTTTGTGAGCAGTGTATCTATAACACACAGACACAGACAACAGTGTGGTGACAGCCAGAGGGCAAAGGGGGTAGTGGATAGGTGAAGGTGGGCAAAGGGGGAAATGGGGCAGTGAGTGATGTCTTACTTAGTGGTAACCTTGAAACCTGTCCCCAATAAATTCAATAAAAACAAAGTAAAAGAATCTTAACACTGTGCTCTAAGTAGTCATTGCCAGTCATCTGGAGGTAGTAGGTGAGATGCAACCCATTCAACACCAATCCCTTCAGTCCATGTTCTTAACCCAGTTCAAGAGAAGTTCAAAAGATGAAATTGCCATATGTGTTAGAGTGGCTGAGAAATAATTCAAAGAGGAGGGTAATTTTAGCTGCATCCTGAAGGATTGATTGCACTTCAGCACAGCGGGTAAGTAGAAAAGAAGAGGCAGGAAGAGTGAGCTCAAAGGTCCCACATGACCTGAGAGAGGTCAAGTAAGGAGTAGCCTGCCCAGAATAGATGCATTAACAGGTCAAATTACTTTTAGTCTATAATTTTATATAATTTTTATTATGTAAGTTTTCAGGGTCATCATGTACAATTGTGCATGTTGCTCATTACGGGGATAAAAAAAGAAAGAAAGAAAAACCTAACAGGGAAGTGGAAAATTAAAGCTGTGTGCCCTGACCAAACAGAGCACCCTGGCGTGGTACTTCCAGCACAGGAAGAAGGGACATTTGTCCCTAGTATCTACCAAGGTGCCATATGGACTAGCAGTGGCCCTGCAAATAATAAATGCTTATTGTAGACAATTTCAAAATTACATTTGGTTCTAATGAGGAAGAAAATAAAAATCATCTGAAATCCCACCAGCCAAAGATAATCCTCAACATATTCTAGTTTTTTCCTCATTTCTTATAAGTATACAGAAATTAACTTATTTTTTTCTTACAAAAATGAGATCACCATTGATTTCTGTTATGTAGCTTACATATTTTCATTATTTAAACAGTTTCTCTGGTGTCATTAGTATATTACATATACTATTTTTACTGATACATACTATTCTGCTCATAGGTGTATATATAATAAGTTAACTTACTCATTATTGTTGGACATTTTGATTGTTCCTTATTTCTTGTTCTAAATGAAACTAAGATGTAAAAAAGAATAATTGATCATTGATTTAATAAGCACCCACTTTGAATATTATGTGGTTTATTTCACTTGGAGGATTGAGGTTAAATAATTTTCAGTATTTAAAACTAAATTTAAATGTATACATTAGATATATTTATATCAGTATATATATTTAAATATAAAGCATTATTTGTAATAATTCAAATTTAGGTACAATTAAAAATAAATTTCTACTTTCAAGAAAGTCCATTATCATAAAAATTATTTCCAGACAACTTCATAAAAGCAATATCTGCTACCTAATGTAGTATCAACAATCCCAACTAGACAGTAACAAATTTAAGTATTCAATTAATGCCATTAACTGCTAAAACTGGGAGAAAATGCAATGTGTATATTTTTCCTAAGGACAGCAAACTTCCAATAACTCGAAATCCGATTATTCAATTCTCAATTACTGAAGTTTTTAGATGTTTTTTCTCTTCCCTTTGATATTCTATGTAAATACAATGATAATCCAGCAGATACAAAAAACTAAGGTGTGATGTTATTCTGGTGAGTACCTCATAGTGATAGGAAATAAAACTACTAAAAATTTCTTTCTTTGCATAGTAAAGCAAAACAGACTCCTTAGCATAGAATTCAAGATTCTTGCCCAATCAAACCACCTGCCACCATTTCCTAAAGATCAACTCTTTGGTCATATATATCCAAGTAAATCAACCTTTTCAGATATTTCACCTCCAAGGAAATGTTGAATAGTATGCAACAAGCAAGGTAGTAAATTCTTTACAAAAATTATCTCATTTAATCCTTGTAGCTTTATTATAAAGAGATAAAATTATTATCCTTATTATATACAGATAACTGAGGCTAAGAGACACTAAGTGGATCCTACAGTACACCACTCAGTTGGTAAAAAGCAGATTTGAAACCTGGCAGCCCAAAGTTCACTGTTCAAATTTTAATAACAAGAAAATTTATTACTGTTAATTTTTAAAAACTATAACCTCAACAATGAAACAAAATTTTACAGTATTCTCCTACTCTTTAATTGGAACCATGACTGGGAAGAAGGCTGCAAAGGGGTGAGGATTTCATTAAAAAGGAATAATGATCCTTAATGACAGGCTCTATTACATTCTCACATAGTAGCAAAAATAAAAATCTGTGTAAATGGCTAACAAACATTTAGGGAAATAATACAGTACACAGATCTGCAATATTAAACTAAATCCCATTTTCACCTTGCAAACAAGCAAGATAAAATAAGTGATAGCTCCAGTGTTGTCAAGGACTGCAAGAATCGATACCTTCTTACATTGCCGATAAGAGCAGAAAATAATACAAGTTTTCCAGAGAGCAATTTAAAAATGTTAAATTTCTAAATAACACACATAAAATAGCCTTTGACCTGACAGTTCTACTTCTGTATTAATCACTCCATTGTATTTAATAAACAAACAACTGGAAACAAACTAAATGTTCAATAATGGCAAACTAGGAAATAAAATATGGTAATATCCATAAAACAGAAAACCACAGCCATTAAAAACTATGATGCAGATGTATATTTCCATGAAAATGTTCTTGTGGCATATTAAGTTTTTAAGAAGAACATATTACAGAATGGTGCAATGTCATATTAATTAAAAGTAGTTTTATAATGTATAGTTTACATACATATGTATAAGTAAAAAGTCATAAATTAATGTTAACAGTATTTAACAGTGAGATTTTTATGTTAATTCTAATTCTTTGCTTGTCTTCTATAATTTCTTCCACGAAAATACATTATTGTTTGTTCAATTTTTAAAAAAAATATTTTAAAAAATCCTCACAGTAGTAGCTCTATGGAGTATAGTATTTTCATTTAGTAAATTAAAAGTCTATAGCTTAAAGTAAAAAGTCACTTGCTAAAATGGCCAAAAATGCTCTATCTGAAATCAAAGTTCATACTTTTTTTCTTTAACAACAGAAATTCTTCCTGCTGTATTAAATAAAATAAGGCTAGGTCTATTTCAGCCCCCACTTTTCCTGTTCTCTATACCCCTGAAAAACCTTCTCTTAAATTAGGCGTGCACATGCCTGTCATCTTCAATGTTCATTTTAAAGATTCAATCTACATTTTGTTCATCTTTATACCATCTACAGTGTTTAATAATAACAGAATCTCCCTAAGTTTGATACATGACTATATGATACAGATAAATTCGATGTAGAGTTGGAGAATATGACACTGGAGTAGAGTTAATGGGCATAGTATGTCCACAGGCATGAGACAAGCAGCAATGGTGAACCCTTCAGGAACTGGTCCAGATTGTTTCAAGTTCTACTACGTTCCCTTCCTTCCCCACTTTGTCTTACTAGTTTGGGTTCCTATCACACTTCACTCCAAAATTCCTCTAACACTCTTTTATCCCTAATATCAATGCTTCATGCCCCAAGTTCATCTCTGCTTTGTCATCTACAATATCTGGCTAATCATTTTCTACTACTATCCAAAATGTACCTTCTTCTCAGACCAGTTCATTATCACCTCCATGATTTTGCTCATATATTTATCTACCTAAAACAGTTTTTTCTTCTTCACTACATCTTCAAATTCTATACACTTATTATGTTTGGAGGTTCTAGCAGGGGAGCGCAGCTACTCGTATACCCTTGACTGAAGAACGGTCCTCTCCTCTAGCGGGGAAGGTCGTCCTCTTCGACCGAGCGCGCAGCTTCAGGAGGGACGCACATGGAGCCGTGAGGGAGGAAGGGGACACCCGCCTAGCCAGCCAGATCAGCCGAATCAACCCTGGCGATCAATGGGGTGACAGATGTCGCAGCCAGATCGCCCTCACATCCTACACTTATTATGTAAGAACCAAACTCCACTTCTGCTTTGCTAATAATAATTTCTTTAATCTCCACATTTATAGTCATTCTTTGACAGTCAATGGTTAACTCCCAGGAACTTCTAAAAGCCCTCAATTGTGCATGTAATAAAGATGCAAAATACTTAGCATATGTTACTAATTATTATCAACATTTTCATTATTATGCAGACCCTTCATGAACATTATTCTATACATTAAGATCAGAAGGGAACAAAGCCACTCTGAGATACAATACCGAGCCATCAGCTGGCCTCTTTCACGAGCTAAGTGGTATGGTCCTGAACATCATCCACACAAAACATGTTTTACCATCATGTCACATGAAAATTACACCTCACATGCAATGGGTCATTTAAGCCCTTTTTGAAAAGACATAACATTAAATCTATGGCTACCAAGGTCAACTGCACTGCCCTTATAAAAAAATTCTTTGCAGGTTAGCACTTAATAATAATTATTTTATGCAGCTTCTATGAATACATCTATCCCCAAAGTTAATTACTTAAGTAAACCTACTACTTTGTTATCACATGGCGTTTTTGTTAAGTATAGATCCTTGGTGTGCAATTTCAAAGCTATACAATAAAGATGAAAAGAAAAATCCTTACATCTTTGGATATGGTAAATAAAACTATTTTATTTTTATATCACTAACATAGGCTATTGTTCACAAAATTAGAAATGGAAGATCTCATTATGAAAAGCACAGAAGTAAACAGCACAACAAAATATTATAACTGCTCTGTTAAAATGCTAACTTCATGAGTATGGGGTGAAGGACTTAAAGGGTGGGGAAGAAGTGGAAGCTGTGGGTAGCACAGTACAGGAGATAGTTCATAAAGGTGATGTTTGCAGTTCCTTCTAAAAGGCCCTTCCCATCACATGGGATCTGGTATCAGCTCCACTGTGTTCTTCAAGTACTTCACTCCTTCACTTACCTGTTTCTTCTTTTCCAGCCTGTACTGCTACTGTGGAGCAATTAGGGGTTGAGACCATCAATTAGGACTGAAGAGTCAAACTGAAAGTAGCAGTGAAACCTTTATTCACTTATTTGTGACAATGTAATCAAGAAGCAAAAAGGAACACTTGCTCTCTAATATTTCATTTTCCCTTAAAGAACAGCATGGGCCAGGAGGATGCAGTGCAGAGGATTGGGGATGGGGTGAACAGAATTAAGAGGAGGGAGGTTCCTCTCACTGCTGAGGAGCCCCAAGCAAAAGGCTCTTCTTGGCGTTTATGGACCAGTGGGCCATGGGAGGAAAGAGGAAAGGGCTAAGAATGGAAACATATGAAAAGTGGAGAAATATGCATCAGATGTCTAGTGCAGATGTCTCTGGCTGTGAGCACATGGGTTAGGTGGGAAAGCCTACAGTTGGGTCTAAAAGATCACACATAGGATTTTAGATTGGAGCCAGACTCCTCAGCTACCACCCTCCCTACTTCTCTGCTCCCCTCAGTCAAACTTTTTAAAAAATTATATTCACACTCTGTCTCCACATTCCTACTTCCTATTACATCCAAACATGACTCTAGCTGGGTGTTCCTGGGTCTCTCTCCCAGGTATACAGGAGTTGTACATGTTAACAAACTTTAATTTGTTTCTCTCCCATTAAAAAAAAAGTTACTTTTGGTAAAATCATCAGTGGTTTCTCTATATTAACCAAAACCAAAGAGTACTTTATCACTTTTCTCTTCATGTACTTCTCAGAAGCATTTGTTACTATCAAACACTCAATCCTTCATACCCTCTCTTCACTTGTCTTCTATGTTACTTCATTCATCAAATTAAAGTCAAGAACACAAAGATTATTCTAGGTGGGTAACAATGGAATTGCAAGTCCAGTAGCAAAAATGTCGGTGCTGAGAGTGGTACCAGTTCCTGTGTATTAACTATACTATCCTATGATATAGCTGTCTTAATTCCCATTCATTTTCACAACTTGGTTTTTCAGAGATGCACTGATTATATAAACTACCCAACAGTCTGACATAATCTGCTTGTTTACTTTTAGTCTTTTTTAATAAAATCTAAGTTTAATGAGGACATTTTACACACAGACAGAAAGAAATGGTACATGGTAAATCCTGGAGGCTTGCGATACTCTTACATTAACAAAAATTTTTGTTTTTTCTAATTCATAAAAAGTGACCATACAAATGAAGACTTTTTTAGGAGTTACTTTCTTACCATAATTGGTTTTATAGTTGCCTGCATAAAATAATAAATAACATGTTCAATTCATGAACACTTTACACTAAATATTTATTAGTAATATTTGAGAGCCAGAAGAGAAATGAAAGAATTCCCAAAATTTCTCCTTGAGCTGAAAGTCCAAATCAGGTGTCAACAAACTATGGCCCATAGACCAAATGCAGCCTGCATGAATTAGAATAGTTTTTATGTTCTTAAATGGATAGAGAAAATAAAAAAATATTCTGTGATATGTGAAAACGACTGAAGTTCAAATTTTAGTGTTAATTATATAAAGTTTTGTTGGGACACAGGCATATGTGTTGGGACATAGGCACACTAAGTTTTGTACGTATTTCTACGGCCGCATTCGTGTTACAATGAAAGTGAGTGGCTGCAACAGAGATCACACGGGGCAGTTTAAATGGTTTACACTGCCACTCAGACAAAGTTAATGATGCATGACTCAACAGTTTCAAGGGCTTCATGAATTAATTGCTGTAATGTGACGTTTAATTTTTGTTTTAATACTAGTGTGCAACTATAATGTCAAAACTAGAAAAGAATAGAAAAGGAAAGTTTAAATGACATGCTTTTAAGGCTCAATGAAGTGTATATTATGTTATCAAGTTAAATAGCAATCCACAGTGTTTATTATGCAATGAATCTATCCATACTAAGAGAATATATGTTGACATTATCAAACTAAGCAGTCTTCACAATATTTCCAATTTACAGGAAAGCAACAGCTAGAAATATGAAAACATTTAAAATAGAATATCTCATCACAACAGAAGTCCTTATAAAAAAAAAAAGAACTTGACCTGTGAGGGCGGAGTGGGTAAAGCAAGAGGCCTGGAGCGCTGAGGCTGCGGCTGCGGGGCCCTGGGCTGCCTGGTCAGGCACATGTGGGAGTGGACGCTTCCTGCTGCTCCCCTTTCTTTCTCTCTCTCTAATATAAAAAAAAGTCTTAAAAAATAATAACTTCTTTAAAATTATTACCAAAAAATAAAATAAAAAACAAATAACTATAAGACCAACTCTAAAAGATAGAAACTTTATCTTCCATGACATCAATTCAACTCTTTATAAAATGAGAGCTTAAGAAAATAAGAGTAACATGATAAAATACAAATGTAATTATTCCATCTAAATACTAACCTTGGCATAATCTAAAAAAAAAAAGAGAGTCTATCTAGTACACTGGAAAAAAATGGTTTTTTAAAAAAATTAATTAAAGTTAGCATAACATTGTATAACCAGTATTTCAGGCACTGAATTTTTATAAAGCAGGATTATATGAAATCATAAACCATTTAGATCACTTCAGCATATCCTCTAAATTAATAATTCTAAATAGCGAGTGCTTAAATCTCATGCATCATAGGTATATTATTTGTGTATTTAGAGAGCAAGTAAATGGAATTGTTAAAAGATATAAACAATATAAAATAGTTTCAGGTTTCACCTGACCAGGCAGTGGTGCAGTGGATAGAGCATTGGACTGGGATGCAGAGGACCCAGGTTCAAAACCCTGAGGTCGCTGTTTGAGCTTGGGGTCGCTGGCTTGAAGCCCAAGGTCTCTGGCTTGAACCCAAGGTCACTGGCTTGACCAAAGGCTCACTCGCTCTGCTGTAGCCCCCTGGTCAAGACACATATGAGAAAGCAATCAATGAACAACGAAGGTGCCGCTACAAAGAATTGATGTTTCTCATCTCTCTCCCTTCTTGTCTGTATGTCCCTCTCTTTGTCTCTCAAAAAAAGAAAAAATAGTTTCAGGTTTCAAGTTAGACAACACTAAAATCATTCTGAATGTCTCAAATTTTAAGTTATTGAACAGGGTGATTATGTTTACATTGAGATTTTTAGCATTTAAATCTGTGTGGTGTTATCATCGTAAAAAACAGAAACACTGCACTTTCATAAGTGTGATATGGTGACACGTGTGACCAAACATGCTAAATACTAACCTTGGCATAATCTGAAAAAAAAAAAAGAGAGAGAGTCTATCTAGTACTTTCTGTTTGGGATAGTTCTGGTTTATATTTGATATCCTGGCAAAATTATCTACAGAACCTCCTTTCACTTTTAAAGTGTCAAAACCAGGATAATATATTAAATGGTCACCATTTACATAAAGAAATGCCAAACTTAAACATATCATACATGCATAGTACACAAAGTAAACATGGGCCAACCCAACTACAACATCAAAGAGAGAAACTGAAGAGACAGGAGTGGGGAATCAAGGATAAGATAGAGTGGAAAGATAAAATATGAAGACTCCAAACAGTTCCCTGCAAGGCTATTTACCATCTCTTAACTAAAAGACAGTAGCTGTTGAATAAAACTTGTTTAGTTTGGTGATGCTTACCAATATAATTATCCTTATCCTTAAAGGACTGGCACTTTTATAAAGTTCTCGACAGATTGTATCAATATATATTACGAATACCTGGAGTTCCCATTATATTAAATAGGCCTCAGCACCAATGCTCATGTTGAAAAGCTATAGTGGTAAAACAGGGAAGAATTTATTCTTAAGTTCCATATTTTACTAAGATTTGTACAGCAGAACAAAATACAACTTTATAATGATAAATAAAAAACTTACAAAACCTTAAATTTGAATTATGCAATATAAAGGAATAATTTAAAGATCTTTAAAATTACATCAGTATATGAGTGTGTCTGTGTAAATAAAGTCATTTTTTAAATGGAAAATGCGTATTACTTAAGTGGAGGGGGTTATGTTAACTATTACTTTGAACCGTTATATTAAATGTAACATACCAGTTATAACAATATTAACCTTCCAATAGTAAAAACTACAGTACTTAGACAAGTATAACAAGGGTCAGGTGAATAATCTATGTATAAATAATGCCTTAAAATTGTCACAATTAACTTAGATGATTAAAGAATATAAAAAAAGAACCATTATGACATCATGGATAAAAAAATCTATACATTGACTTCTTACTAATATTAGCATTTTAAAAAGATGAAAATATATTTTCCTCTGAGTTCTCAAAAGCTAGTTACTTATAATTATGTAAGAGAATGTCTTTGTTCTGAGAATATGTACACTAACGTATTTCTTGGAAACAGTTTCCAACATATTCTCCTTTGGTTCAGAAAACAAATACTGTATTTTTTGCTCCATAAGACACACTTTTTTTCCTCAAAACCAGAGGGGAAAATGCCTGTGCATCTTATGAAGCAAATGTTCATTTCTTTTAACTGCTGCAGGTTCCTGGACAACTAGAAGAGTATTTGATCATTAAAGTCTCTTCTCATTTGTTAATAACAGTGCTAATGGTTGTTAATACTGCTGTTGAGCTTACATTGTTGAAATATTGTTGTGGTATGTTTTATTAAATATTTTAACACACCATTTGGTTCAGAATATTTTTTTTCTTATTTTCCTCCTTAAAACCCTAGATGTGTCTTATGGTCAGGTGCGTCTATGGTCAGGTGCATCTCATGGAGAGAAAAACACGGTAGTTTTACAAATATGTGTGTGGAGAGGAGGAAGGCAGAAAGAGGGAAGGAGGCTGATGGAAAAAATGGGGGCAAACTGTGAACAACTGGTGAATCTGTGTACTATTACTGAAACTAAAAGTTTGAAGTTGTATCAAAAAGCTAATTCTATTAAAGTTAGCCAAAAGTTTCTGTTTTTACTTTTTAATATTCTGTTTGTGGGTAATGCTCTACTTAAAAGCAAACAAATTCTTCTCTTTCACCCAATTACTACTATACTTAAGTTAATCAAAATTAATTCTGACAAAAACAATAGTCTTAAACAAATTTTTGAAAAATATAAGATTAAAAACTTCTACACAAAGAATAAACTCCAAGAGAAAAAATGCAAATAAAATGACTATCATAATCTTTTGTTTTTTATTTGCAAGTAGAAAAATGAAGAAAAACAAAAGCCTGGAACATAGCATCTGTCATATCAGAATATAAAACGATGATCTTGGCACAAAATGAAAAAGGTCTAATTCATTTGCAAATCAAGCCTGCCGGTTCCATTTCAAGCTGGCGGTAACTGTCAAGAGTTAACAAGATAATCACTTTCAATCCTGCTGTCAATGGTACATTACACTGTAATTCCATTCAATAAGGCCGTTCTTTGGGGCACTAGATGAATGGTTTTCATTTCTAACTCACACAAAAAGTTGTGCGGGGGGGGGGGGGGGGGGGGGGGGGAGGGAATCCATGGGGCTTAAGAAAGAAATCCCTTTATGGCATTTATCTGCCGGTACTTGCTTTTAGGCAAAATGAGATATTTTGAAACCTCAGTGTCCATTCACTTCCTCTGTTCTTTTAGGCCCTTAATCTGCTAAAAAAAAAAAAAAAAAAAAAAAAAATTGGCATATGAGATAAGTGAAAAATCAGTCATTTTCTAAGTTATCAATGCACAAAAAAATTTTCTATTAAAATAATTCTATGCGAATATAATACTATTCCACACAAAAAACAACTATTAAACAATATCCTTATCTCAATGTAACTCATGTGACTTTCTTAGATTACTCACCTATATTTTAGATGAAATGGAGGTGTTTAAAATTTCATATTTTCCTCCCGTTGACTTATAGTGATATGCATGCCTAAAAAGGATAATTCTTTCAAAGCCTTTCCAGATTATTCATGAGGTTTAGTAAGTGTATCTTATAATGTATTTATATAAAAAAATTATAAAAGATTTTACTATTTTATGGTTTATTTTTAGAAACAAATGTAACAAAGGTATCTGCATAGTTGTTTTTGCAAAAATACTGAAACTGTATAAAAAGAAACAAATATATTTTGTATTTAACCAAAGAAAAATACAAATGAAGGATTTAAATGTATCAACTACTAAAAGACAATTAGGTCACTTTCAAACTAGTCTGTGAGAATCAAGACCCTTAAAATCTCTTCCTATTAAAATTAATAAAAATAAATCTCTTCCTGGCTGCATATACTGCCCTATATCCAAAAATGTCATCCAATATCAAAGTATAAATTTATAAAAATCATCTATTCATAAATTACAACTTATAATTCAGGTCTATTTAGCAATAGCAACAATTAATCTTTCCCTAGCAACACCCTCAATTCAGGAAATAATATTGCTGTATATTTCAATGTAAATCACAACTCCAACCAAGTCTTATAATCCTTTTATAATGCCTAATTATCAAGGATAAACTTGAATTTTTAAAACTCACATGTTTACAAATGTTTAAAGTCCTTCTAAAATTACTTTTAAAAATTCACATATCCAAAGGCTTCAAGAAGTTGGGATATACATGTTTATGACCGCAAAAATTATGTATACTTAAATTTTAGAAGTCAAATAACTTCAAGGATTCATATAATCTCCAAAGATAACTCCTTTATGGTAAGAAAGAAGTCATATAAGGAGGCATTTTTTTTGCAGCAGTACAAATTCATCCAAGCTCTGGTCTGACTACTCATTTAGACTCAAAAAGGAAAATATATGCCTATTTTTAAAGTAAGGAAAAATAAAGTAAGATATTTATGAGGAAGTATTCAGGAAGTTTTACATTATCAAATAGACTTGGTCATTAATCCTGAAAATTTAAAATAGCATCTAAACTAAAATGTGCCATTATGAAAAAATTATAATCTTAATTTGATAAAGTCCTTAATAAAACTTAAGTTATATTAGAAAACTAGAAAATTAACACCATAAATGGCTTATGTTGAATCAATTACACAAAAAAATAAAAGTTACACGGTATTGTAAAATGGTGCTAATGAGCCAATATTATTTTTTTTAATTTTTAAAAACTTAATAATGGATGTTAAATACATCACATCAGCCCTGGCCAGTTGACTCAGCGGTAGAGCGTCGGCCTGGCATGCGGGGGACCCGGGTTCGATTCCCGGCCAGGGCACATAGGAGAAGCGCCCATTTGCTTCTCCACAGCCACCCCCTCCTTCCTCTCTGTCTCTCTCTTCCCCTCCCGCAGCCAAGGCTCCATTGGAGCAAAGATGGCCCGGGCGCTGGGGATGGCTCCTTGGCCTCTGCCCCAGGCACTAGAGTGGCTCTGGTCGCGGCAGAGCGACGCCCCGGAGGGGCAGAGCATCGCCCCCTGGTGGGCAGAGCAGTCGCCCCTGGTGGGCAGAGCGGTCACCCTGGTGGGCGTGCCGGGTGGATCCCGGTCAGGCGCATGCGGGAGTCTGTCTGACTGTCTCTCCCCGTTTCCAGCTTCAGAAAAAATAAATAAATAAATAAATAAAATACATCACATCAATTGTAAGTATTGTGGTATGCTCAATAAATTAAGACTGAAATGCATGATTACGGTGTGTAATTTAAAACCAATTGGTGACAACACCAATAAAAATTCCTAAAGAACTTTGCAAACACACGGCTATCTGCAGAGCACAATTCTTTTTTTTTTATTTATGATTTTAATTTATTGTGTTCACATAGATTCAAGTGTCCCACAAAATATATCTCCCCCCACCACCGTGTCACAATTCTTAGGAGCTATCATTGTGAATCAGTCCCCATACAGCGTGAGGACACTAGAGTCACTCTATCATAGGGGTACCCTACCCTTTCGTTGGGTTCCAGGATCACGTTTAACTCAAAAAGTAGAAATGTTTGATCTTTCAGGCTCAAGCTGCCCTGCTGCAACTCTTTCCCTCATTAGATCCCTGGGGTTAACTCTAAGCAAAGACAGCAGCAAAGACAGCAGGGAGTATGAGTTATCTCCCACACATCAACTACTGGAATAGTGACCACTGTGTGAAGACTACCACAAAACAGTCTTTATAAAGAGTCACAAACAGGTTCCAACAAGCAACCTAGTGCCTGAATTATGAATACAGTGAACCCTTACTTACACTGATATCTGACAATAAACTGCTCTGTTTACACAAATACAATTTTTACATTACAGGAATATTTATTTGCAAAGAGAACCTTTGCTTTTGAAATATGATAGCCAGAGTACCCTAGAATCTTTCGACATAAAATATGAACACATATTCTACAAAACATGTTTTTAACATCTGTAAACTTTATTTTACCTATTTTAAATTAACAAAAATGTAATAAGGAATTCAAATTATTGTTACTACATAACATACATAATTTTTTTATATTGGCAAAAGTACCTATTTGAATTTCTGAATATTAGGCAATAAATTTGGCATTCCAAAATAATTTCCTAAGTTATAAGGAGTTTTTCAAAAATTACATTAAAAGTCAAGAAATGTGCTTTTATTTTGTTATCATTCTTGTTTGAAATCTTCAAAGTATCAAACAAGGTACTTCATAAAAGTAACTCATTAAAAATAAATAAAGCAAGAAAATGTCTTACCAAAAATATTAGAGAACATGGTAGTTGAAGAAAATGAACTTCATTATCAAATAAGATAGAAAAAAGAGAAACTTAATTAGCATATAAAAATGAGATATTTAAAATGCTTCAAATTTAGAAAATGTAATAAAACTTCCTTCAAGATGATTCTTATTGCCTGACCAGGCGGTGGCGCAGTGGATAGAGTGTCGGACTGGGATGTAGACGACACAGGTTTGAGACCCCGAGGTCGCCAGCTTGAGCGCGGGCTCCTCTGGTTTGAGCAAAAGCTCACCAACTTGAACCCAAAGTCGCTGGCTCCAGCAAGGGGTTACTCGGTCTGCTGAAGGCCCGCGGTCAAGGCACATATGAGAAAGCAATCAATGAAAAACTAAGGTGTTGCAACGCGCAATGAAAAACTAATGATTGATGCTTCTCATCTCTCTCCGTTCCTGTCTGTCTGTCCCTGTCTATCCCTCTCTCTGACTCACTGTCTCTGTAAAAAAAAAAAAAAAAAGATGATTTTTATTTATCATGCATAATAAAGTAATATTAATTATATTAATTTAGCAAAGTTAAAATAGGATAAACTGATAAAATAATTTTACAGATATCATTTGGGAATGTATTTAAATACTTTATACATATATAAAATTAACATACATAATTCAAAAAGAGCTCCTAAAAATCAAAGTAATATTAAAAATATGAACAGCAATAGAAACAATAAAGAATGGAAATAGATGGCAATTCATCAACAAAATGTAAGTGATCAATTACTCTATAAATTCAACCCTAATAATAGTTTAAAAATTAAACTCGAGAAAAATGTCCGTGTGAGAGATACTCCCCTTGAAATTTCATCAAATTCTACAACTACACACAGAGAAAAAACCCCAGATGAACCTGAAATATATACACACCAGCTAGACAAAGGTATGATTGCGCAAGAAGGCAGGCCAAAGATAGAATCCGCTCATGGAAGAAGAAAAGCCTGAGGACTGAGTCTCTTTGTTCATGGACCTGAGGAAGGGAAGCACTTGCACTTTTGGAGCAGGCTTTGTGAGGAGCTGGAGCTGGAAGGAGAGTCTGGGGGGAAGGAGCTGAAATAGGGTCGAGGACCAAGAACAAGAGCTGGGCAGTTTCCAGCAACTGCCGCAGCCGTTCGTGATTGCAGGTACTGAGCACCCACAAACTCCATGGCGCGCTCCCAAAAACTGTGTGAATATCTTGTGCAGATCGGTCCATGGGACACTGGGGCGCTTGATCTGCAATCTCCACCCCATCAGCTCCCGAAGCCTGGACAACAGCACGTGATGCGCAGCCCCTGGTATCAGAAGAAGGACCGGACTGTGTCAACCCAGTTGCCTCATCCGACATTGCTTCCCTTGCTGTGCAAACAGTGGCAGTGGTAGACCTCCTTCAGCTGGGTCTCCAGGCTGCTCTCTCCTGTGAGAGGCAGGTGTACCTAGTGCTTAATCGCCTGCTCAGTTGGAAAAGGGGAGGGGGGCAGAGTAACACTGGTTGGCCCTTGCTAGAGCCATAAAATTGCAAAGCCTTAACAACAAGCCCCTCCTACCAACGTGACTCTGGCCCTGACAGCCATTCCTTAGCAGAACACCACCAAAGAATCTCACAGAGGCAAATCTTGTAGCACAGTGCTTCCTACTGGAGAAAGGACTGTTACCTCTTAAAACTGGAAAAAAATATTTTTTTCTTTTTCCATTTTCTGCTTTATCCCACTTTTTCTTTTCTTCTTTCTCTTTTCCCATGTGAACTTCATTATCCTTACTTGTTATATTTTTTATACTTGATTTTTACAAGAGTTTCAATTCTGACACTTTTTTTCTTTCTTCCCTCCTCTCCCCCTTCTATTCCCTTTCTTTTATCTTTTTTTCTATTTTTTTCCTCTCACCTAAACATTTTTCATCAAATTATTATATTTTGGGCTCATACTTCCTTCTGTGGGATTTTCCTTGTTTTTTACTTTATTTTTTCTCCTTTTTTTCATTTGTTCTCAATATCTGCTTTTTATTATCTGCAGTTTTTGTCCTATTATCATTATTTATAGAATTTTCATTTTCAATGTATTTTTTTGTATTTTTTATTATTTTTCAGTTATCTCTTGCTAGTGTTATCAACAGTGTCACTCTCAAATGCCAATAAGGAAAAAGAAATCAAATATGGATATACAAGACAGACACGTAACTTAGATAGATGATAAAAAAAAAAAACTCCACAAAAAATATCAATTATATGGAAACCTTGGAGCTTAATGACAGAGAATTCAAAATTAAAGTTCTAAAAACACTCAATAAAATACAAGAAAACAGTGAAAGGCAATTTAGTGAGCTCAAAAAACAACTTAATGAACAAAAAGAGTACTTCATCAAGGAAACTGAAACTATAAAAAAGAACCAAACAGATGGCCTGACCTGTGGTAGCGCAGTGGATAAAGCGTCTACCTGGAAATGCTGAGGTTGCCGGTTCGAAAACCTGGGCTTGCCTGGTCAAGGTACATATGGGAGTTGATGCTTCCAGCTCCTCCCCCCTTCTCTCTCTCTGTCTCTCTCTCCTCTCTCTCCCTCTCTGTCTCTCTCTCTCTCTCCCTCTCTCTCTCCTCTCTAAAAAATGAATAAATAAATTTTAAAAAAAAGCAGATGAAAAAATCAACACACGAATTGAAAAGTGAGGTAACAAGCTTAGCTAATAGAACAGGACAGATAGAGGAATTAGTGACATTGAAGACAGGGAACTAGAGATACTACAGAGAGAAGGAGAGACTCACGAATTTAAAAAAATTAGAAAGCCCTATAAGAACTGTCTAACCCCATCAGAAAGAGTAATATAAGAATAATGGCATATTAGAAGACAAAGAAATACTCAATGAGAACTTCCCAAGTCTGTGGAAAGATTTTTTTTTCAGAGACAGAGAGAGAATCAGAGAAAGGGATAGACAAGGACAGACAGACAGGAACAGAAAGATGAGAAGCATCAATCATTAGTCTTTCGTTGCGCATTGCGACACCTTAGTTGTTCATTGATTGCTTTCTCATATGTGCCTTGACCGCGGGCCTTCAGCAGACCGGGTAACCCCTTGCTCGAGTCACCACCCTTGGGTCCAAGCTGGTGGCTTTTGCTCAAACCAGATGGGTCCGGGCTCAAGCTGGCGACCTCGGGGTCTCGAACCTGGGTCCTTCCGCATCCCAGTCCAATGCTCTATCCACTGCGTCACCACCTGGTCAGGCTGTGGAAAGATTTAGAGCCTCGAATCTAAGAAGCAAACAGAACACTGAGTTACCTCAACCCAAATACATAAAGGCACTTTGTAAAGAAACTATCAAAAATCAATGACAAAGAAAGAATCTTCAAGGCAGCTAGGGAGATGAAAAATATAACATATAAAGGAGGACCCATTAAGCAATCATGAGATTTCTCAGCAGAAACTCTATAAGCCAGAAGAAAGTAGACCCCAACATTGAAGGTACTGAAAGAAGGAACTACCAGCCAAGAATACTATATCCATCAAAGATATCCTTCAAGCCTGACCAGGCAGTGGCGCAGTGGAAAGAGCATCGGATTGGGATGCAGAGGACCCAGGTTCGAGACCCCGAGGTTGCCAGCTTGAGCACGGGCCCATCTGGTTTGAGCAAAAAAGCCCACCAGCTTGAACCCAAGACCGCTGGCTCCAACAAGGGGCTACTTGGTCTGCTGAAGGCCCGCGGTCAAAGCACATATGAGAAAGCAATCAATGAACAACTAAGGTGTTGTAACGCACAATGAAAAACTAATGATTGATGCTTCTCATCTCTCCATTCCCATCTGTCTGTCCCTGTCTATCCCTCTCTCTGACTCACTCTGTGTCTCTGAAAAGAAAAAAAAAAGATATCCTTCAAATATGAAGGGGAAATGACAACATTTACAGACATACAGAAGCTGAGGGAATTTATCACGAAATAAAAACCCACTACAGGAAATAATAAAGGGGGTTATAGGACCAGATACAAAGAACAAAACAAAACTACAAGTAAAAATTTTAACAAAACCACAATCAAGGATAATCTGTGACAACAATAACATAAAAGGGAGAAGTTAAAGATCAGCAGTAGCAAAGGAGGATGGAATGCAGAAGCACTCATGAGATAATGGACTCTAATAAATATATCATTTTTCTTTTAATAACCTAATGGTAACCACCTCTGAAAATGCCACTACTGAAACACATACCTCAAAAAAAGAAGAAACAGAAGATAGAAATATGGAATACCACCAAACAAAAAAATGACAGAAAAACAAAGAATGAAAAAAAGACACAAAGCTATCAGAAAGCAGTATATAAAATGGCAATAGGAAATCCTCAAGATTCAATAATTACACTAAATGTAAATAGATTGAACTCACCAATAAAGAGGCAAAGTAGCAGGTTGGATCAAAAAGCAAAACTCAACAGTATGCTGCCTTCAAGAGACACATCTAAGCTACAGGATTAAAAATAGATTCAAAGTGAAAGGCTGGAAAAAGATTCTCTAAGTAAATAATATCCAAAGAAAAGCAAGTATAGCCATACTCTCATATATGACAATGCTGACTACAAGACAGCAAAAATAATCAGAGGCAAAGATGGTCATTTCATACTGATAAAGGGAACATTGTATCAAAAGATATAACACTTCTTAATATATGTGCACCAAGTCAGGGAGCACCAAAATATATAAGACATTTACTAACTGATCTAAAATTACAAACCGAAAAAAATATAATCATATTTGGAGACCTCAATACACCATTGATGGCTTTAGTTCATTCATCCAAACAGAAAATCAAAAAGAAATACCAGCATTAAATGAAACACTACAACAATAGACATAATAGACATGTACAGGACATTTCATCCCAAAACGTCTGAGTATACATTTTTCTCCAGTGTACATGGAACATTCTCAGCAATAGAACATATGCTGGGCCACAAAACTAACATTAACAAATTCATAAAGACTGAAATTATACCAAGCATATTCTCTGACCACAAAGCTTTAAAACTGGAATTAAACTGCAAAAAAAGAAGTAAACAAACCCACAAAAATGTGGAAATTTAACATCAGATTTCTAAAAAATTACTGGGTCAAAGAAGAAATAAAAACAGAGATCAAAAGATATATACAGACACTCAGTGATAGAGCATCAGCTCAGCGTGTAGAAGTCCCTGGTTTGATTCCTGGCCAGGGCACACAGAAGAAGTGTCCATTTGCATAGTCACCCATCCTCCTCTCCTTTCTCTCTGTTTCTCTCTTCCCCTCCCACAGCAAAGGCTACATTGGAGCAAAATTGGCCTGAGCACCAAAGATGGCTCCATGACCTCTGCCTCAGGTGCTAAAATGGCTGAGGTTGCAGTGGAGCAACACCTCAGAAGGGCACAGCATTGCTATCTCGTGGGCATGCCAGGTGAATCCCAGTCAGGTGCATGTAAGAGTTTGTCTCTCTCTCTCTCCCTGCTTCTCACTTAAGAAAAATTAAAAAAAAAACAAAAACCCGAAGATATTTACAGACAAACAAAAATGACAACACGACATATCAGAATCTCTGGGATGCAGTGAAAGCAGTAATAAGAGAGAAGTTCATATCATTACAGGATTATATGAAAGAACAAGAGAGAGCCAAAGTAAACAACCTAACATCACATCTAAAGGAACTAGAGAAAGAAGAACAAAGGCATCCCACAACCAGAAGAAAGGAAATAATAAAAATTAGAGTAGAAGTAAATGAAATACAGAACAGAAACTATCCTTCTCAAAGTCTTCTAAAAAACTGAAGCAATACTTCCAAACACATTTTATGAGGCGAACATAACCCTCATACCAAAAGCTAGCAAAGACAACACACAAAAAAGAAAACTACGGACAGATATCTCTGATGAATACAGATGCAAAAACCCTAAACAAAATACTAGCAAATCAAATGCAAGAACACATTAAAAAAGTAATTCATCAAGAGTGGCAAGATGGCGATGGAGCAGGCGGATGTACCAACTTCCACCTCCCAGAACCAAAGTGGATTACAACTTAATTTTAATAACAATCATCTGGAAAAATCAACTTTGGACTAAACTAAGAGGAATCCATAACAAAGGATCAGTAAAGAAGCCACACTGAGATTGGTAGGAAAAGCAAAATTGAGGAGAGGGCTGCCCAGCTCCCAGGAGCAAGCAGTAGCCCAGAAGGACTTGTGTGGCCGGAGCAATACCAGCAAAGGGAGGCAGGTCACCAGACAAAAAGAAGCTCTCCTGCTGCAGTCAGTGAAAAGAATTGCTTAGAAGCAGGGAGCCATCAGAGATACAGTATTGAGGGATGAGGTCTGAGCTACATCGCCACACCCACATTGCTGAATGCTCAACAGAGGGCAGGCGGGACATGAAAGCACGGTCCCATTGGTGGAGGCAGAAGCTGGGGAATGGGCTAAGATTTGCAACTGGGAGCAGGAGTACAGCCCTGCCCACAGGGGTGGAACAAAGGCCAGGGCGGCCAAGGCTTCCAGGACAGGCACGTAAACACAGTCTCGCCCACAGAGGCGAGGTACAAGTGACAGCGACCACCTCAGCAGGCCAGTGCTGGCAACATCCATGCCCAAATGCCCAAGGTGGCAGCAGAGGTGGTGGCAGGCCTGCAGACAGACCACATCTAGGGAACACAGAGGCCACATCCATCAGACTCCTGTGGCAACACCCTTCTTATACACAGACAAAATGAGAAGGCAGAGAAATGCAACCCAAATGATTTAACAAGAGAAATCCCCAGAAAAAAACTTGAATGAGTCAGAAATAACCAAATTACTGGATGCAGAGCTTAAAATAGTGATTGTTAGGATGCTCAAAGATCTAAGAGCAACAATGGATGAACATAATGAGCACCTATAAAGAGATAGAAAGTATAAAAAAAAACATTGAAATCATAAAAAGAATCAGTGAGAAATGACAAATACAATATCAGAAATGAAGACCACACTGGAAGGAATTAAAAGCAGAATGGATAAAGTTGAGGATCGAATCAGCGAGTTAGAGGACAAGATAAACTAAAGCACAGAAGCAGAGCACCAGAAAAAAAAGAGGCTCAAAAAATCTGAGGAAACTCTAAGAGAGCTCTGTGACAACAAAAAGAGAAATAACATCTGCATCATAGGGGTTCTTGAAAAAGAGAAAGAACAAGCGATAGAGAACCTGATTGAAGAAATCAAAGCTGAAAACTTCACTAAATTGATTAAAGAAAAAGTGACACAAATTCAAGAAGCACAGAGAGTTCCATTAAGGATGAACCCAAAAAGGCCAACACCAAGACACATCATAATTAAAAGACAAAAATTAAGAGATAAAGAAAGAATACTAAAAACTGTGGGAGAAAAGCAGTCTATTACCTACAGAGGAGCCCACATAATGAAGACATCTAACTTATGAACAGAAACATTAGAGGCCAGAAGGGAATGGCAAAAACTATTCAAAGTAATGCAAACAAGAGCCTACAAACAAGACTTCTCTATCCAGCAAGGCTATCATTTAAAATTGAAGGAGAAACAAAAAGCTTCCCAGACAAAAAACAACTCAAGGAATTCATGACAGCCAAACCAATGCTGCAAGAAATGTTGAGGGGCCTACTGTAAACAGAACAAAGGTGTGAACAAAAATCCAGTAAAAGGGGAATGTAGATTTAAAGAACAAAATGGCAATAAACAACTACATATCAATAATAACCCTAAATGTAAATGGATTAAATGCTCCAATCAAAAGACACAGGGTAGCTTCATGGATAAGAAAACAGGACCCGTACATATGCTGTCTACAAGAGACACACCTCAAAACAAAAGATACACATAGTAAAGGATAGAAAAAATATTTCATGCAAATGAAAATGAAAAAAAAAAAAAACTGGGGTAGCAATACTTGTATCAGACGAAATAGACTTTAAAGCAAAGGCTAAAGTAAGAGATAAAGAAGGTCACTACATAATGATAAAGGGAGCAATCCAATAGGAAGAGATGACCATTATAAATATCTAGGCACCTAATATAGGAAAGAGAACCTAAATACATAAAGCAAATATTGATGGGCATAAAGGGAGAGATCAACAGCAATACTATAATAGTAGGGGATTTTAATACCCCAGTAACATCACTGGTCAGATCCTCAAGAAAATAAAATAAACAAAGAAACAGCAGACTTAAAGAACACACTAGATCAACTGGATTTAATAGGTATCTTCAGAACATTTCACCACAAAGTGCTCATGGTACATTCTCTATGATAGACCACATGCTAGGACACAAAACGAGTCTCAGCAAATTTAAGAAGATTGAAATCATATCAAGCATCTTCTCGGATCACAATGGCATGAAACTAGAAATCAACTACAATAGAAAAACTGAAAAACACTCAAACACTTGGAAACTAAATACAGTGGTACCTTGAGATATGAGTTTAATTCATTCTGTAACTGAGCTCGTAAGTCAGTCAACTCGTACATCAAACAAATTTCCCCCATTTAAATAACTAAAATAGATTTAATCCGTTCCAGCCCTGTGAAACATCCCCAAACCATCCTAAACAATGAAAAAAACACGTTTTTAATTAAGAAACACACATGTATACTTTACCAATGCATAAGAAAATATATGAAATAAAAGAAAAAAGTGTTATTAAGTACTGCATTCTTACCTTTTAAACAGACGAGTGCGGCTAACGGAGGTGAATGGCGGAGGAGGGAGGGAGGAAGGGATGCAGGCCCTGTAGACACGTAAACTAAAACTTCACTTTCTTAACATTAAATGTAAAGTAAAACTGCATTTTCTTTACTTTAAACAAAACTAAAACTGGCACTTTCTTTACTTAAAATGAAACCACAACAATTTAATTATAAAATAATACACTTTCTTAACTTTAAACTTAATCTAAGCTTAACATTATGTATTTTTCATGTAATCATCACCTGGTTTTGCCTTTTTGGCTGCACTTTCGGCACTTTCACTTGCAGGACTTTTGAATAAAAATCTATCCAAAGAGGTTTGCTTTTGCCTGCCTTTTCAAATGTTACAGAAATGTGACAAACAAGTGTCATTAAAAAGTGTCAAAGCACGACCAGTTGAAACTTTTTCTGGGTGCTTTTCAATGAAATTTGAAAGCTTCTCCCAAATTGCCAGCATGTCTTTAATTTTATTTGTAGAAATCACTTCCCTTGATTCTACCTCCTCCTCACTACTAATCTCTTGCAGAAGCTCCATATGTTGCATCATCTGTAGCTCCTTCAACTCCTCAGTTGAGAGTTCTTCCTCATGTTCCTCGATGAGCTCGTTTACATCACCCTCATCTACCTCAAGACCCATCAACTTTCTGAGGGACATAATCTCCTCCAATGCTTCTACCTTGGTCTTGGTCTTGGTCTCTGGTTCGAATCCTTCAAAGTCCTTGTCTGCAACAACATCAGGCCATAACTTTTTCCATGCTGAGTTTAAGGTTCTTCTCATAACCTCTTCCCATGCCAAGTCAATAATGCATAAACATATCACGATGTTGTAGTGATCTTTCCAAAACTCTCAAAGGGTTAGAATTGTATTCTCAGTCACCTCAAAGCAGTAGAGGAACAAGTGCTTTGTGTACAGCTTTTAAAAGTTGGAAATGACCTACTGATCCATAGGTTGCAAGATTGAAGTCCTGTTGGGTGGGAGGTAGAGGACTTTCACAAATTTGAACTCATCGAGAATATCATCTTCAAGACCAGGTGGGTGGGCTGGAGCATTTTCAAGGATTAGTAATGCTATCATCAGGAGTTTATTTTCTGGAAGATATTTCTTCACTGCAGGACCAAAGACGAGATTTACCCATTCAATAAAAAATTGCCGCATAACCCATGCCCTAGCATTGGTGCGCCACATAATAACCTGCAGTTTTTCTTTAAGAATCTTGTGAGTCTTAAAGGCTCGAGGATTTTTGGAATGATACACTAGCAGTGGCTTTACTTTACAGTCACCAATAGCATTTGCACACAATGCAAGGGTCAGACAGTACTTCATGGGTTTATGGCCTGGCAGCTTCTTCTCCTCTGCGGTGATGCAAGTCCTCCGGGGCATTTTTTTCCAAAACAATCCTATTTCGTCACAGTTGAACACTTGTTGGGGGATGTAGCCTTCCTTTGCGATAAGCGCAGCAAAAGGTGAGATGTATTCCTCAGCTGCCTTAACGTCCGCACTCGCAGCTTTACCATGCCTCAACAACCAGTGGATGCCAGAACTCTTCTTGAAATTTTCAAACCAGCCATGACTTAACTTAAACATATCTTCTGCTACCTCTTTTGAGGTTGATGTTCTTTCTTCTTCAAGTCGTCGTAAATAATACGTGCCTTTTCACATATTACAGTCTCCATCACTGTATCTCCTGCCAGCTCTTTCTCTTTCACCCATACCAGCAGAAACTTCTCCATTTCTTCATGGGTATTTGTCCTTAATTGGGACAGAATTGTAGTTCCTTTACCTGGATTTGCACTTCTATGCCATCCTTTTGTTTAAGGATAGTATAAATTGTAGATGCATTGTGGTCGTATAGCCTTGCCAGTTCAATCTCTCATACACCCCGCTCATATTTTTCTATTATTTCTTGTTTTACTTCTATCGACATCATTCTCTTTTTCTTCTCACCACTGTTCTTTACACTCACTTTCTTTGGCCCCATGATAGTGCACAAAAAAGTAAAAAAATGAAAAAATGATGCAAGAACGAGTACAGCGCACGAGATTTGACCTGATTCTGTGGTAACACGTGAGAAAGAAGGGGATGCTGGTGTTGTGCTGCCAATACTGGACCTGTGCGCCAACACGCCAACTAACGGCAGCTTCCCGAATCATGACTCGTATCTCGGGATTTCACTGGGATCTCGAACAGAAATACGAACAGAGTCACAGCTTGTATCTTAAAAAAAAAATTGTATGTTGGTCTGCTCATATCTCAAGGTGCCACTGTATTTTGTTGAGCATTTTATCATCTAAGTTCATGAGTGATATTGTTCTATAGTTTTCTTTCTTTGGAGTGTCTTTACCTGGTTTTAGAATCAGTACTATGCTCGCCTCATAGAAGGACTTTGGAAGTCTTCTGTACTCTTGAATTTTTTGAAACACAGTGGTACATATGGGACAACATCAGCAGAATATATCTACATGATATTAGGGGGCCCAAAAGGAGAAGATAGAGGCAAAGAGGTAATTTGAAGGATTAACAGCTGAATACTATAACCTGGGGACAAAAACAGACCAGATACAGGAATCCCAAAGAGGCAAACAATTTGAACCAATAAAGATTTACAACAAAACAAATTATAATTAAAAAGTCGAGTTAATAATAGAGAATCATAAAATCAGCAAAAAAAAAAAAAAAGACTGTATAAGGAAACCCACACAAGACTATGAGCAGATTTTTCAGCAAAAATCTTGCAGGTAAAAAGGGGATGGTATAAAATGTTCAAAATGTTGAAAGAAAAAAAAATTCTAACCAAGAATATTCTACTCAGTAAGATTATTCAAAATTAAAAGAGGCCCTGGCCAATTGGCTCAGTGGTAGAGCATCGGCCTGGCGTGCAGGAGTCCCGGGTTTGATTCCCGGTGAGGGCACACAGGAGAAGTGCCCATCTGCTTCTCCACCCTAACCCTCCCCTTCCTCTCTGTCTCTCTCTTCCCCTCCCGCAGCCGAGGCTCCATAGGAGCAAAGTTGGCCCGGGCACTGAAGATGGCTCCATGGCCTCTGCCTCAGGCACTAGAATGGCTCTGGTCGCAACAGAGCATCGCCCCCTGGTGGGCATGCCGGGTGGATCCCGGTCAGGCGCATGCAGGAGTCATTGTATGACTGCCTCCCCGTTTCCAACTACAGAAAAATTAAAAAAAATAAAAAAATAAAAAAAATTAAAAGAGATAAAAGGTTTTTCTAGACAAGAAGCTAAAAAAATTATCACTAAACTGAATTTAAAAGAAATATTAAAGAAACCAATTTGAAAAGAAAAGGGTATGAAATAGTATAAAAATATATGAAAGTAAAAATTTCACTGGTTAAAAAAAGTAGTGAAAGTAACTATGACTACAATAGTTAAGGAACACACAAGATAAAAAGATATAAGATATTAACAAAAAAATCAGAAAACATGGGGTAGTTTCAGAATGTGCTCAAACTTAACTTGCAATGAATTTAAAATAGACTGTTTTATATAGAGAAAATGTTATGTGTGAGCCTTATGGTAAATACAAAACAAAAACATACAGTAGATACACAAAAGATCATGAGAGAGGTATCTAAGTATACCACT
This sequence comes from Saccopteryx leptura, assembly GCF_036850995.1. Taxonomy (NCBI): domain Eukaryota; kingdom Metazoa; phylum Chordata; class Mammalia; order Chiroptera; family Emballonuridae; genus Saccopteryx; species Saccopteryx leptura. The sequence continues at coordinate 189,367,487 of NC_089504.1, forward strand.
AAAGAAAGAGAGCAAATTTTTCATTGTGTTCCATTGATCCATATATCTGTTCTTATGCCAATACCATACTGTTTAGATGACTATACCTTTATTATATACATAGCTTGAAATAAGGAAGTGTAATGCCTCCAACTTTGTTCTTCTTTCTCAAGATTAATTTAGCTACTTGGGGAATTTTGTGTTTCCATATAAATTTTAATAATTATTTGCTCTATTTTGATTTTAAAATGCCATTGGAATTTTGATAGGGATTGCATTGAATCTGTAGCTTGCTTTTGGAAATATGGACATTATAACAAAATGAATTCTTCTAATTAATGAGCATGGAATACTTTCCATTTATTTGTATCACCTATAATATATTTTTATCAATGTCTAAATTTCTTAGTATATACTGTTCTTTCACTTCCTTGGTTAAATTTATTCTTAGGTATTTTATTCTTTTTGATGTAACTGTAAATGAGATTGTTTTCTTGATTTCTCTTTCTGATAGTTTAATATTAGTGTATAAAAATGCAACCAATTTTTTTTATTGCTTATGTACTTTGAAACTTTGCTCAATTACTTTTTTAGTTCTAAAAGTTTTTGGCAGAGTCCTTAGAGTGTTTTGTATATAAAACCACATCTCCCATATAGTGACAGTTTTATTTATTCCTTTCAATTTGCATGTTTTTATTTTTATTTTTTACTTGCCTAACTACTCTGACTAGAACTTCCAGTACTATATTGAATAAATGTAGCAAGAGCAGGCATCCTTGTCCTGTTCCTAATATGAAAGAAAAACCTTTTAGATTTTTCCTGTTGAGCATGTTAGCAGTGAACTTGTCATATATGGCCTTTATTACATTGAGGAACATTCCTCTATGCCCACATTGTTGACAGTTTTTATCATAAATAGATGTTGAATTTTGTGAAGTGACTTTTCTGAGTCTATTGAGATGATCTTATGATTTTTATCCTTTATTCTAAAAATGTGTTTTAATTATGTTGACTGATTTGCAGGTGTTGAACCATCCTTGCATCCTTGAAATATATCAGATTTGATCATGATATATGATTCTTTTAATGTAATGTTAAATTTGGTTTGTTGATATTTTGTTGAGGACTTCTGAATCTATGATTATAAGGGTATATTGGCTTAAATTTTCTTTTTTGGTGATGTTCTTTTTTGTTTTTGGTGTCAAGTAATGCTATTGATAGGTATTAACTCTTCTTTGAATGTTTGATAGAATATACCAATGAGGCCATGCAGTCCTGGGGTTTTGTTTGAGTAGTTTTTGATGACTGATTCAGTCTTCTTACTAGCAACCAGTCTATTCAGATTTTCTATTCCTTCATGATTCAGTCTTGGAACATCGTATGTTTCTAGGAATTTATTTATTTCTTCTAGGTTGTCCAATTTATTGGCATATATAGTATTATTTATAGTAGTCTCTTATGACTCTTTGTATTTCTAGGTTCTCATTTGAAACTTCTTTCATTTCTAATTTTGTCTATTTGAGACCTCTCTTTTCTTAGTGAGTCTAGCTAAAGGTTTGTCAATTTTATCTTTTCAAAGAACCAGCTCTGAGTTTCACTAATGTTTTCTATTGTCTGTCAGTCTCTATTTCATTTGCTTTTGCTTTGGTCTTTATTACCATTGACTTTGGGATGTGTTCTTCCTTTTCTGTTTCTTTGAGTTGTAAAGTTAGATAATTTATCTTGAGATTTCTTTTTGTTTGTTTCTTGAGGTAGGCTTGTATTCCTATAAACTTTCTTTTTAGAACTGATTTGGTTTCATCATGGAGATTTTGTTATTTTGTATTTCCATTTTTATTTGTCTCAAGATATTTTTGATATCTCTTTTGATTGTTTTGTTGACCACTGCTTGTTCAGTAGTCGGTTATTCAATCTTCATATATTTGTGACTTTTCAATCTTCTTAAATTTATTTAGATTTGGTTTTGGCCTAACATATTCTCTATGGGAAGAATGTTCCATGTCCCCATGTGTGCTTGAAAATAACGCATTTTCTGATTTTGAATGGAATGTTTTTTTTATGTATTTATTAAGGAAATCTGGTCTAATATGCTGCCTAACACTGATATTTTCTTATTGATTTTGTCTGATGATCTATTCATTGATGTAAGTGAAATATTAAATCCCCCTACCATTATTGTAATGCTGTCAATTTCTCCCTATAGAAATGTTAATATTTGCTTTTAATACTGAGGGACTTCTTTGTTGGAGGTATAAATATTTAGTTATATTTTCTTGTTGAATTGAGTCTTTTATTGTTATGTAATGTCCTTTATTACCTTTTATTACACTCTTTGTTTTCAAAGTCTATTTTTTTCTGATATAAATATAGCTGTTTCTTTTGGTTTCCATCTGCATAAAACATATTCTTCCATCTCTTCCTTTTCAGTTTTCATGTGTCTTTAAATCTGAAGCAATTCTCTTATAGGCAGCATATAGTTGTGCCTTGCCTTTTTTTTAAATCTATTCAGCCATTCTATGTTTTTCTATTAGAGAATTTAGTCCAGTTACATTAAAATAATTATTGACAAGTATGTATTATTGTCATTTTGTTCATTGTTTTCTGGCTATGTTGTAGTTCCTTTAAGTTGCCATTTTATTTTCTTGAGCACTTCTCTTATCCTTTGATGTCTTTCTTTAGTGGCATGTTTAGATTCTTCTCTCATAATCTTTTGTGTATCTACTACAGGTTTTGTTTTGTATTTATCACAAAGCTCACATATAACATTCTCTCTATATAAAAGTTTATTTAAGCCCTGGACGTTTGGCTCAGTGGTAGAGCATCAGCCTGGCATGCGGGAGTCCCGGGTTCGATTCCCGGCCAGGGCACACAGGAAAAGCGCCCATCTGCTTCTCCACCCCTCCCCCTCTCCTTTCTCTCTGCCTCCCTCTTCCCCTCCCACAGCCAAGGCTCCATTGGAGCAAAGTTTGCCTGGGCGCTGAGGATGGCTCTGTAGCCTCTGCCTCAAGCGCTAGAATGGCTCTGATTGCGGCAGAGCGATGCCCCAGATGGGCAGAGCATCGCCCCCTGGTGGGCATGCCGGATGGATCCCGGTTGGGCGTATGCGGGAGTCTGTCTGACTGCCTTCCTGTTTCCAACTTCAGAAAAATACAAAAAAAAAAAGTCTATTTAAAGTTGATCATAAGTTAAGTTTGAGCACATTTTAAAATTCTAAATTTTTATTTCTCCCTGTGTTTTATATTTTTTTGTTACACATCCATTTATCTTGTGTATTCCTTAGCTTTTATAGTCTAGTTATTTTTACATTTTTTTAACCAGTGAGATTTTTACTTTCATATATTTTCTTTTTAATAATTAGTACCTTTTCTTTTCAGCTTAAAGGTGTTTCTTCAACATTTCTTTTAAGTTCAGTTTAGCAGTGATAACTTTTTTAGCTTCCTGTCTAGAAATCCTTTTGTCGCTCTTTTAATTTTGAATAAACTTGCAGAGTAGAATACTCTTGGTTAGAAGCTTTTTCTCTGAACACTTTGAATATATCACACCACCTCCTTTTGTCCTGCAAGGGTTCTGGTGAAAACTGTCTGCTGAGAGTCTTATGGGGGTTTCCTCATACATTAAGTGAACTCAGCCATTCACCACCCACCCCGACTTTCCTGTCAAAAGTGTGGGGGAGTCTTTCTTTAGTCTCCCCTAGATCTGCAAATGGAAATAGGGCAAAGGCAGTTGCAAAATATCAGGTTAAAATCTCTGGATTTCTAGTCTATCTGAGATCTTCGCCTAGCAATTCTTCAATTCTAGCTTAAAAATACCTTTTACTTGACGTTGACAAAGAGAGAGAGAGAGAGAGAGAGAGAGAGAGAGAGAATTTATTATTTTTTAAATTTTTTAATTGATTTTTTTAGAGAAAAGAAAGAAGTGCGAGAGAGACAGAAACATCAATCTGTTCCTGTATGTGCCCTGATCGAGAATTGAACTGGCAACCTCTGTGCTTCAGGACGATGCTCTGAGCTATCCAGCCAGGGCGAAAAATTTATTTTGCATGGTTCCAGTATGCACTAATTTCTTTTTCTTTCTTTCTTCTTTCCTTTCTTTCCCTTCCTTTCTTCCTTCTTCCCTCCCTCCCTCTTCCCTCCCTCCCTTTTCCCTTCCCTTCCTTTCCCTTTCCCTTCCTTCCTTCCTTTCTCCCTCCCTCCCTCCCTCTCTCTCCCTCCCTTTCTTCCTTCCTTTTGAGAGAAACAGAGGAAGGGAGAGAGAAAAGGAGAAGAGAGAGATGAGAAGCACCAATTCACAGCTGCCTCACTTTAGCTGTACACTGATTGCTCCTCGACCAGGGAACTTAAAATGAGTGACCACTCTTTCAAGCCAGCAACGCTGGGCTCAAACCAGCAACCTTGGGATCATTTTGATGATGCCATGCTCAAGCTGGTATCCCTGTGCTCAAGCCAATGAGCCCACGCTCAAGCCAGAGACCTTGGTGGTTTTGAACCTGGGACCTCTATCCACTGTACCACCACTGGTCAGGCATGAAGCACAAATTTCAATTATGGTGGTTTAAATAATTCCCTTAGCCCAACAATGTGGTTCAAGTTTCAATTAGCACAGTTTTATTAACTGTAACTGAATGATGTACAAAGTCTTCTGTTGCCTACTGAATCAGCAATCACATATAAATAATAAATGTGCATCATCATCAATAACAATATCCTTTCAGATCCTGTTGGCAATTGCTTTGTGTGTACCTGTTATACAGGTCACACTCAGATAGCAAATTGTGTAGTTGTATTTGCCTCTTTGTCTATCCTCAACAATGAATAATCAAAAGGGGGAATTACCTAAGAAAGATGAAACTGTAACAAAGACTTGTATGAAAAAGTGCACAGTAGCTTTATTCATAATAGCTCCAAAGTGAAAACAATCTAAATATCTCAATACAGTGTGTCTGTAAGTAAAGTCATGATGCACTTTTGACCCGTCCCAGGAAAGCAACAAAAGACGATAGAAATGTGAAATCTGCACCAAATAAAAGGAAAACCCTCCCAGTTTCTATAGGATGATGTGGCAGCATGTGCGCATGCACAGATAATGACATAACACCGTGTATACAGCGGAGCAGCCCACGGCCATGCCAGTCGAGATGTGGATGGTACAGAGGAAAGTTCAGTATGTTCTGAGGCTCGCTAAATTCAAATCCGTGACCAAAGTGCAACGTAAATATCGGCACGTTTATAACAAAGTACCACCACAAAGGAATAACATTACTTGGTGGGATAAGCAGTTGAAGGAAACCGGCAGTTTCGTGGAGAAACCCTGTTCTGGTAGGCCTCGTCAGTGACGAGTCTGTAGAGGCTTTACGGGATAGCTACCTTAGGAGCCCTAAAAAATCTGTGCGTAAGCCCACTTCGAACTAAACTGAATAGGTATGAAACTGGGAGACTTTTCCTTTTATTTGGTGCAGATTTCACATTTCTATCGTCTTTTGTTGCTTTCCTGTGATGGGTCAAAAGTGCACCATGACTTTACAGACACACTGTATAATCATCTGTGGTACATTCATAAATGGAATAGTAGTCAGCAATAAGGGAACAAACTATTAATACATACAATGACATGGACAAATCTCAGAAGCATTATACTGAGCAAAAGAAGCCAGAAGATTTAAGTTTTAGAACTAAGCTACTGTAAATGAAATAATAATAGTGGGTGCCTCTAGAAGCTGAGGCAGGGATAGACTGCCGACAATCACAAGAAAATTCTTGAAAGGCATGGGGTGTGGGTTACACAAGTGAATGTATTTGTTAAAACTTATACAAATACATTGTACTGTGTGAATTCCATATATGAAATGTATTTTACTGTACATAAATTAGACCTAGAGAAAAACTCTCTAAATTATATTATCAAAACTAACTACTCAGCGGTAGAGCGTCGGCCTAGCATGCGGAGGACCCGGGTTCGATTCCCGGCCAGGGCACACAGGAGAAGCGCCCATTTGCTTCTCCACCCCTCCGCCGCGCTTTCCTCTCTGTCTCTCTCTTCCCCTCCCGCAGCCAAAGCTCCATTGGAGCAAAGATGGCCCGGGCGCTGGGGATGGCTCTGTGGCCTCTGCCTCAGGCGCTAGAGTAGCTCTGGTCGCAACATGGCGACGCCCAGGATGGGCAGAGCATCGCCCCCTGGTGGGCAGAGCTTCGCCCCTGGTGGGCGTGCCGGGTGGATCCCGGTCGGGCGCATGCGGGAGTCTGTCTGACTGTCTCTCCCTGTTTCCAGCTTCAGAAAAATGGGAAAAAACAAACAAAAAAAAACAAAAAAAAAAACTAACTAAAATGGGAAAAACTCTTTTGACCTACTGCTATAATTGTATTCACAAACTTCAGGTATTGGATCACCTTTGTATTCCTAGACTAAGCCACATTTACCTACTGGTTTATTTTTTAAACTTATTGCTGGATTCTCTGATAAAGTTCTATTTAAACTTTTCGCATCAATTTTTTTATAAACTAGAGAACATTGTTTTTATTTTTTAAAGTTTTACTTATTTTTATTATTGAATGTAGAGAGAGAGAAAAGAGAGAGAGAGAGAGAGAGAGAGAGAGACAGAAATATAAAACTGTTTCTGTATGTTCCTTGACCAGGGATAAAATCGGCAACCTTTGCATGTCAGGACAATGCTCTTAATCTATCCAGCAAGGGCGAGAACATTACTTTTAAAAGCATTTCAGGCCTACTGTAAAATAAAGCAAATAAATAATTATCTTAATATTATTAGAAACACCTTTACTGAAAGATAAATAACACGTGTATTGATTAAACCTTAAGTAAAAATACCATAATATTAAATTTCAATTTAAAATATTAATATGAATTCATGATATACTATATCATTTTTACTGATTCTAAGATGCACATTTTATATTCTATTTTAACAAATCTGTAATGAGAATGTATCTTGCATTAGAGGGTGCTTTAAAATTAATTGGCAGTGTTGTTTTTCTTTCTTAGTAGTATATAAAATTTTTATGTACTTAGTATTACATCCACTTTTTATATACATTTTACATTAGGTTAAACAAAACACAGTATGTTTCTAGTACAGTCTTTTGAACTAAAACAATGACATCCTGTAGCAACATTACTAGCATCACAAATACCATTTCTGACTAAAAGGAGCCAGAGTTATTTGGATAAATGGCTGATTTCAACTTTGGGACAAAATATGTTCATTTTGAGACTGGGACAGAATGAAAAGATTCACTTTAAAACTAACAGGGTCATGTAGAAAAGGACACAGGAGTCAATCTGAAGAGGTTCCTACTGATTAAACTTGCTACTATTTGAACAACAAAATGATAACAATTCCTTGAAACATGTTGAAGAAAAACTCCATGAATTGTGGTGATGCTCAAAAAGGAGAAAGCAAAAGACAAAGAACTGACTAATTCTGGAGGGCACTATTACAGTAATTATTCATTTAAAAAATTTCTTCTATTATAGAGGTTTTAGTATCCACTGTCTACAAATAATTGACATGTACATCAAAATATAAGCCATCAAACACAGAAACTTAGCATGACTTAGAGTTAACTAGGACACTTGGGAAAAAATTAAAAATTTGTACAAGAAATTTTCAAACTTGTTTCTGTTTGCCACTATGATTATATTTCTTCTCCTAGAACATATTCAAAGTACAGAATATTCAAGTGAAGCAAAAAACAAAAAATGAAGGGGCTGAGGAGAATAGAAGAGAGAAAGAAGAAAAGAGAAAGCAAGGCAAACGTCAGCCTCCACCTATAAGCCACATCCTTTTGGCTAATATCAATTACCTTTTCCTTTTGATCAAAATGTGTCATCAAAAGACAAATAGTTCTAAATATGGTTTTTATATTTATATATAATATCTTCAGTTAGAGACTTAAAATGACTCTGGATCATCATTTCTTTAAATGTGCATAATCATTACTATCGCAGGTGGAAGCTAAACCGCATTTCTGATGATCAGTTTAACCTTTCAGTCACCTGATTAAACCCTGTCTTTGTTCTTAAAACCTCAAATTAGCAAACAAGCCACAATATAATATATGCTATATAGCACAGGTCTTCCATGAATAGCTGGAGTCTTCAACTGCTTCAGCTGCAATACAAGCCATTGAGCCTTAGCCAATACAAGTCAATTTGAATAATCAATATGACAACCTTATTTTTCTAATGCAAACAGGATTGCTACAGTAAGGTGTCTCACTGCCACATCACAGCCATGGCCTCTTTTAACCCCTAATTAGATTGAGGCGATTATCCCTGCTCTTCCTTAGGAGTGTACAGCTTGGATAAGGGATGACAAAAGCTATCTGCCACTTACTCAGCCTTTGCAGACAGCAGGTTATCCAGGGAGACAGAGAATAAAAATCAACAAACAATTATTATTCGTATCATCATCTAAAGTGTTAAGATAGTCACAGTTTCCATACATGCAGAGTGAATACAGCCCTAGAGCATGAGGTAACTAACTGCAGACTGCTTAAGAACATCAGGGTTTCACAGATGGAAATTCATGGTGATGTTGGTGAATTATGTCTAAATAAAACTCATTTATGTAAAAAGAAATGATCGAGGACTTGTCTTTTGTATATATCGATTTTATTATAATTCTCTTCATGAATTATTTGAAGCTAAATTTAGTATTGGTTTTTCTAAACACATGCCACTTAGCATGAAAAGAACGCCAAAGTAAATGGTTCCCAGAAATTTAAATTCTTTAACATTCAATTATAACGCTTTATAAAATGAGAAACTTCTTTTCACTATGATACTACACTAGTTCTTGTATTAATTTTAGATAATCAAGAGTTATTTCAGTAACTCTGTGGATTCCAAATATTTTTCTTAATGTACATAACAATCAGTTTCTTAAATCTTGGTCATCACACTGGACCATTACTAAGAAGATAACGTGATCATTAGAAAACTGCAAAGACACCAAACTGATAGCTTCCTAGTAAATTTAAGCTAAACTTGAGAACAATATACATAGAAGGCAGGGCCCATTGATAAGAAAAAACTTTGGTGAGAATATCTGGGTATACTCTGAAGATAGTTACAGTGTAAGTAGTAATAAACAAAATGTTGAAAATGAACTTGTATCTTTTCCTTTTAACTTACAAGGATCAGTGGTATCTCTTTTTAAGATCCTAACAACTTTGCTGGATGAAAAAGAATAGTAAGGCCACAATTTTTTCTACTGAATTCTGTTTCTGTTTTATGTTATTCATTCAGTCACTTTACTCAATCAACTCTGTTACCTTCAAAGCAGCTAACTAGAAGTATATATAGTCTTTTCCTAAAAACTGAGGTCTCAGCTCAAAATTTCAAGCAATGTCATTCCAATAACTAAAACATTTTAAATGTCTCCACTGGTAGCAGAAATGTACCATATAGCATACTTTTTGTAGAGTCATGAATTACTGAACCCAGATTCTCATGTGGAGTGTTGTGATTACTTGGTTATCAGTGGATCATTCAACCAAGCTGTATAAATGGTTTAATTTAATGATTACCAACCTGTCTAAGCAGTGCAAAGTTACCTAAAATGTGTGCCTTGTTCATCTGACATAGGCTGAAACTTGACTTCATTCATAAAGTTGCACAATCACACTATTGGGCATGCCCAGACATATGAGTCATAATTAACTTCTAGATGTGTCTCCAGAACACTACCCTAACACAGAAACCTAAGGCTTGTATGTACTGTATTTTTTTCAGAAGGTTTTCAGTCAATGATTCATTTTAAACACCTGTTTTTCAGCAACATACTTTTCTTATAATAGCCCAGATACTATTTATTTTCTAAAATGAGACAGATTAAAAAAAATTGTTATCAAAAGATATGGGAATACTTACCTAGAGATAATAAAATACAGCAAGTTTAGATTACTTAAACTAAATGTTAAGATTTGAATCAGTTATGATTTTATTATTCTAATCCATATATATATAGATTAAATGTAAATCATACATATCTTCTATAGACTTTAGACTAAAATATTTCAGGGATTTAGTAAAATATATGCTGGTAAATTGCATAGAGCCAAACTAGAGTAAACAAAACGTACAGACAGTTGTTTTAAATTACCTTTCTATTCATATAGAGTTAAACCATCAGTGCTTAAATTCAGCAACATCAAAGGGAAAATAATAGCAAGGTATATTTTAGCCAATGGGTAAAAACAAGCTCACTCTTCCCATCTTATTTTAACCACTTTTTTTTTTTGCAGTATTTTACTATCAAGTTTTCTTTATTTTTTCACACAGAACTTTACATATCCTTGGAAATTTACTAGTAATTGTTCAATAAAAGTACAATAAAGTATTACACCCTTGAATAATTTGAAAATGTGAAGTGAAAAATTAAACTGTAACATATAGAAGTATTGTTTTTCAAACTCTCTTCTGCAGTCCAACTTTATACAAAACTCCAATATTGTCAGTACATCTAAATAATATCCCCACTCAAAAGAAATAATGCATTATTGGTTTTTTTCTTTGATTAAAGCAATGTAGCATACTCTGAGTTTAAAAACATAAAAGTTAAGGCCAATAAATAGAAGGTCAATGGACCTCACCCAGTTCTGGATTTCTAAATAAAGGAGAACATGATGGCCACAGACGAGTCCCATATGTGATCAGAGAATAAAAAATGGTATCTTTGAAAGCAAATAAATTATTCTACTCAAAGTCTTCCAAAAAATTGAAGAAGAAGCGATACTTCCAAACACATTTTATGAGGCCAACATAACCCTCATACCAAAACCAGGCAAGGATGGCACAAAAAAAGAAAACTACAGACCAATATCTCTAATGAATACAGATGCTAAAATACTAAAAAAAATACTAGCAAATCGAATACAACAACATATTAAAAAAATAATACATCATGATCAAGTGGGATTCATCCCAGAATCTCAAGGATGGTTCAACATACCTAAAACGGTTAACGTAATACACCATATCAACAAAACAAAGAACAAAAACCACATGATCTTATCAATAGACGCAGAAAAGGCTTTTGATAAAATACAACACAATTTTATGTTTAAGACTCTCAACAAAATGGGTATGGAAGGAAAATATCTCAACATGATAAAGGCCATATATGATAAACCATCAGCTAACATCATCTTAAATGGCACTAAACTGAAGAATTTCCCCCTTAAATCGGGAACAAGACAGGGTTGTCCACTCTCTCCACTCTTATTTAATGTGGTACTAGAGGTTCTAGCCAGAGCAATCAGACAAGACAAAGAAATAAAAGGCATCCATATTGGAAAAGAAGTAAAGGTATCACTTTTTGCAGATGATATGATCCTATACATCAAAAACCCCAAAGAATCCACAAAAAGACTACTAGAAACAATAAGCCAATACAGTAAGGTCGCAGGATACAAAATTAACATACAGAAGTCAATAGCCTTTCTATATGCCAACAATGAAACAATTGAGAACGAACTCAAAAGAATAATCCCCTTCACGATTGCAACAAAAAAAATAAAATACTTAGGAATAAACATAACAAAGAATGTAAAGGACTTATATAATGAAAACTATAAACCACTGTTAAGGGAAATCGAAAAGATATAATGAGATGGAAGAATATACCTTGTTCTTGGCTAGGAAGAATAAATATAATCAAGATGGCTATATTACCCAAAGCAATATACAAATTTAATGCAATTCCCATCAAACTTCCAATGACATCTTTTAAAGAAATAGAGCAAAAAATCATCAGATTTATATGGAACTATAAAAAAACCCCAATAGCCAAAGCAATCCTAAAGAAAAACAATGAAGCTGGGGGCATTACAATACCTGACTTCAAACTCTATTATAGGGCCACGACAATCAAAACAGCATGGTATTGGCAGAAAAATAGACACTCAGACCAATGGAACAGAATAGAAAGTCCAGAAATAAAACCACATATATATAGTCAAATAATTATTTATTTATTTATTTATTTATTCATTTTAGGAGGGGGGAGAGAGAAAGAGAGAAAGAGAGAGAGAGAAGGGGGAGGAGCAGGAAGCATCAACTCCCATATGTGCCTTGACCAGGCAAGCCAGGGTTTTGAACCGGCAACCTCAATGTTTCCAGGTTGACGCTTTATCCACTGTGCCACCACAGGTCAGGCAATCAAATAATTTTTGATAAAGGGGCCAACAACACACAATGGAGTAAAGAAAGCCTCTTCAATAAATGGTGCTGGGAAAACTGGAAAGCCACATGCAAAAGAATGAAACTGGACTACAGTTTGTCCCCCTGTACAAAAATTAACTCAAAATGGATCAAAGATCTAAACATAAGACCTGAAACAATTAAGTACATAGAAGAAGACATAGGTACTCAACTCATGGACCTGGGTTTTAAAGAGCATTTTATGAATTTGACTCCACAGGCAAGAGAAGTGAAGGCAAAAATTAATGAATGGGACTACATCAGACTAAGAAGTTTTTGCTCAGCAAGAGAAACTGATAACAAAATAAACAGACAGCCAACTAAATGGGAAATGATATTTTCAAACAACAGCTCAGATAAGGGCCTAATATCCAAAATATACAAAGAACTCATAAAACTCAACAACAAACAAACAAACAATCCAATAAAAAAATGGGAAGAGGATATGAACAGACACTTCTCCCAGGAAGAAATACAAATGGCAAACAGATATAGGAAAAGATGCTCATCTTCTTTAGCTATTAGAGAAATGCAAATCAAAACTGCAATGAGATACCACCTCACACCTGTTCGATTAGCTATTATTAGCAAGACAGGTAATAGCAAATGTTGGAGAGGCTGTGGAGAAAAAGGAACCCTCATTCACTGTTGGTGGGAATGTAAAGTAGTACAACCATTATGGAAGAAAGTATGGTGGTTCCTCAAAAAACTGAAAATAGAACTACCTTATGACCCAGCAATTCCTCTACTGGGTATATACCCCAAAAACTCAGAAACACTGATACGTAAAGACACATGCAGCTCCATGTTTATTGCAGCATTGTTCACAGTGGCCAGGACATGGAAACAACCAAAAAGCCCATCAATAGATGACTGGATAAAGAAGATGTGGCACATATACACTATGGAATACTACTTAGCCATAAGAAATGATGACATCGGAACATTTACAGCAAAATGGTGGGATCTTGATAACATGATATGAAGCGAAATAAGTAAATCAGAAATAACCAGGAACTGCATTATTCCATACATAGGTGGGACATAAAAGTGAAACTAAGAGACATTTATAAGAGTGTGGTGGTTACTGGGGGGAGGGGGGAATGGGAGAGGGAAAGGGGGTGGGGAGGGGCACAAAGAAAACAAGATAGAAGGTGACAGAGGACAATCTGACTTTGGTTGATGGGTATGCAACATAACTGAACGACAAGATAACCTGGACTTGTTATCTTTGAATATATGTATCCTGATTTATTGATGTCACCCCATTAAAAAAATAAAATTATTATAAATAAAAAAAAAGAAAGCGAATAATTTATTCAGGATATGCAACTTTGTAATTTTGAAGCTGTTTTTACACAAAGACTAATACATATAATTATTAAAAACATAATATAAATATTCTTCATCTCTACTACCATACAAAGAAGAAACAGGACAGCAGATTTAGGTCAAATGCAAGAAAGCATTTCTAGAAGGTGTCTATTAAGTAACAAATAGATTCCTAAAGGAAGCTGGAATTCTTTTAAGTCAGGAGACTTTAAAAGGATATAGTCTAATTTTTCAGAAATGATTTCTAAAAGGCAGGGTAAATGACTGGTAATAGTCCTCTTCATCATAAAATAAAACTCTTCTTGAAACCGTATATTTATGTCATATCATGCTTTTGTATTATGTGTCATTCATAATTTAAAATTTATCTAAGAGTATTTCATATTTGATTTGAAAGAGTGCTAAAAACACCGGGTGTATATAAATAGGGCTCAGCACTGCTTGAGAAAGGAAGTGTTAAAACTCTTAAAATGAGTATAAAAAATGAAATTCTATTGATATATATACAACTCTTTAGATAAGCCACAAAATATAGTATCATTCAAGATAGTCTGTATATACAAACTATGAAGAAATTTCAAGCTAAACAAAGATAAATTAAACTCCCTAAAATTGATATAAATTGAGTAATAGAAATTTTCTATTTAATTTAATTTCCTTACCAGTATTTATAAACAAACAAGCCCATTTTGTTTTGTTCCCCAAAGGGGATGTAAGGTAATATATATGTACAGAATATAGCAATTATTTACTCTGATAAGAATGTGGACCTTTGGAAAAATCACACCACTATAGAAGTTCTCTTTATTTGTCAAGTCAAATTTTGATGCAATCCCACCAAAATGATCAAACTTAACACCAATAGAGGAACAAACCAACACTCTGTAATTCCTGATATATGTTGAGAAGGACATAATATCACTTCTATGGTATTCCTGGCAGAAAATGTACAACCTGAGTCTAATCATTAGGAAACATGAGACAAATCCAAATTGAGGGACAGTCTATAAAACAATTGACTATATAGCTTTAAAAATGTCAAAGACATGAAAGACAACAACAAAAACAACCTGAGAAGCTGTTCCACAGTAAAGGAGACTTGACATAACAACTAACTATAATTATTGACTCTGGTCTAGATTCTAGATGAAGGGTAGAAGTGGGTAATGTGCAAATATTAAATTATATGATGTAACTGGGACTATGGATATTGATTAGATAATGTATCAATATTAAATTTCTTCATTTTGATTATTGTACTATGACTATTAAAAAATTCTTATGCAATATACATATTAATATTTAGGCATAAAGGTACTGATGCCTGCCATTTACTCTCAAGTAATTCAGGGGGAAAGAACTATGTGTTGTGTGTTGAGAGAAAGACAGAGAAATAGAAAATCTGCTAAATCAAATGGGGCAAAATGTAACAATTGGTGAATCTGGATAAAGAGTATATGAGTTCTTTTCACTCTTCTTGCAACTTCTTTGCAAGCTTAAAATTATATCAAATAAAGAGCCTCAAAAAAAAAATCTCAGCTGGGCATATTAATTCCTATACCATGCCTTCAGTTCAAGCTAATAATTTATCTCTTTCAAATTTGACAGTACAGAAAAAAAAAGAACTCACATTTAATAAGCAAGGAGAAGCTATCCCTTAGCCTGACCAGGTGGTGGCACAGTGGTAGAGGCATTGGACTGGGACGCAAAGGACCCAGGTTCAAAACACCAAGGTCGCCAGCTTGAGTGCAGGGTCATCAGGTTTGAGCACAGCTCACCAGCTTGAACCCAAGGTCACTGGCTTGAACAAGGGGTCCCTCAGTTTGCTGTACCCCCCCTTCCCCTCCCACTCTTGTCAAGGCACATATGAGAAAGCAATCAATGAACAACTAAGGTGCCCCAATGAAGAACTAATGCTTATCTCTCTCCCTTCCTGTCTGTCTGTTCCTATCTGTTGCTTCTCTCTGTCTCAAAAAAACAAACAAACATGTATACATATTCACAACTAAATGGAACAACAAAGGAATGCTTCTCTCTCTCTTCCTTCCTCCCTCTCTCTAAAAATCAATCAATGAATAATAAAAAGTATACATATATAGTTCTAAAACACAACTTACTATATTTAGAATTACAGAATTTATAAAACTATATTGGAAAGCACAAATAAGTTTAAAACTACAATTGATTTAAGTGTTTGTGAATATTTGAGTCTTAAACTGCTTTCATCTGATAATCTGACAAGTCATACTTCCCTTATTTTTTAGACATTCCATTTTAAGGTGATGCCAAATCAATTTTCCGAGAAATTTTATTAATAATGATATCAGGTCTGACCAGGTGGTGGCACAGTGGATAGAGCGTTGGACTGGGATGCAGAGAACCCAGGTTCAAGACCTTGAGGTAGCCAGCTTGAGCATGGGCTCATCTAGCTTGAGCAAAAAAAAAAGCAAAAAAGAACCTCACCAGTTTGGACCTAAGGTTGCTGGCTTGAGCAAGGGGTTACTCGGTCTGCTGAAGGCCCACGATCAAGGCACATATGAGAAAGCAATCAATGAACAACTAAAGTGTCTGTAAAGCCAGGAGCCAGGGCCAGGGCCACTATCACAGCAGCCTTCTGGCCTATGCAGGTTCGCATTGGATTTGGACAGTCGGTAAAGAAACAACGGAGCCAAAAACTGGCGGGCCGCCATCTTTAATTCTAGCTTGCACCCGGCGGGCAAGTAAAAACACACACTGGGCTCCAAAACCCACTCACATTCAGTGCTCACAAAGCTACTGACTTATCCGAGTTTCCTAGAATCAAAGGTTTCTAGCTCACCAGACTTATTCACCTCTGTTCCCCATCTCCTTCCTTCTCCCTACACAAACTCTGCTCTAACTCGCTTCTCACTCAACACTCCGCCATCTTGGCTGCTTCTCCTGGCCTACTCCACGTGGCCTCCTTCTGCTCTCTGCTCTGCTCTCTCCTCTAATGATAATCTCAGGAACCAAGAGCGTAAGCTCCCGTTCTGTCCCTATTTTATAGTGTAGAAATCCAAACCTTTAATCCAATATACAAAATAGGGAAGACTCTAATACAAAGTCACTTCTCTGAGGCATGATCGGATTGTACCGCCCCATATCAAAAAGGGTAGGAAAGGCTTAATCCCAAAACCAAGCCCCAGGCTACAAGGATTCTGCCTGCCTTTAGCCCACCCCAACACACGTTAATATCACCTGGGCGATGGCCTCCTCAGGGGCAGCGTCATCTTTAACAAAGTGAGCATAATACATTTTATCTGCCCAACAGTGTCGTAACGAAAACCTGTTGATTCATGCTTCTCATCTCTCTCCGTTCCTATCCCTATCTATCCCTCTCTCTGACTCTCTCTCTCTCTCTGTCCCTGTAAAAAAAAAAAGATATCAGAATTTAGATACTATTACGAAAAGTTAAGGCATATGATCTAAAAAGGAAGCTTCCCCCCAATAACCTCAGAATATAAGAAGCTAAAGCCATCCAGTTTTAAAGTATACAGTTCTTAACAGTTTACTACTTCATATAAATGACACTCTAAAAGTGAAAATAAGTTTAGATATTGTAAAGCCAGTAGCCATGGCTACCATCAGAGCCGACTGGCCTGTACAGGTTCGCATTTGATTCAAACAGACGGTAACGGAGCCAAGAACTGGTGGGCCATTAGCTTTAATCCTAGATTGCACCCAGCGGGCAAGGAATACACACAGTGGGAAAACAGTTCCCTTTCCATTCAGGGCTCCCAAAGTCACTGACTTAACCGAGTTTTCCTAGAACCAAAGGTTTCTACCTCACCAGCCTTATTCACCTCTGTTCCCCATCTCCTTCTCTCTGCACAACTTCAACTCTGCACAAACTGGCTTCTCCTTCAGCACTCTGCCATCTTGGCTGCTTCTCCTCTGCAATGCTAATTTCAGGAATAAAAGCAAAAGAACCCTTGGTCTCCTTTATTTTATGATGTAGAAATCAAAACCTTTAATCCAATATACAAATAAGGAAGTCTCTGATACAAAGCCACTTATCTGAGGCATAAATGGAATTCCTCATAAGCGTGCACCACCCTCTATCATGCAATAGTCAAGGGTGTGGGGAAAAGCTTAGTTTTGAAAAGACCTTAGTATTAAAAGGGTGGGAAAGGCTTAGTCTTAAAACTAAGCCTTAGGCTATAATGATTTTGCCAGCTTACAGCCTGTCTCCCACAACCCATGCAAACTATAAGCGAGCAAACATATACATCATATTTACAAACTTATTTGACCTACAGGGGGCAATAATGAAAACAACAACAACAAAAAAAAACCCTTGAGAACATTAGAACACAGAAATATCTCAGACCTTAACTAAGTTCCCTTACACAGGCCCTGGCCAATTGGCTCAGTGATAGAGCGTTGGCCTGGCGTGCAGGGGTCCCAGGTTCGATTCCTGGCCAGGGCACACAAGAGAAGCGCCCATTTGCTTCTTGTAGGGCCAGGAGCCGCCATCGTGGCCATTCACATGCAGATTCCCATTGGATTCGGGCAGACGATAAAGAAATGGCGGAGTCAGAGGATGGTGGGCCATCCTATTTATTGGTGTCTCACCAAGACAGGCAAACCCACAAAAGAAAATGTTGGGCAGATAAAATGTATTATGCTCACTTTGTTAAAAATGGCCGCTGCCCACGTGAGGCTGTTGCCCAGGTGATATTAATGTGTGTTGAGAATCCTTGTAGCCTGGGGCTTGGTTTTGTGATTAAGCCTTTCCCACCCTTTTTGATGTGGGGTGGTACAATCCAATCATGCCTCAGAGAAGTGACTTTGTATTAGAGACTTCCCTGTTTCGTATATTGGATTAGAGGTTTGGATTTCTACACTATAAAATGGGGACAAAACAGGAGCTTGGTCTCTTGGTTCCTGAGATTATCATTAGAGGAGAAAGCAGAGCAGAGAGCAGAAGGAGGCCACGTGGAGTAGGCCAGGAGAAGCAGCCAAGATGGCGGAGTGCTGAGTGAGATGCCAGTTTGTGCAGTTTGTATCTGGGATAAGGAAGGAGATGGGGAACTGAGGAGAATAAGTCTGGTGAGCTAGAAACCTTTGAATCTAGGAAACTCGGATAAGTCAGTGGCTTTGTGAGCACTGAATGTGATTGGGTTTTGGAGCCCAGTGTGTATTTTTTACTTGCCCGCCGGGTGCAAGCTAGGATTAAAGATGAAGGCCCATCAGTTTTTGGCTCCATTGTTTCTTTACCGACTGTCCAAATCCAATGCGAACCTGCATAGGCCAGAAGGATGCTGTGATAGTGGCTCTGGCCTTGGCTTCTGGCTTTACAGAAGACAAGGGAAAAGCAGAAAACCAGCTTTTCCCATGAAGGGCAAGGGATCAGGGAAGCCCCTGCAATTGTGATAGCAGGAACTGTGTGAGCCAGCTCCTGGTCTGTCCCACTTTATAGTGTAGAAAACCAAAAACCCCTAATCCAATATACAAACAAGGAAGTCTCTGATACAGAGTCACTTATCTGAGGCATAATTGGATTCCTCATGAGAGTGCACCACCCAGATCATACAATCAGTCAAGGGTGTGGGGAAAAGCCCAGTCTTAAAACTAAACCCTAGGCTACAACGACCCTGCCTGCCCACAGTCCGTCCCCCACACCCAACACAAACCACAAGCGAGCAAACACATATATAATATTTACAAACTCATTTCACCAACACTTCTCCACCCCTCCCCCTCTCCTTCCTCTCTGTCTCTCTCTTCCTCTCCCGCAGCTGAGGCTCCATTGGAGCAAAGTTGGCCCGGGCACTGAGGATGACTCCATGGCCTCTGCCTCAGGCTCTAGAATGGCTCTGGTCGCAACAGAGCATTGCCCCCTGGTGGGCACGCCGGGTGGATCCCAGTTGGGCGCATGCAGGAGTCTGTCTGACTGCCTTCCCGTTTCCAACTTCAGAAAAATACAAAAAAAAAAAAAAACGAAAAACAAAAAAAGATCCCTTACACAAAATTCTAACAGGATCTTATTTACTAATATGCACATTTCAAGCCATCATTTTTGGTTCCAGTTTGCGCAAACTACAAACTTGTAGGGGAAAGTAAAGTCAAGATTTGGAACTGTACACTCTAGCTTTAATAAGTAAGAAGATGCTGAACCAAGTGACTTATCACAAAGTTATCAGGGCTAAAACCTAGATAACCTTACAGAATACTCCCTACAGGGGACACAGATTAAGAAAGACCTAATCAGCAAGCTCAAATATCCAAGTTACTTGTTATCTCTTGAACCACAGTGGAACCAATGGATATCAACAACTATCCAAACTTCAGGGAAGATATATGGAAAGTTTCTAGTATGAAAGGATGAAAATGGCAATTTATGGCTGTGCTTGTTACTAAGCTATTGCCTCAGCCACTATGTCTACTATAGCTTGCAAAGGACATTTTTCTTTCACCAAATACCTGCCCGATAGGCTATGCTAGTAAGGAGTATTAGAGGGAGACTGGATAGTTTCGAGAAAGTGAGAAGGGATAACCTGTTTTAATTACAGTTCTTGTCAGAGCTGCCCGAGTAACAACTCTTTCCTGGAGAGGAGGTAACTCTTTAGTAGAGTTGGTTCCAATTTCTAGGATCCCTCCCCCCATTCTCCCAGAACCAGACCCATCACACAACCCCTTCTCAAAGATGTAGATCTTACCTCTCCCATAAGCCCCTGCAGTACCAACACCAGGCAAGCAACACCTTCCAGTCAGAGGTTTGGGTCTCACCTCTGCCCTTCTCTGAAATACTAAATACTAACAATCCCAAGCTCTCCTCTTTGTCCCCCTAGGAGTAGTACCTGATCTGATTCTTGCTATTACTATAGCTGTTATCTAAATGTCCCCTGTGGCAACATCCTGTCATACTTATTTAACTAATTCCCCATATGAAATTCTATTAAGATAACTAGTGTGGTTTCACATTCCTGACTGGTTCTTGACAGATACTATGGTATCCAGTAGTCTTTATTTTAAATGCAATCAATACTCTCCTTAGCTGTTATTTTTAGTGTTTCATTTTAGTTTATGAAAATAACATTTTAAGGGTTCTCATAGGTTTACTCACAATTTGGTCTCCTTAAAGTTTTTTTTTTTTTCTGTTAGGTATAAGATCCCCCCCAAACACACACAATTCTTTTAGTTATAACTGTAAGAAGTTTCACTAATTGTCTATGACACTTCTACCTTAATCTGTCCTTTACCTCCTAATTGTAATTAAGCCAAAACAAATGCAAATTTTAGCCCTGGCCAGTTGGCTTAGTAGTCGAGTGTCGGCCCGGCGTGTAGAAGACCCAGGTTTGATTCCCAGCCAGGGCACACAGGAGAGGCGGCCATCTGCTTCTCCACCCCTCCCCCTCTCCTTCCTCTCTATCTCTCTCTTCCCCTCCCACAGCCAAGGCTCCATTGGAGCAAAGTTGGCCCAGGCACTGAGGATGGCTCCATGGCCTCTGCCTCAGGCGCTAGAATGGCTCTGGTTGCAAAGGAGCAACGGCCCAGATGGGCAGAGCATCGCCCCCTGGTGGGCGTGCTGGGTGGATCTCGGTTGGGCACATGCAGGAGTTTGTCTGACTGCCTCCGCCGCCCCCCACTCTGCTTCTCACTTCAGAAAAATACACACACAAAAAAAGAAATGCAAATTTTATTTTTTTTATTTTTTCCTTAGGTAGCTATCCCGTATAGCCTCTACAGAGCAAATTTTATTTTTTAACAAGAGCAAACCCTTTAGTTCTAGGCAGCAGTAAATGGAGCAGCCAGTGACAGTTGGGGGAGTGATCTTTAATGAGTTATCAAAAGGCAGCAAGTATAACAGGGCATACAGAAATTAATTTAAACCTAAAATCTGGGAAAACATCTCATTTATTGATTAATACATATTTATTTAATGTATACTGGGTTAGTCACAGTGGCGAGATTGAAAATCTCTACGTATAAAACGTGTGCTTGGCCCTGGCCGGTTGGCTCAGCGGTAGAGTGTCGGCCTAGCGTGCGGAGGACCCGGGTTCGATTCCCAGCCAGGGCACATAGGAGAAGCGCCCATTTGCTTCTCCACCCCTCCGCCGTGCCTTCCTCTCTGTCTCTCTCTTCCCCTCCCGCAGCCAAGGCTCCATTGGAGCAAAGATGGCCCGGGCGCTGGGGATGGCTCCTTGGCCTCTGCCTCAGGTGCTAGAGTGGCTCTGGTCGCAACATGGCGACGCCCAGGATGGGCAGAGCATCGCCCCTGGTGGGCGTGCCGGGTGGATCCCGGTCGGGCGCATGCGGGAGTCTGTTGTCTGACTGTCTCTCCCTGTTTCCAGCTTCAGAAAAAATGCAAAAACAAAACAACAACAAAAAAAAACAACAAAAAAAAACGTGTGCTTGGCTTCAATAGGATGAGTTATTGCCTGACCACGTGGTGGCGCAGTGGATAGAGCGTCGGGCTGGGATGCGGAGGACCCAGGTTCGAGACCCCAAGGTCGCCAACTTGACCACAGGCTCATCTGGTTTGAGCAAAAACTCACCAGGTTGGACAAGGTCTCTGGCTCAAACAAGGGGTTATTCCATCTGCTGAAGGCCTGTGGTCAAGGCACATATGAGAAAGCAATCAATGAACAGCTAAGGTGTCGCAACGAAAAACTGATGATTGATGCCTCTCATCTCTCCGTTCCTTGTCTGTCTGTCCTGTCTATCCCTCTCTCTGACTCTCTCTGTTCTGTAAAAAACAAAACAAAACAAAAAAAATAGGATGAGTTATTTATACAACTACATAACTATTAGCATAGGAAAATCTCACCTTGCTATCTATCTTTAGAAAATAAATCATTTCATCTCTGATAGCTTGTTCACTTATCTATAAGAAAAACAGGCTGGATTACATCTCCTTTGCTACATATCTGCTACGAAAATCTTCCAAATTTCATTTTGTAGTGAAGCATAAGGAGTTCAGCATCATTATCAAGAGAGCATAAGACTGGAAGAAGTAAAGAGGTAGAAAAAAATGCATCAAGGTAAGTAGTTTAAAAACTAATTTGAAATTCAAATCATGTTGGAAATTCTTTATTTTCCTCCTCTAAGTCAAGGTAAAAAAAATGTCATAGGCAAATTATCTGGTTAAAATATAAAAAAGTTTATTTCCATCATCATAGTCTGAAACATCCACTAAATCAGAAAAAATACTTCTTCAATTCTCTTCAAGATAAAAAATAATAATAAAGTCTTTTGTTGTTTTTCAGATTTAAAAACTAAGTTTTGATACTCCTTTCTCAAAATAAATTTCTGATCACCAGCCATATGGTGGACCAAATGCTTTCATGACTTGTTTATAAAAAAAAATTACATTTAAAGAACTGGTTAAAAGTACATGGTATATTTATTAAAAAAAATATTTAAAATAATTAGTTATTAATCATGGGAGACAAGAGAGATAATCCCAGGGGGGGGTAGAAAAAAAAAGTACATGGTATAAGCCAGATCACTTACCACTTTGTAGCTACCACTTAGCATAACTGGTACCTTTTGATGCAAAGGATACTTGGTGAAAACTTTCAAATTTTATAATCAATTAGTTACTCCCATGTAAACTTGGAATGGGGGGGGGGGCTTTAATTCTGATTACTTACTTTATATCTTAACTGCATTGCTACAGTAGCCTTGATAATTCCCTTCTAAACTTAATAAAATTCACTACATTTATACAGAAGAGATGAAAAGGGGTTTAGTTTTAAAATACGAATTGAACCATCTACTGCAGTGCTAGTCAACCTGGTCCCTACCACCCACTAGTGGGCATTCTAGCTTTCATGGTGGGCGGTAGCGGAGCAACCAAAGTATAAATAAAAAGATTTAACTATAGTAAGTTGTTTTATAAAGATTTATTCTGTCAAACAGCGAAAATCCAACATAAAGTACTTGGTAAGTAATTATTATTATAAGCTTTAACTTGCTGTAACTGCTTTATAAATTTTATAAAGTAAAGTTACTTTCTTACTTTATAAATCACCATTACCGTTGAACCAGTGGGCGCTTAGAAAATTCTACTACTAACAGAGATACAAAAGTGGGCTGTAGGTATAAAAAGGTTAACTACCCCTGATCCGCTCTTTAAAACAATTAAATTTTGTGATTCAAAACTTAAAGCATCAGGCTGTAATACTCAAGAGATACCTTTACTACAAAATTCAATTTGCAGAAATCTGGACATCACAATCTCATTAATATAACACACTGTGTATCATTATAAGCACATAGATGAAAGCATGTAAATGTTAATAATGGCTAATTCTGAGGAACAAGATGAAGGGTGTGAAGAAGAGTGAAGAGTTTTACTTGCTATATCCTAAAAATTGTATTAAAGATGAAAGTTATAGATAACTCACTGAAAAAACCTGAGCTTTAAATTCAAGTATTAAATTTACTCATTTAACTCATTTATAAATCTTCCTAAAGCACCTTTTATGTGTGAAGTCCAGTTGTGAGCACTGAGAATACATCTGTGAACTTTTCAGGCTTATATTCTGGTAAGAGTACATGATGACACTGTAATAAGTATGCTGAAGTATGTAAATCAGGGTACAGAGTGATAGGGTGTGAAGACAACTAATTTAGACTGGGAGTTCAGGAAAGACCTCTTTAAAGATGACACTTGAACTAAGGACCTAAAATAATGAGAACGAGAAGCCACATGAAAAATATCCTGGAGGAAGCATTCCGGACAGAAGCAACAGCAACTGCAAAGATCAGAGGATGGAAAGAAGAGTGTGGCTAAGACAGAATGAGTGGGAGGAGGTAAGCTGGAGGACATGAGCCTATGTGACTTTGATTTCAAGGTAAAAAATTCCATAAATCACTAAAGGGCTTTATGCGTAACATGACCTATATTTTCAAGAGACCCCTCTGGATGCTGGTGTGACATTTTTAGAGACCCCTCTGGTTGCTGTGTGGACAGTAGTTGGGGTTGGGAGGCAAAAGTGAAAGTAAGAAGACCAATCATGAAGCCAAGCTGTACTCCAAGTGGACACTGACGGTTTACTCTGCATCAGTGGAGCTTTCACTCTATTCAGACATCAGCAGAGATAAATAAAAGAAAGAATAAAACGAATAATTATTATTATATTTTAAATTTGAACAATTTTTTAAAAATATGTGAAAATGTTTTCTTCTTGGTTCTAAGTGTATGTATGCTAAGAAGATCTGATTGGGGGTAAAGCTGGTGATGATGACAAGCTTTTTAAGATGTGACTATAGGAGTAGGCGGCTTAGAAAGGACAGAGGCAAAGATAAGTTACAAGTGAGAAGATGGAGGCTTTATGAGTGGTAATAATGATAACATTATTATTATTAACAAATGCCTGGATGTTCCACCACAAATACCTGTTGGTCCAAATGTTTTACAATGTACATAGTGCACTGTATTTAAATGAGGTTATAATTGTTCTTAAAATGATCAATTTAGAACATCCCTCTTAGTATTATTTACTATTACTTTAAACATATACCCAAATTTATCAATCCACTAAAATAGCAATGACTTTTAGAACTTTTATGGAGATATTATGCAATAGTTTTTCTTTTCTTTCTTTTTTTTTTTTAAGTGAGAGGAGGGGAAATAGAGAGAGAGACTCCCATATGCACCCCCCTGGGATCCACCTGGCAACCCCAGCTGGGGCCAATGCTCAAATCAACCACGCTATCCTTAGCACCTGGGGTCAACGCATGAACCAATAAAGCCACTGGTTGTGGGCGAAGAAGGGGTAAGAAGGGGAAGAGAATGGGGGAAAGAAGCAGATGGTCACTTCTCTTGTGTGCCCTGACCAGGAATTGAACCTGGGACATCCACATTCTGGGCTAATGCTCTATTTTTACTGAGCCAGCCAGCGCCAGGGATGCAGCAGCTTTAAAAACAACTTATATGCCGCATGTCTGAAACAATGCATTGCAAAGTGGAAGATGGATGAACTGGACTTACACAGAATCTGGTACTTGTTTAAGTTTGAATAATTCTATAATAAAAAGTTTACAGAAAAACTAAGTATTGAGAATGTAGACTGGCAACCACAGTCCCCAGAATCATACATTTTTAATTTTTATTTATTATTATTTTTAGTTGAATTTATTGGGGTGGTACTGGTTAATAAATTATATAGGTTTCGAGTGTACAATCCTGTAATACATTATCTGTATGTTCTACTGCATGTTCACCACTTCAAGTCCAGTCTCTCTCTCTCACTATTCATCCTTCCTCTACTCTTCTACCTCCCTCCATACCCTCAATCCCCACCACCGCTCCCTCTTGTAATCAGCATACTATTGTCTGTGTCTATGAGGGTTCTTTCCTTTGCCTCCCTTCACCGATATATTTGATGAAAGTGGGCTCCCTACTTTGAAGGACTAGTATGTGGACCTCTATAAAACTGCCTGAGGTAGCGCAATAAGCACAGGAAAGGCATCCACTTTGTGAACCCTTTGTTCTGGATTAGGCTCAATGAATCTTTCACAACAAGGGAGTTCAAGTTTGCTGTTCACAACAATGCGCTGATGAC
Organism: Saccopteryx leptura; assembly: GCF_036850995.1. Taxonomy (NCBI): domain Eukaryota; kingdom Metazoa; phylum Chordata; class Mammalia; order Chiroptera; family Emballonuridae; genus Saccopteryx; species Saccopteryx leptura. The sequence goes on from NC_089504.1 coordinate 189,393,553, forward strand.
TTATGAACTCCTAATGTAGCATCAATCATGCCAGCAACACTAGGTTTCAACAAATAGCCTATTTTATTTTATAAACTTCACCAGAATATTATCAACATCGGTATAAGAAAATGGAAAGCTAATAAATTTAGGAGGCAACATCAGCATACTGCACACTGTTTCTCATCACTCTAATGCAGAATCTAATGGATGAGAGATCCATCTTTTAACTTAAAAAAACAACAGCCTATAAACCTAGAAACTAGACCATGATTTGACAAAGTTATTAAAGAATATTTTGCTACCTAAATTCAATAAACTACATTAGCGGAACCAGTTTCTTTCATAAGGAAAAAAAAAAGAAGGCAGCATGCTTTCTTCTTATTTTTTATTACAGTTCCTTGTTTTCCCTTAGTGATATCTGAAAGATTAGAGGCTTATAAATATTCTTTCTATAAAAATGTTTTCCTGACTCTATCATAGTCAGAGGATATTATAAATGCTGGATAATATAAAATTTTCCAAAATCAATGCTTTTCACAAACGCTGGTTGCTTACCTGTGGAAACATAGCCTTTAATATTTAACCCTGATTTTATTTGCTATCATGACAAAATGTTTTTATGAAAAGTAAATGGTTGTTAGTGATTTCTACTATAGTTCCACAAGAGCAGAGGCAGAATCCACGTTTAGGTGATTACTGTATGTTTTGATTCAGTTATCTGCAGGGTGTCTGCATGGTACTCTTACTATTTAAAGCCAGCAAAAAAGATTACAGCTCACACTAACTGGATTTTCACAGCTCCCTGTCATTCGGCTGGAATTCCTCATGGACAGATTAAAAGGGCCAAGGCAGACAATAGTCTTTTTACAAAGTGGTTATGGAAAAAAAAGAAGAAAAGAAAAAGGTATCTTTTATAATCAAAACAAAATTACTTAAGGAAGAAGCCACAGAGAAAAAAAAGTTAAATATATAACAGAGTTAAAACTCTGGGTGTTAAAATATAATGCATCTAAATCAAGAAATTAATAATATCTGAAAAAACTATAGTTTTTATTCTGAAATCTGCAATATAGATGATATACAGTGTGTCCATAAAGTCATGGTGCACTTTTGACCGGTCACAGGAAAGCAACAAAAGACAACAGAAATGTGAAATCTGCACCAAATAAAAGGAAAACCCTCCCAGTTTCTGTAGGATGATGTGGCAGCATGTGCGCATGTGCAGATGATGACATAACACCGTGTATACAGCAGAGCAGCCCATGGCCATGCCAGTCAAGATGTGGATGGTACAGAGGAAAGTTCAGTGTGTTTTGTGGCTCACTAAATTTGAATCCATGACCAAAGTGCAACATGAATATCGGCGCATTTATAATGAATCACCACCACATAGGAATAACATTGCTCGGTGGGATAAGCAGTTGAAAGAAACTGGCAGTTTGGAGGAGAAACCCCGTTCTGGTAGGCCATCAGTCAGTGATGAGTCTGTAGAGGCTATAGCTACCTAAGGAGCTCTAAAAAATCAGTGTGTGAGCCCATATCGAACTGCACTGAATAGTTACAAAACTGGGAGAGATTTCCTTTTATTTGGTGCAGATTTCACATTTTTATTGTCTTTTGTTGCTTTCCTGTGACCGGTCAAAAGTGCACCATGACTTTACAGACACACTGTAGATGGTTTTGGAGTTCAAAGATGGCTAGGTATAGCATTCAAAGAACACAGTTGGAAGGACCTTATCATTTACTTCAACTTACTGTATGGACAGATAGACTGAGGCCCAAAGAACTCATATGGCATTTCCAAATCAACTACTAGTAGATTATCAAAGTAACTATACATGTATAAGTAGTTCATGTTCTTTTCCACTTTGAGGTAACCACCTTCTCATTCACTACTAATTTCCCACCTTCACTCACTTGAAAGCATCAAACTTCTCAATCTATGATTCACCTTTCTAGGTGGTAAGTCCTGGATACAAGGCCTTCCTTGTACATTATCTCTATTCTTCCCACAATCCCAGGAGGTAGTTAAGTTTACCATGAACATTGTACAGATAAGGAAACCAAGGCTTGGAGAAATTAAGTAACTTGCCCCAGACCACATAGTTAGTAAATTAAAGAGCTGGATTTATAATCAGGTCTACAGGACTCTACTGGATGAACTATTAGTCACTGTGGAACCCCTAAGCTGCTTCTCTCTATTAGCTTCCTGTCTTCATTTCATGGATGAGCTCCCCTGATTTACACTCTTCCTTCAACACACCATTTATTCACACAGCTCATCCAAACTTGACCCTCAGTGTCTCCAATTGTTTAGTATTAAAGAACTGGTTCATTTCTGAGCCCAAGTCCTTTAAGTAAGATCAAGATTCAGTTGAATAACATTCTTTTCCATTGTGACTTATGTAACTAAGGCTTAATCATTGCTCTCTCAACATTACTTAACATAAGACCCCTAAATGGCCTCTCAGTCTTCAATTCATTCTCCTTGGTGCTGCTTTTCTAATTTAAAATTCTTGAACTCAAAACTCCTCTGGCACATTCTCTTATAACCCTTTCTTACATTTTTTTAAAGCCACAATGAACTGAAGATTCCAAGAGAAATAAATGCTTAAAAATATATTTGCAGTTACTTACAATTTTTCTTAAACCCTAGAAGGATATACAGGGATCAGCAAAAGTAGGTTTACACTACTTTTGTGAGTACACAAAACAGACTTTACTCTTGTGTTATTATTGAATAAGCATTGTATTACAAATGTAAGCCTACTTTTGCCCACCCCTGTATAAGAAATTAATAAATGTGGTTGCCTGGATTTAGAGGAGGTAAGGGGTAGTAACTGGGTCAGTGGGGAACAAGGTGAAGAGAGACTCTTTACTGTCTATGTATCTTTACATAATGTTCAATTTCAAACTAAATATCACCTATTCAGAGGAGAGGAAAGGGGAGTGGAGGGGATAAAGAGAAAGAAAGAAAAAGAAATGGAACAAGCAGGAAAAAAGAAGAACCAAGAAATCTCACTGTCACCCTCTTGTTCCAGAAGGTACCTTCTGCATTTTCTGTTTGACAATAAAATGGTAATTTCACCCACAAAAAAAATAAAAGTGGTTTCCCAAGTATGCTATGATACTTCTTGCCTCAATCCTTTTACTTTTCCCTCTCCTTCCTACTTCCTCTTCCATGTTTTTCCAGACAGCTTAAGTAGAAACACCTTTAAAAAATCTTCCTTGACTGACTCATTTTGGGTAAAATGTCCCTCCCATATGCTCCCCTGTTTAGTGGACATCTCTCTGTCACAGCACTCATCTGGATCTTTATCATCTGTTTGTGTGTACTTCTAAACTAGGTGAAAGTTTCTTGAGATCAAAAGCCATATCTTACTCATCTTTGCTATCTCCAGTAATTAGAATAGTGCCAGACACATTTTAACAGCATCCAAAGTAATCCATGGCACAATTTATTTATCTTTGCTATGGCCCATGGGTCAGATCTAGCAGTCATTGCGATTTAAACTTGCCATATGGGAAATACTGCTTTGGTCACTACAGCCTCCCCTTTATAGGTCTCTATAATTATCAAAATCTAAGCAAAATAGCTAAAGAGTTAAAGATTTCAGAACTCTGCCAAGTTTTGCACCTATATATTCTCTAGCCTTCTTTGTATCTCCTCTTGAATGTTTCAAGGGCTTCTTAAATACCACAGCCCAAAGAAAAGTTATGATCCTATCCCTACATCATATTTTCTTGTAGTATAGCCCTTAGTTAAAAATTATCACCATCGCCCTGACTGGACAGCTAGGTTGGCGAGAGCATTGTGCTGAAGCACAGAGGTTGTCAGTTCAATCCCCGGTCAGGGCACGTACAGGAACAGATCAATGTTCCTGTCATCTCTGTCTGTCTGTCTCTCTCTCCTTTCCGCTCTCTCTAAAATCAATAAAATAAACATTAAGAATAATTTTTTAAAAAGGTGTCATTTCAATGATTCAAACAAGAAAACCACTGGTTGTCCTTAATATCTTCATCTTTTTTACCAAATCAAATCCATCATTAAAGACAAAAATATGTCTCATATGCATCACCTTGTATATCTCCAAAGCCAAATCCCTGATACAAAGCTACAATTACATCCCTCCTAGACCACTGTGCTACTTATCTGTTTCTCTGTATCCACTCTTATCCTCTACAATCTGTTTTCCACACTGCAGCTGGAGTGATCTTTTCAAAACACTAATCTGATCATGACACACATCAGATTAAAACACTTCAAAGGCATCCTGTTACTCTTAAGATAGAGACCAAAATCCTTAACCATGTTTACAAGGCCCTGCAAACTCTAGCCCATATCTGCTTCTCTGGCCCCATCTTATAATGTGCTTTCTCTCCTCTCCATTCTAGCTACTCTGACAATCTTTCCGTCACTGTTTATAACAATCTCCCTCCAATCTAGGGACTTTTCTTGAAGGTTGATGTTGTTTCCTCTGCCTGTAATGTTCCTCTTCCTTCCCTCACTAATTTTTAGTCATCCTTCTTTCTTCAGAAAAGTTTGCCTGACTGTTCTAAGTCAATGCCCCCCCCCAATTATATGCTGTTTAAAGCATTATGCACCCTTGCCATTTATCACTACTGAAATTGTATATTACATTTATGTAATTACATAATGGTCATTTGATATTTCCCCCCACTGTACCATAAGCTCCATAGTGTCAGGCACCATAACTGTTACTGATCACCATGAGGTCTCTAAGACCCAGCTCAGGGAGGCTGGCACAGTAGGCATTTAATGAATATTTGATGAATGAGTGGCAAAGGGAGAGAAGTCATCTATTAGGTGGTAACACCTACACTATATTAAGTCACCAATGTCCTTGCATGTGGAAAAGAGACTACATACCAGGGTAATAAATTTAATGTGAGGAACCTAATAATTTATGAGTTATCCAAAGACATCTCCCTTCCCTTCAACTGATGAGGTAATCAGTCTTCTGCCTCAAAAAGACCTCTGAGACCATTTACTCCATTCTTCTCATTTAACAAGTAAAAAAGAGGGTGACGTCAGAAAAATGGTGCTGTGAGGAGCGACCGACAAATCTCCCCAAAATTTCAACAAGTTCATCAACCAGAAACAGAAAAATCTATCCTTGGAGCATCTGGGAGTCCCACACACTGAAAACAAAGGTATGATCGAGCGAAAAATTGGCTAAATATATAATCAACCCTAAAGGAAATAAGATGGAGAAAGGAACACTCTGCCTTCCTCAGTAACCTGAACAAAGGCTGCTCTCACTTGGAACTGAGATAGAGGGGGGGGGCTAAGGTTGTGGAGGAAGCTAGGCTGCAGCACAGATGTTCAAGCCCAGGAAAGAGTGTGCCTGTGGCAACTCAGCCCATGCGAGCTAACGCCCACGCTGGTCCCGGCAAAGACGAGTAAGCAGCAGCTGCCACCAGCACGCGGGGAGTGCACCAAAGTGAACTTCCCTACGCCCAAGCTTCTCTGGGCAGGAGGGGCGCCTTACCCAGCCATTCAAGTTAACAAACAAGCCTCGGGGGAGGGGCGTGCGGGCAGCTTGCAGTCATTCCTGGAGCAGATATGCGGATCCAATCGCTGAAATTAGCTTAACCCACAGTCTGCTCACCTCCCACCTGACCTACCTGACTCGAACTGAAAAGATTGCTCTCAATTCAGTGATCTAAGACAAGAGGCGTGATATTTTTTAGTGCCGCTTGCTAAAGAGGTGGGGGCAACTTCTGATTGGCAGAGCTTTCATACTCAGGGATATATGCTAAAAAGAGGGACTTGGCAGATGTTAAGACCACCTGTACTGCAGGCAGTTACTAGGGCATCTTCTTCCCAGCCAAAACAGGTTACAAAGTGCAAAAACCCTGGGGAGAGTGGTCCCACACAGTGCTAGGCATGCTGAACAGGCCTGAAGGCTCATAGAAAGTTACCTTGAGAGCAATTGGTTCCCAGCCCCACCTGATTACGCTGGTGGCTCTGACTGACAGAGCCTTACCCAGAGCCCTGCACTGAGTGGGGATTTGCCAGCTCTTTGAGCCTCTTACTCCCCAGGCAGAGGCAGTGGCAGCCTCATAGCAGGATCATCAGGCCGTTAATTCAGGAAGGAGAGACTAGGAGAGAGGCTCCTGGAAAACAGACTCTCTCATTGTCGGAGCCTGCAAACGCTAACAAGCCTTGACTACCAACGAGACTGAAGCCTAATATATGACATCGCCGTAGAGTCTCATCAACTGCAAATCTCTACCTAAGCGTGCCACAGGGGCAGACCCTGGGGTACAGAGTCACCGACCAGGAAGAGGGAGAGGAAAGAAAAAGGAAGAAGTTAACCTCTCAAAATCAAAAAAAATCCACACACTTTATAACTTGTTCCACTATTTTTTTTGTTTCTTTCATCTTCTTGCTTTTATTACTCTTATTTCTTTTTCCTCCACCTTGGTTCTTTTATTCTCTGCCCATCTTATTCTTTCCTCGTCTTGAACAACACTACCCATAAGTGTTACACTTCCCATTATTTTCTTCGTCCTTTCTTTCCATGAGCGTTACACTCCAAAACCCATAACTCTCTCTGTCTGTTTTTTTTTTCCTTCTTTTCCTATTCCCCTTTTTGGTTTTTCTCCCTCTCTATTAGTTTTTTCTTTTCTCCTTTACCTTTTCCTTTCATTCAATCCTCAGTCGCAAACAAATTATTTTATTCTGGACTCAAATTTTTTTTGTGACACTTTGGGTTCTTAGTACTTCGCCTTTTAACTAACTAGCATTCCTCCCAACCCTGGCTCTCCATTCTATCTAGTTTTTGCTCCATTTAAAACAATAGTAATTTTTTTTTCCTTTTTCCTGTTTTCCTCTCAACCCTCTCATTATATCTCTTAGTGGACCATCACTTACAAGCAAATCATTTTATACTTGACCCAAGTTTTATCCTTTTGTGCATTTTGTGGGTCCCTACCTCCTTTTTTTCCCCTTGAACACTTCCCCCCAAATCAGGCCCTCCGTTATACGCAGTTTTTGTTCCATTTAGCATAATACAATTCAAAGTTCACCACGATATTTTCCCAAGGAGGAGGGGAGAGGAGGAGAAGAGAAGAAAAAAAAAGAAAATAATAAATTAATTTTTTTCCAAAATTTTTTCCATTTTTTTTATTTTATTCTTTATTAATTCTCATTAGGGCTATTAACAAGACCATCCTCAGGTGCCATTAAGAAAAAGGAAATCAAATATTATGGATACAAAAGATAGAGAGGTAGTACAGATAGATGTGGAAAAATCTATGGAGAAAAAATTTAATATATTGGAAACCATGGAGCTAAATGATAGAGAATTTAAAATAGAAATCCTAAAAATACTCAGAGATATACAAGAAAACAGAGAAAGGCAATTTAGGGAGCTCAGAAAACAACTCAATGAACACAAAGAATATATTTCCAAGAAAATTGAAACTATAAAAGCAAATCAAACAGGGATGAAAAACTCAATTCATGAATTGAAAAACAAGGTAACAAGCTTAGCTAATAGAATAGACCAGATAGAAGGTACAATTAGTGACATAGAAGACAAGCAACTTGAGGCACAAAAGAGAAAAGAAGAGAGAGACTCAAAAATTAAAAATATGAGAAAGCCCTACAGGAATTTTTCTCACTCCATCAAAAGAATAAATAACATAAGAATAATAAGTATATCAGAGGCAGAAGAGAAAGAAAATGGAATGGAGAATATATTCAAAATAAATAATAGACGAGAACTTACCAAGCCTGTGGAAAGAACTAAAGCCTCAAATTCAAGAAGCAAACAGAACACTGAGTTTTCTTAGCCACAACAAACCTACTCCAAGGCACATCATAATGATATAGGCACAAACAAACGACAAAGAAGAAATTCTGGGTTACGTCAGAGAAATGGCACCGTGAATAGCACAACCGACAAAACTCCCCAAAATTTCAACAAGTTCATCAACCAGAGACAGAAAAATCTATCCTTGGAGCGTCCGGGAGTTCCACACACTGAAGGAGAAGGTAGGATCGAGCGAAAATTTGACTAAATATATAATCAACCCTGAAGGAAATAAGAAGGACAAAGGAACACTTTGCCTTCCTCACTAACCTGAGAAAAAATTCTCAAGGCAGCCAAGGAAAAGAAGAATACAACATATAAAGGAAGGCCTATTAGATTATCATCAGATTTCTCAGCAGAAATTCTACAAGCTAGAAGACAGTAGACCCTGATATTTAAAGTCCTGAAAGAGAGGAACTTTCAGCCAAGAATACTATACCCATCAAAGCTATCCTTCAAATATGAAGGAGAAATAAAAACATTCACAAATATAGAAAAGATGAGGGAATTTATCAGCAGAAAACCCCCACTCCAGGAAATACTAAACAGGGTTTTCCAACCAGATACAAATAACAAAACAAAAAACACAAGTAAAAGCTCCATCAAGAACAAAATAAAATAAAATTTAAACTGCGACAACAAAAACAAAAAAAAAGGGGAGAGGACGGAGATGAACAGTAGCAAAGGACGATGGAGTGCAGAATCACTCATAAGATAGGGTACTACAATGAATATGGTAAGTACCCTTTTCATTACTTAATGGTAACCACCCTTGAAAAAACCACCACAGAAGCACATGACTTTAAAAAGGTAGCAACAGAGGAAAGAAGTATGGAATACAAACAAACAAAAACAAAGGATAGAAAAACAAAAGAGAAGAATCAAATAAGATACAAAACTAACAGAAAGCAATTTATAAAATGGCAATAGGGAACTCACAAGTGTCAATTATACCAAATGTAAATGGATTAAACTCACCAATAAAAAGATACAGAGTAGCAAAATGGATTAAAAAGAAAATCTAACTGTATGCTGCCTACAAGAAACACATCTAAGCAACAAGGATAAAAACAAATTCAAAGTGAAAGGCTAGAAAACAATACTCCAAGCAAATAACATAAAAAAAAAAAAGCAGGTGTAGCAATACTCATATCTAATAATGCTGACTACAAGACATCAAAAGTACTCAGAGACAAAAATGGTCACTTCATAAAGATTAAGGAGACACTAAATCAAGAAGACATAACAATCCTTAATATATATGCACCAAACCAAGGAGCACCAAAATATATAAGACAGCTACTTATTGGCCAAAAAACAAAAACTGACAAAAATATAAACATACTTGGAGACCTCAATACGCCGCTGATGGCTCTAGATTGTTCATTCAAACAGAAAATCAGTAAAGATATATTGGCCTTAAACAAAACACGAGAGCAATTGGATATGATAGACATCTACAGGACACTTCATCCCAAAGCGACAAAGTATACATTTTTCTCTTGTGTACATGGAACATTCTCAAGAATTGAACGTATGTTGGGCCACAAAAATAACATCAGCAAATTCAGAAAAATCGAAATTGTACCAAGCATATTTTCTGATTGTAAAGCCTTGAAACTAGAATTCAACGGCATAAAAGAGGAAAAAAACCCCACAAAAATGTGGAAACTAAACAACATACTTTTAAAAAAGAATGGGTCAAAGAAGATGCAGAGAGATTAAAAGATATATACAGACAGATGAAAATGACAATACAACATATCAGAATCTCTGGGATGCAGCAAAAACAGTAATAAGAGGGAAGTTCATATCACTTCAGGCCTATATGAACAAACAAGAGAGAGCCCAAGTAAACCACTTAACTTCACACCTTAAGAAACTAGAAAAAGAAAAACAAAGACAACCCAAAACCAGCTGAAGAAAGGAAATAATAAAAATCAGAGCAGAAATAAATGAAAGAGAACAGAAATAGTATAGAAAAAATTAATAAAACAAGGAACTGGTTCTTTGAAAAGATCAACAAAATTGACAAACCCTTGACAAGACTCACCAAGGAAAAAAGAGAAAGGACTCATATAAACAAAATCCAAAATGAAAAAGGAGAAATCACCACAGACATCATAGATATACAAAGAATTATTGTAGAATACTACAAAAAACTATATGCCACCAAATTCAATAATCTAGAAGAAATGGATAAATTCCTAGAATAATACAACCTTCCTAGACTGAGTCATGAAGAAGCAGAAAGCCTAAACAGACCAATTAGCAGGGAGGAAATAGAAAAAAACTATTAAAAATCTCTCCAAAAATGAAAGTCCAGGCCCAGACAGTTACACTAGTGAATTCTATCAAACATTCAAAGAAGACTTAGTTCCTGTTCTACTCAAAGTCTTCCAAAAAATTGAAGAAGCAATACTTCCAAACACATTTTATGAGGCCAACATAACCCTCATACCGAAACCTGGCAAGGACAGCACAAAAAAGAAAACTACAGACCAATGTCTCTAATGAATACAGATGCGAAAATATGAAACAAAATACTAGCAAATTGAATACAACATATTGATCAAGTGGGATTCATCCCAGAATCTCAATAATGGTTCAACATACGTAAAACGGTTAACGTAATACACCATATCAACAAAACAAAGAATGAAAACCACATGATCTAATCAATAGATGCAGAAAAGGCATTCAATAAAATACAACACAACTTTATGTTTAAGACACTCAACAAAATGGGTATAGAAGGAAAATATCTCAACATGATAAAGGCCATATATGATAAACCATCAGCCAACATCATATTAAATGGCATAAAACTGAGGACTTTCCCCCTTAAATCAGGAACGAGACAGGGTTGTCCACTGTCTCCACTCTTATTTAACGTGGTGCTAGAAGTTCTGGCCAGAGCAATCAGACAAGAGAAAGAAATAAAAGGCATTGATATCAGAAAAGAAGAAGTAAAGGTATCACTTTCTGCAGATGATATAATTCTATACATCGAAAACCTCAAAGACTCCACAAAAAGATTACTAGAAACAGTAATCCAGTACAGTAAGGTGGCAGGATACAAAATTAACATACAAAAGTCCATAGCCTTTCTATATGCCAACAGTGAAATAAGGGAAATCGAAAAAGATACAATGAAATGGAAAAATATTCCTTGTTCCTGGATAGGAAAAATAAATATAATCAAAATGGCCATATTACCCAAAGCAATTTATAAATTTAATGCAATTCCCATCAAAATTCCTATGACATTTTTTAAAGAAATGAAACAAAAAATCATCAGATTTATACAGAACTATAAAAAACGCCAAATAGCCAAAGCAATCCTAAGGAAAAAGAATGAAGCTGGGGGCATTACAATACCTGACTTCAAACTATATTATAGGGCCACGACAATCAAAACAGCATGGTATTGGCAGAAAAATAGACACTCAGACCAATGGAACAGAATAGAAAGTCCTGAAATAAAAGCATAGATATATGGTCAAATAATTTTTGATAAAGGAGCCAACAACACACAATGGAGAAAAGAAAGCCTCTTCAACAAATGATGCTGGGAAAACTGGAAAGCCACATGCAAAAGAATGAAACTCGACTAGAGCTTGTCCCCTTGTACTAAAATTAATTCAAAATGGATCAAAGACCTAAATATAAGACCTGAAACACTAAAATACATTGAAGAAGACATAGGTACTAAACTCATGGGCCTGGGTTTTAAAGAGCACTTTATGAATTTTACTCTAAAGGCAAGAGAAGTGAAGGCAAAGATAAATGAATGGGACTACATCAGATTAAGAAGTTTTTGCGCAGCAAGAGAAACTGACAACAAAATAAACAGCCAACTAAATGGGAAATGATATTTTCAATCAACAGCTCAGATAAGGGCCTAATATCCAAAATATACAAAGAACTCATAAAACTCAACAACAAACAAACAAACAATCCAATAAAAAAATGGGAAGAGGACATGAACAGACACTTCTCCCAGGAAGAAATACAAATGGCCAACAGATATATGAAAAGATGCTCATCTTCATTAGTTATTAGAGAAATGCAAATCAAAACTACAATGAGATACCACCTCACACCTGTTAGATTAGCTATTATCAACAAGACAGGTAATAGCAAATGTTGGAGAGGTTGTGGAGAAAAAGGAACCCTCATTCACTGTTGGTGGGAATGTAAAGTAGTACAACCATTATGGAAGAAAGTATGGTGGTTCCTCAAAAAACTAAAAATAGAACTACCATATGACCCAGCAATCCCTCTACTGGGTATATACCCCCAAAACTCAGAAACACTGATACATAAAGACACATGTAGCCCCATGTTCATTGCAGCATTGTTCACAGTAGCCAAGACATGGAAACAACCAAAAAGCCCTTCAATAGAAGACTGGATAAAGAAGATGTGGCACATATACACTATGGAATACTACTCAGCCAGAAGAAATGATGACATCAGATCATTTACAACAAAATGGTGGGATCTTGAAAACATTATACGGAGTGAAATAAGTAAATCAGAAAAAAACAAGAACTTCATGATTCCATACACTGGTGGGACCTAAAAATGAGACTAAGAGACATGGACAAGAGTGTGGTGGTTGGGGGGGGGAGGAAGGAAGGAGAGGGGAAGGGGAGGGGGAAGGGCACAAAGAAAACTAGATAGAAGGTGACGGAGGATAATCTGACTTTGGGTGATAGGTATGCAACATAGTTGAATGACAAGATAACCTGGACATGTTTTCTTTGAATATTATGTACCCTGATTTATTGATGTCACCCCATTAAAATTAATAAAAATTTATTTTTTTAAAAAACAAACAAGTAAAGAATATGAACCCCGAGATGTTAAGTGACCAGCCCAAAGTAACACGCAAGTTAGAAGAGCCAAAACTAGAACCCAAGCTTACCAGTCTAATGTGGTATCCACTACATATCTACTTCAGTAACACATAATGGATTTTTTTCAGGAAAAAGGATATAAACTCATTACCAATTTATAATCTAGTAACCCTATAAGTACAAACAAGTTTGTTACTCTCATTCTGGGTTGAGTTAAGAAAAAGTGGTAAGCATAACTATACCTCCAGAGGCCCATGTGAAAATAGCTATGGGATGAATGGTCTAAAAGCAGATAGATACCTGGACATCTTTAGAAGTGGAACCTCATGGGAAAATATTAAAACTTATTTGTTTCATGGATGTAAGAAAACTGGGGAGGGGACAGAGGGAGGATATTATTGAGATTAGTTTTGAATATGCTGGAGCTGAAGTTCTAGACATCTCTAACAAGCAGGTGTACTAATATATCTGATTTTCCAGTAACTGTTCTGGCCTATAGACAACTTGGATAATAGGTTCAAGGACAGAAAGACTATGAATGAGTGGCAAAGGGAGAGAGGTCATCCATTAGGTGGTAACACCTATGCATTATTATGGAGCCATATGTCAGTCTTCAGTGAAAAAGGAGTATATTATAGGAAATATGTGGAAGAAAAGAGTTTTAGGTTGAATGGCACAAGCCTCAAAGAAATATATTTTAATTTACTTCCCTCTCCCCTTCTGTCTTTCTTAAAAAACATTGGTGCCAGGAAACACAACAGTAACAGAACTTTTTTGTTTTCAGGGGTTTTGTGTTTTACCATTTTTTTAAAAATAGAATATGGTGGATGTCTCTATAATTTTGTTGAGGTGACTTTAGAACCTGGAAAAGCTATTGCTGCTATTGATGTATAACACAGTGTTATTAAATGTCTTTCAACAAGTAGAAGAATAAATAATGGAAATAACACATCAATACAATGGAATATTACTCAGCAAAAAGAGGAATAAACTGTTGAGCCTGCTACAAGTTGAATGAATCTCAAATGCATTATGCTGAAGGAAGGGAATTAGTTTGAAAGATATTTATGCTATGTGATTCATTCATATGACATCTTCAAAAAAATAAAATGTTAAACATATAGTGCCCCCTACAAAAAAAAGTAGTTGTCAGGTGCTAGAATGTCCAGAGTATAAATTCAAAGGGGTAACACAAGGGATTGTTGGGGGGTGATCAACTTGTTCTGGGCCTTGATTGTGGCAGTAGTTACATCAATCTATACATGTGTTAAAATTCACATAACTGTCTACCTAAAAAAGTTAATTTTACTATATGCTAACTTTAAAATTAAACATAACAGGCCCTGGCTGATTGCCTCAGTATTAGAACATCGGCCTAGCGTGCAGGAGTCCTGGGTTAGATTCCCGGCCAGGGTACACAGGAGAAGCGCCCATCTGCTTCTCCACCCTTCCCCCTCTCCTCCTCTCTGTCTCTCTCTTCCCCTCCCACAGCCGAGGCTCCACTGGAGCAAAGTTTGCCCGGGCACTGAGGATGGCTCTGTGGCCTCTGCCTCAGGTGCTAGAATGGCTCTGGTCGCAACAGAGTGACGCCCCAGATGGGCAGAGCATTGCCCCCTGGGGGGCATGCCAGGTGGATCACGGTTGGGCGCATGCGGGAGTCTGTCTGACTGCCTCCCAGTTTCCAACTTCAGAAATATACCAAAAAAAAAAAAAAAAAATTAAACATAACAAAGATAATTAGACAAGTGCTTATTTAATTGCAAACCAAGTAATGCTCTTCTAAATAATTCATAAGTTAAAAGATGTTACAATGTAAATTAGAAAATATTTTTAATTAAATTATAATGAAATATTCTATATCAAACTTATGGTACATACTTAAAGCCTATGATTAGAAGAAAATTCATAACCTTAGATAACTATATTAAAAAAGAAGAAAAGCTCAAAATAAATGACCTTAACATCCTCCTGAAGATGGTAGAAAATGAACAATAATTAAACCTAAAGAAATTAAAAGGAGAAAAGAATTAAAAGAATAATAAGAATTAATAAAAGCAAACACATTATACAAAGAATCAACACCCTGACCTGTGGTGGCGCAGTGGATAAAGCGTCGACCTGGCAATGCTGAGGTCGCTGGTTCGAAACCCTGGGCTTGCCTGGTCAAGGTACATATGGGAGTTGATGCTTCCAGCTCCTCCCCTCTTCTCTCTCTCCCTGTCTCTCTCTCCTCTCTCTCCCTCTCTCTCTCCCTCTCTCTGTCCTCTCTAAAAATAAATAAAATTAAATTAAATTTAAAAATTAAAAAAAAAAATCAACAAAGCCAAAGGTTGGTTGATTGTAAAAACTAATAAAATTGATAAATTTCCAACAAGTTTGGTTAAGAAAAAGAGAAAGCACAAAATTCATATTAGGTTGGGAAAAGCATCATCACCACATAATTAATGATATATACAATAAATCTTTATAGAATCTTACAAAAATTTTTATGTCAAAAAATTGAATATTTAGAGGAAATGAAAAATTCCTGGGGGGAAAAAACATAGCTTACCAGAAGTGACATATAAGGAAATATAAATCTGACTGGTCCTAGTATTTAAAATTTATTTAACAGTTAAAAAAATTAAATTCACAACGTAATCTTTACATTAAATGGCTTCATTTGTGGACAGGACCAAACATTTAAGGAAGAAATAACACAAAAATTACACAAACTCTTGTACAATATAGAACTTTAAAAATATACTCTCTAACTCAAGTAAATAAATAATAATGGAATACTACTCAACAATATAAAGAAACAAATTGATACATGAATAGCTAAATTTATCTCAAAAGCATTATGCTAAGTGAAAGAAGCCATATACAAAAGACTACACACTGTATGCTTACATTTATATGATATTCAGAATAGGTAAAACTTTCCAGTTGGACAGGGGCTCCAGTGGGGGAATGAGATTGTACATGGAGTATGAGAGAACATTTTAGGGTGATAGAAACACTTTATATATCTTGATTGTGATGAGAACCACATGAATGTATAGTTTGTCAAAGCTCACTGAATTATATATCAAAGAATTTTTACTGCAAATAATTTATATCTCAATAAATCTGACTTAAATAAAAAAGCTAATAGAGAAAAAAGTATGTGAAAATTTCTAAAAACAATATCAATGGTAGATATTTTAAGAAGACACTTCAGAAGTACACATATTGTGATATAATATCAGTACATTTCCTTAGGGCTTAGTTTAAACCTTGACAGATTTTCCTTTATCTTTCTTTTTTTTCATCTTTTCCAAGTGAGAGGAGGGGAGATAGAGAGATAAACTCCTGCATGTACCCTAAACAGAATCTACCTGCCGGCTCTGGCCGGTTGGCTCAGTGGTAGAGCGTCGGCCTGGCATGCAGAAGTCCTGGGTTCGATTCCCCGCCAGGGTACACAGGAGAAGCGCCCATCTGCTTCTCCACCCCTCCCCCTCTCCTTCCTCAGTGTCTCTATCTTCCCCTCCCGCAGCTGAGGCTCCATTGGAGCAAAAGATGGCTCCTTGGCCTCTGCCCCAGGCGCTAGAGTGGCTCTGGTCGCGACAGAGCGACACCCCGGATGGGCAGAGCATCGCCCCCTGGTGAGCGTGCCGGGTGGATCCCAGTCGGGCGCATGCGGGAGTCTGTCTGACTGCCTCCCCATTTCCAGCTTCAGAAAAATACAAAAAAAAAAAAAAAGAATCTACCTGCCAACCCCCATCTTGGGCCATGCTTGCAACCAAGCTATTTTTAGTGCCTGAGGTAGAAGCTCCATTGAGCCATCCTCAGCACTTGGGGCTGATATGCTCAAACCAATTGAGCCATGGCTGCAGGAAGGGAAGAGAGAGAGAGAGAGAGAGAGAGAGAGAGAGAAAGAGAGGAGAGAGAGAGAGAGAGAGGAGAGAGAGAGAGAGAGAGAGAGAGAAGGGGGACAGGAGGAGTGCGGAAGCAGATGGTCACTTCTCCTGTGTGCCCTGACCAAGAACGGAATCCAGACATCAACACACCAGGCTGAGACTCGACTACTGAGCCAACAAGCCAGGGCTGACAATTTCTCAATTTAGCTTTGCAGTTTCAAATTTACTAGATCTAGCACTACTGACTGATCAATAGAACTTAAAGATCTTCACTTAAAGAGTAAATAATCTGCTACTTACAATTTGAGCAATGTTTTGTATATATTTACATACAAGCACTACTCTTCAAGAGAGTAAGAAATTGAAAACTATTTGAAAAAATGACAGAAAACATCCCTAACCTGGTAAAGGAAATAGACCTACAAGTTCAGAAAGCACAGAGTCCCAAACAAGGTGAACCCAAAGAGGCCCACACCAAGACACATCATAATTAAAATGAAAAAGGTTAAAGACAAGGAGAGAATCTTAGCAGCAAGAAAAAAGCAGTTAGTTACCTAAAAGAGAGCTACTACAAAACTGTCAGATGATTTCTCAATAAAAATTTTACAGGCCAGAAGGAAATGGCAAGAAATATTCAAAGTGGTGAAAAGCAAAGACCTACAACCAAGATTAGTCTACCCAGAAAAGCTACTGTTTAGAATCAAGGGACATATAAAGAGCTTCCCAGACGACAAAAAGCTAAAGGAGTTCATAACCACCAAATCAGTATGACATGAAACATTAAGGGTGTTTTTAAGAAAAAGAAGAAGAAAGTTAAAAAATATGAACAATAAAATGCCAATAAATACATATCTATCAATAATTTAATCTAATAAACAAAATAAACAAGCCAAACAGAAATGAACTCATAGATATAGAGATTTTTTTTTTTTTTTTACAGGGACAGAGAGAGAGTCAGAGAGAGGGATAGACAGGGACAGACCAACAGGAACAAAGAGAGATGAGAAACATCAATCATCAGCCCCTCGTTGGGACTCCCTAGTTGTTCATTGATTGCTCTCCCATATGTGCCCTGACCGCGGGCCTTCAGCAGACTGAGCAACCCCCTGCTCGAACCAGGGACCCTGGGTCCAAACTGGTGAGCTTTTTTTTTTTGCTCAAGCCAGATGAGCCCGCGCTCAAGCCGGTGACCTCAGCGTCTCGAACCTGGGTCCTTCCACATCCCAGTCAGACGCTCCATCCACTGCGCCACCGCCCAGTCAGGCTAGAGAATATTTTGATGATTGCTAGATGGGAGGGGGTTTGGAGGATAGATAAAAAGGTGAAGAGATCAAGAAGTACCAATTTCTTGTTACAGAAGAGTCATGGAGATGTAAAGTACAGCATAGGAAAAATAGTCAATAATATTCTAATAACTATGTATGATGACAGATTGATATGAGATTTATCAAGATGATCACTTAATAAGTTATATAATGTTTAATCACTAGGTTGTACACCTGAAACTAATATAATACTGTATTTCAACTGTAATTAAAAAATGAAAAAGCACTACTCTTCTTTGTCTAGATAGTTTTGAATGATAAAAATATTGTTCTTATACTCTTGTCTTTCATCATTTTTCTTAAGTGGATTTAATTTCTAAGTAGTCAAAATATATGCTTTTACCTCTAGCATATTTCATATGATAAAACTTACTCAAAAGTCCAGCATGAGACTTTCTCTCACAAACTTCTTCACATAACTGTAATTCCTCAGCCTACTTGTAAAATGAAAAAGGAAAATAAAAGTACCTTTTCTTGTTCCAAGGCCTTATAAAGCCAGGTAACCACAAAAAGAAAGAATGAGACTAAAAATTCATGCGAAGTAGTGCTCTATCAAGTATAATCCAAATCAAATCCATCAGGCATACTCTAGGATAATTTAAATGTATTAATATAATAAATAAGAGAAAGGTGTTGACCTTGAGAAGAACTAATGAAACCCTTATTTCCTGCTTTTGCTGAATATTCCTTTAGTTATGTTAGTTTCCCTTTCTTGACCTTGACTTTTTTTTAAATCACAGATTGTTTCTATTGAACAAAGTAATACAGTGACAAATAATCAAATCTATACAATGGAAATTGGGTGCTAAATTTCATTGTAATACAAAATATCCAACAACATAATGGGCCATTGTGATGGTATTCATTCAATTCACAAGAAAACTGTAAAAACTTAAAATTCAAAAAAAGGAAGAAAAATCCAACACCACACTTATATAAAGATGTATTTGTTAACCTGTTTAACAAAATTGACAGCAGAAAGCGTGGTTTTGATGTTATGATAACACATATTAAAGGTATACATCTTTCAAACCAAACATTTACCCTTCACCACTAGTGAAAGACAACAAGATCTCTTTACAAAATCTCATCTTTTTCAATAAATTTTGTATGAAAACATGTTATCCTGGCACAAAGTTGCCTGCTGTCACATTCGAAGTGTGATAAATGTTTAATGAAAACAACACCACACAGCTTGGTGTCAGACAACAGCTATCACACAGCCCTGCTTTGATCCAAACAGACACTTAAAAGGAGTTTCAAGCATACTCTGCACCAAAAAACTCTATAACCTATATGCAAATAGGGGTAAATTAGCATAAATTACTTCCTGCTGCATAAAGAAATAAGAGGTCAGGAAATATATGACAGGCTCTAAGAGAATATAACTGCTGTCAAAACTCAAGGGTCCAGCATTCTCAAATCACAGTATCTTCTGTCAAGCACTTGGGTAGAAAAACTTCATCAACAGGAATTTATTACATGAAACTCTTCAATTGAAAACACTGGAACACTATAACAACATACCTATAAAGTACGACTATGATTACTACATGGTATTGGACTTCTCAAACACACTGTTTCTAATACCTACAGTTTTTGAAATATCACTATCCTCATTTAACAAAAGAATAATTTAAGATTCAAAGAGAATAACTTGTCCTGTAAAAAAAAATTGCAAATGACTTTAAAATAAGCGAAATTGTAATTTTTGCAATTTAACTTTCCCAATACAGCTAGTGCTCGACTTACAACCACGATTGGTTCCGACAGACCGGTCATAACACGATTTGGTCATAAGTTGAGTATCTTTAAGTCATATTTTATCATAATTTTCTTTCATTATTGTTATATATCATAATTTTCTTTGTTCATTTTATGCCATTTGTATCATCTCTATACCATTTTGTTTCTTATTTTTACATCCATCAGGTTTAAGTAAAACACTGCATTACTAGTACAACTGGTTTAATATTTGGAAAGACAATTTCCTCTTGGTAGACATCTTGGGAGGGGTTTGATGAAAAATATCCAAGACACAAAACACAAATTGCTGTACCGAGTCTGGGATAACAGTTGAAATGGTGCACGCAGAGATGGTAGCGCTGCCAGAAGCTGGTCCGCACTGTCGTATGCCCAGCTGGGCAACGCTTGTGCTACCAGACGCGGAGCAGTCGTGGCTAGCGATTGTGGTAGTAAAGTCGAATGGTCGTAAGTTGCATAGGTCATTAAGTTGATCAATAGTTGTATGTAAACACTTTAGGACACTTTTTTTTTTAAAGATATACCATTCAAAATGGCTATATGGTCTGACCAGGCAGTGGCACAGTGAATAGAGCATCAGACTGGTACGGGGAGGACCCAGGTCCAAAACCCCGAGGTCGCCAACTTGAGCGCAGGTTCATCCAGCTTGAGCGCCGGGTCGCTGGCTTGAATGTAGGATCATCGACATGACCTCAAGGTCACTGGCTTGAGCAAGGGGTCACTTGCTCTGCTGCAGGCCTCCCCGCCCCACCCCGGTCAAGATACATATAAGAAATCAGTCAATGAACAACTAAGGAGCAGCAAGGAAGAATTGATGGTTCTCATCTCTCTCCCTTCCTGTCTTTCCCTATCTCTGTCTGTCACACACACACACACAAAAAACTGCTACATGTTCAAAGGTAGCAAATCCTATAAAAAAAAATATGTGTTGCCTCTGTTGATAATGCTTTCTGCATTATTAGTTTATAAAGATATACCTAAAATATTTGTGATACAACTAAAATAGCTTCTAATTACACTGCATAGTTAACCTTAATAAAAGATTTTATAAATAAGTAACCACGCTATAGGTTATATTTGAAGCCCCATTTCACTGCTATTCAGTGGCTTCTATACATATCCTCAAAAAGATTTAAAGACAACTGATTTCATGGGAATCATATTTCAGCATAAGAAATTCTATTTAAATGTATTCCCCTCCTAATACTAGAGGTGGGGCAGGAGGATTCTTACTTATCTCTAAAATTACAGTTTCAGAAAGTTAGGTCACCTGACCAGACGATGGTGCAGTGGATAGAGCATCGAACTGGGATGCAGATGACCCAGGTTCAAAATCCCAAGGTCGCCAGCTTAAGCATGGGTTCATCTGGCTTGAGCATGAAATCACAGACATGCCCCAAGGTCACTGGCTTAAGCAAGGGGTCACTCACTCTGCTGTAGCCCCCCCCCCACCATCAAGGCACATATGAGAAAGCAATCAATGAACAACTAAGGTGCTGCAATGAAGACTTGATGCTTCTAATCACTCTCCCTTCCTGTCTGTTGGCCCCTCTCTCTGTCTCTGTCACACACACAAAAAAAAAGATAGGTAAAGGAAGAAAAGTATAAACTCAACTGTCTGAGCAAAATATTCCAGAAGTCCTGATGGCTACATTTCTGAAAAGAGCATCCATTTACTGGAAAACTAATATGGGAATAATAAAAGTTAAAATGTTTTATAGTAGCAAATCATAAAGGAGAAAATAGGAATACTAAATTAGGTTCTTTATGAATACACAAGTTACTCAAATTAAGAAAGTATTTTACTAGGAAATCACTGCTTTAAAACCAAATTTTCCTGGCTGGTGATTTAAATCATAATTAGAAATAGATTTAAATCAAATCCATCCAAATTCTACTCTTAAGGATAGCACTATGACTTATAATAAATTATGGAATGTCACTAGTGATATTGACATATCTATTCACAACTAATTATTCAAGTAAGTCTCTAAAATATGTTTTATAGTAGCCAACTATACTTTGTGGAATTTGATCAAAACATTACTAAAAAACACCCAATAATATAATAATCCACAGCAGACACAGATGAAGTATACAATGTTCATAGTCATCAATTATGTTGCAATTATGAGATGCTATAACAAATTTCATATTTCTAATTTTTGACTCTCAAAAATTAGCCTTAACAAAATAACATTAAGTGTCCAATTTCAACCTAATAATTCTATTCATAAAATTTGTTTTCATATTGCAAAGATGCATCCCTATAAAAGAAATACAACTAACAATATGAGAAATATTTAAGTTTTAGAGACAGAGAGAGAATCAGAGAGGGACAGACAGGGACAGACAGACAGGAACAGAGAGATGAGAAGCATCAATTATTAGTTTTTCATTGCGCATTGCAACACCTTAGTTGTTCATTGATTGCTTTCTCATATATGCCTTGACCGCGGGTCTTCAGCAGACCAAGTAACCCCTTGCTCGAGCCAGCGAACTTGGGTCCAAGCTGGTGAGCTTTGCTCAAACCAGATGAGCCCGCGCTCAAGCTGGTGACCTCGGGGTCTCGAACCTGTGTCCTCGGCATCCCAGTCCAATGCTCTATCCACTGTGCCACCACCTGGTCAGGCAGAAATATTTAAGTTTTAAATTTGAGAGTAAACCTAATAAAAACAACAAAAAAATCTGTATTAATGTTTAAAAGATAAAATATTCCTAGAAATCAAAATTTATAAATGTAAAACATTAAAAATTATACTCATTAAACCTTCTTGATAAAATCTAAGATAAGACTCAGTGTCCTTCTTAATTAATCATTCAAATAGTGTTTTAAGACAGGGCACCTTTTAGTCCCTACAAACTCCTGATACCTTTCTAGTGTATGTTAGGTCTCTCTTATTCAGCAGAATAATAAAAGGAATAGATCATTTTTTAACATTATAAGACAAATTCTAATTATAATCAAATGTTTCAGGAATCTCCAGAACTGTGCTTAATTAGCTGCTATTTATAAAAGATTTTCCAGAATTATCTAGTTTCACATTTTCTCCTCAAAAGTCCAATAAAAAAGCTCTTCCTTGTTATTTAGGCTTATTAATTCCTACTTGCACATTGCTTTCTCTCATTTTTATTTTTCCCAATTTATAAAATATTCCTATATCATCAACATAACTCTCTTTCAGTTCTACTTTATGAATCTATGTTTTATGTTCTATCAATATTTATATTATATTGATATTTTTAAACTGGTTGGATTAAAAACAAAGCTTGCTGTCATAAAGAAGCAGAAGTACATGGGCTAGTGTTTTGGCTAATGTGAGGGAGCACCTAGGTTATATAGCACCATCTAAAATACCTGTTATCAGATTGTACAATCACAATAAAGTAATATAAGCTGCAATTAAATTCTTTAAAAATGTTTTACTTTTTCTCTAACCATGTGTGTTCTTTTTTTTTCCCACACCATTTGGAAATAGCTAATGAAACCATTATAGAAATAAATTTAACTAGGGCTTAGGAAATTTCTGTGGGTTTATTAAATAAAGTTAAATATACAAATAAAAGCTGGCCCTGATTGGTTGGCTCAGTGGTAGTGCATTGGCCCAGCATGTGGATGTCCCATGTTTAATTCCCAGTCAGGGTACACAGGAGAAGTGACTATCTGCTTCTCTACCCCTCCCCCTCACATTTCTCTCTCTCTCTCTCTCTCTCTCTCTTTCTCTCTCTTCTTCTCTCACAGACACAGCTCAGTTGGTTCAAGCAGGTTGGCCCCCCTATGCTGAGGATGGGTTGGTGGAGCCTCTACTTCAGGCACTAAAAATAGCATGGTTGCCAAGCAATATCCATAATAGGCAAAGCATCCCCTATAGGGGGCCTGCCATGTGAATCCTCATCGGAATGTATGCAGGAGTCTGTCTCTTTGTCTCCCGTCCTCTCACTTAAAATATATACACACACACAACTGAAAACTGATGGAAATGTTGTAAGCAAGGAAGAAAAGATGGAATCTTTTATGAATGACAGATTTCTGGCTTGATCAGAAAAAGTAAGGCATAGAAAGTTCTTTTAATTCTCTTTAACATTTTCTAATAAAATTTAAACAATAGTGTACCACTTAATTTCAAACACTATTTCTCATCATCAATAATTATGGATTACTACAGAAATGAGGACAGTTGTCTGTTAAGGAGTCAGTGTGCTGTGATCAGTGAATTTGAATTAGAAGCCTAGCCTGCCATTTACGACCTCAATGATCACAAACCTTCATCTGTAGAAATAGGGTAACAAAAGTACCTATTTCCTGAGGCTATTATGAAAATTAAACGAGATCATGCAGGTCAATTGCTTGGCAAAATTCCCGATACTCGAAAAATGTATTTAAATATTGGATGACTACTATGTCCATTGTAACTAAAGTGTTTCATTCATATCTCACGTAGTAATGATCATATCAGTACTCTATATGAAACTTCATTGGCTTTTCACTGCCTTTAGAATTAATTCTAAACTCAACATAATTTGTAAGGTATTCCAATAATGAACTCTCATCATTATTCTCTTCTGCTCTAAACCAAACTCCTTTAGACTTCAATTCCAAATATGCCATACCTACATTGCTTGCCTCCAAGTCTTTCCATATGAAATTCATTCTGTATACATTCTTTCCTGTCTCTTCCTTCCTTCAAGGTATAAGCATCTCTTCTTTTGAGAGTCCTTTTCTGACATGTTGACTAGTCTAGATCAGCCAACTTAATGGTCGTGGAAATCTTTCAAACAGAATGTGTCAAGGCTGAGGATCAAAGCCAACATGTTGAGACTGGTCTGTTGGGAGGATAAAGAGAGCCTGGGTCCACTTACCTTCAAACTATTTGTTATACTAGCAATAAATGTACTTACGGCTTAAGTCAGATATTGACAAACTACAACCCTTTCTTTACAAAAAACTTTGCTGTCCCTGATTTAAGCTACTGTTAGATTTTCCTACTTATGGCCAAAGCATCCTAACGCGTATGATGTTACTATAATTACTTATGTATCTTCCTTCTACATATGCTTATTTATGTCACCTGCATGAAATCCCCAAGTCTGATCAACCCTGTTACCTAACAGTACTTGACAAATAGAAGCCATTTACATACTGTTGACTGAACAAGTGAACAAATGAATAAATGAGCATATATGATCAATAACCAATAAATATTTATTAACCACTAACATGTACATTAGGTACTCTGAATGATACTAGACAGTATAAGACATATTCTCCACCCTGAATGACTTAAAAATCAGGTTTAGGAAATAAATTTTTTAAAAAATAAATTTTTGTAGCAAAACAGGGTACATCTGTACATATATAAATACTACCATATTAAATATATACAGTGATTCCCCCCCAAAAAACAATCCTGATTTCAGGTCATACCAAAAGGTGTGAGTCTGTGTGTCCTCAGCACTAACCAAAAGAAAGGACACCCTGATATAGCACCAAGCTTTCCCATGGCTCCTAGAGTCACGGAGATAACAGATCAGGCTACTCATAACTTTCTGGTGTCAGTACCCAGAGCCCTTCAATTGACCCCTCTTGTTTTGACCTTGTTCAGTCCCTCTCCTGAGATGTAAGAAATAATGACAAATACAACATTATTATCATATGTACCTGTTAACCAGGAATCAGTCCCTTGCAACAATTAACTCTAAGTGGAAAAAGAGTCTAACCTGCAAAGCTGGTCCAGACTCTCAAGATTAATGTCACCATTACTAGAACCTTTCCTAAACCCACCTGACCTCCATTTTTATTCACACTCTAATTTTTCATACCTTTAAAATTTGCAAAATAATGCTTTATGTAGTATCAATTTTACAGAACTGTGCAAATATTACTCTAAAGAATTAAAAGTTGGTGGGATGGAAAGTAAAAATTAAATGACCACTAAAAATCAGTCATATTTCACAGTCATGTAATATCAAAAGCATAATCAAGGAGAAAAAAGATGGCAGCGGAGTAGGCAGATGCACAGACGCCCAGCTCTCAACACCAAACTGGAATACAAATCAATTTAGGAAAAATCAGCATGAAAAACCAACTCTGAACTGCAAGAACGGCTCTCAAAAAACAAGGAGCAAAGAGGAAATCACAGAAGTCCTGGTAGGGAGCCCCTGAACCTCCTCTGCTTGCCTGAACGGAGGGGAGGGGGGCTGAGAGCCCAGAGAGGATCTCGGAGGGAGGGGAGCAGAAACTACTGCTCACAGCCACTTGCCTGGCGACCAGGGAGCCAGGTGCGTTGAAAGGACCAGCTTATCTCCCAGGTGGAGAGGACAGGGAGAGGGACAGACTGTGAGGGGATAAGGAATGCAGGAGAGGAGCTAAAAGGGCTGACTCATCTGTGCTGGAGGCGGCCATAGCTGGGGGAGGGACTGAACCTTTCACAAAACAGAGCTGAAGTGCTTCCGGATCAGAGACCTTCTGACATCTCTCCAGCTCCAATCAGCTCAACAAGACACAGCTGAAAACAAGAAGTGGGGAGGAGAGGCAGTAACTCAGGTCTCCATGGAGATCTGAGATACACCTCCCCCTACTGAAGCTAAGAAAACACCCTGCCCCCAGTGAGTCTAGCTGGCTAAAGAGGCCTTCAGAGTCTCAGGTTACACCCACCACATTCCTAGATACAGTTTCAAGGAAGCCCCCTGCTGAGATCAGTAAACAAGACTATCACCTGTTAAGAAAACAAACAAATCAAGACTTCAAAGCTGCCCAAATCCAAAAGTGGATTACAGATAACAGCTGATACCAACCCAAGAAGACCTAGAAATAACACAACTGAAAACTGGAGGCAGACAACACCAAGCCTAGACTCAACCAACTCTACAAATAAAACAAACAAAAAAAAGAGGATGAGAAGACAAAGGAGAGCAATCTAAATGAAACCACAAGAGACACCTTCGAGAGATGAACTGAGTGATATGGAAATAATCAAACGTCCAGATGCGAAGTTCAAAATAATGATTGTAAGGATGCTTAGGGATCTTAGAACAACAATGGAGGGGCAGTTTGAAAACCTAAATAAAGAAATAGCAAGTATAAAAAAGAATCAGTTGGAGACGACAAATACAATATCAGAAATAAAGACCACAATGGAAGGAATTAAAAACAGGATAGATAGAGCAGAGGATCGAATCAGCGAGTTAGAGGACAACTGGAATGAAGGCATGAAAGCAGAGAAGAAAAGAGAAAAAAGACTCAAAAAGTCAGAGGAAACTCTTAGAGAGCTCTGTGACAACATGAAGAGAAATAACATCCGCATCATAGGGGTTCCTGAAGAAGAAGAAAAAGAACAAGGGATAGAGACTTTGTTCAATCATATCATAGCTGAAAACTTCCCTAAATTAATGCAAGAGAAACTCCCACAAATCCAAGAAGGACAGAGGACTCCATTAAAGAGAAACCCAAAGAAACCTACACCAAGACACATCATAATTAAAATACCAAAGCTAAGCGATAAAGAGAAAATATTAAAAGCTGCAAGAGAAAAAAAAGTTATCACCTACAAAGGAGCCCCCAAAAGGATGACATCTGACTTCTCAACAGAAACACTTGAGGCCAGAAGGGAATGGCAAGAAATATTCAAAGTAATGCAGAACAAGAACCTACAACCAAGACTACTTTATCCAGCAAGGCTATCGTTTAAAATTGAAGGAGAAATAAAAAGCTTACCAGACAAAAAAACAACTCAAGGAATTCATTACAACCAAACCAATGCTGCAGGAAATATTAAGGGGCCTGGTGTAAACAGATCAAAGTGGGAAAAGAATACAGCAAAAAAAAAAAAAGGAATACACCTTTAAAGAAGAAAATGGCAATAAACAACTACATATCAATAATAACCTTAAATGTAAATGGATTAAATGATCCAATCAAAAGACATAGGGTAGCTGCATGGATAAGAAAACAGGACCCATACATATGTTGTCTACAAGAGACACACCTTAGAACAAAAGACACACATAGATTGAAGGTAAAAGGATGGAAAAAAACATTTCATGCAAATGGAAATGAAAAAAAAGCTGGGGTAGCAATACTTATATCAGACAAATTGGACTTTAAAACAAAGGATATAGTAAGAGATAAAGAAGGCCACTACATAATGATAAAGGGAGTAATCCAACAGGAAGATATAACTATTATAAATATCTATGCACCTAATATAGGAGCACCTAAATATATAAAGCAGACTTTGATGGATTTAAAGGGCAAGATCAACAGCACTACTATAATAGTGGGGATTTCAATACCCCACTAACATCACTAGATAGATCCTCAAGAAAGAAAATTAACAAAGAAACAGCAGACTTATTGGAAACACTAGATCAACTCGATTTAATAGATATCTTCAGAACCTTTCACCCTAAAGCAGCAGAATATACATTCTTTTCAAGTGCTCATGGTACATTCTCTAGGATAGACCACATGTTAAGGCACAAAAGTGCTCTCAACAAATTTAAGAAGACTGAAATCGTATCAAGCACTTTCTCCGATCACAACGGCATGAAACTAGAAATGAATCACAACAGAAGAGCTCAAAAATTCAAAAACACATGGAAACTAAATAGCAGGTTGTTAAATAATGAATGGATTAAGAATGAGATCAAAGAAGAAATAAAAAAATTCCTAGAAACGAATGACAATGAACATACAACAACTCAAAATTTATGGGACACAGTGAAAGCAGTGCTGAGAGGGAAGTCCATAGCACTACAGGCACACTTTCAGAAGCTAGAAAAAACTCAAATAAACAACTTAACCCTGCATCTAAAAGAACTAGAAAAAAAACAGCAAGTAAAGCCCAAATGTAGTAGAAGGAAGGAAATAATAAAGATCAGAGCAGAAATAAATGACATAGAGGCTAAAG
This sequence comes from Saccopteryx leptura, assembly GCF_036850995.1. Lineage (NCBI taxonomy): Eukaryota > Metazoa > Chordata > Mammalia > Chiroptera > Emballonuridae > Saccopteryx > Saccopteryx leptura. The sequence goes on from NC_089504.1 coordinate 189,422,123, forward strand.
AAACAATACAGAAGATCAATGAAACTAGGAGCTGGTTCTTTGAAAAGGTAAACAAGATTGATGAACCTTTAAGTAGACTCACCAAGAAAAAGAGAGAGAGGACTCAAATAAATAAAATTAGAAATGAGAGAGGAGAAATAACAACTGACATAACAGAAATACAAAATATTATAAGAAAATACGATGAAGAACTGTATGCCAAAAAACTAGACAACCTAGATGAAATGGACAAATTCCTTGAAACATACAATCTTCCAAAAATCAATCTGGAAGTATCAGAAAACCTAAACAGACTGATTACAACAAAGGAGATCAAAACAGTTATCCAAAAACTCCCAACAAAGAAAAGTCCAGGGCCCAATGGCTTCACAACAGAATTCTACCAAATATTCAAAGAAGAACTAACTCCTATCCTTCTCAAAATATTTCAAAAAATTCAAGAGGAAGGAAGACTTCCAAGCTCCTTTTATGAGGCGAGCATAATTCTGATTCCAAAACCAGGCAAAGACAACACAAAGAAAGAAAATTATAGGCCAATATCTCTGATGAATATAGATGCTAAAATCTTCAACAAAATACTAGCAAACCGGATCCAACAATATATGGAAAAAATCATACACCAAGATCAAGTGGGATTTATTCTGGGGAGGCAAGGATGGTACAATATTCGTAAATCAATCAATTTGATTCATCACATAAACAAAAGGAAGGAGAAAAACCATATGATAATTTCAATAGATGCAGAAAAAGCATTTGATAAAATCCAGCACCCATTCATGATCAAAACTCTCAGCAAAGTGGGAATACAGGGAACATACCTCAACATGATAAAAGCCATCTATGAGAAACCCACAGCCAACATCATACTCAATGGGCAAAAATTAAAAGCAATACCCTTAAGATCAGGAACAAGGCAGGGGTGCCCCCTTTCACCACTCTTATTTAACATGGTCCTGGAAGTCCTAGCCACAGCTATCAGACAAGAAGAAGAAATAAAAGGAATTCAAGTGGGAAAAGAAGTAAAACTATCATTATTTTCAGATGACATGATATTGTATATAGAAAACCCTAAAGTCTCAGTCAAAAAGCTACTGGACCTGATAAATGAATTCAGCAAAGTGGCAGGATATAAAATCAATACTCAGAAATCAGAGGCATTTTTATACACCAACAATGAACAGTCAGAAAGATAAATTAAGGAAACAATCCCCTTCACAATTACAACCAAAAAAATAAAGTACCTAGGAATAAACTTAACCAAGGAGACTAAAGACTTGTACTCGGAAAATTACAAAGCATTGATAAAAGAAATCAAGGAAGATACAAACAAGTGGAAGCATATACCGTGCTCATGGTTAGGAAGAATAAACATCATTAAAATGTCTATATTACCCAAAGCAATCTATAAATTCAATGCAATACCAATTAAAATACCAATGACATACTTCAAAGATATAGAACACATATTCCTAAAATTTATATGGAACCAAAAGAGAACACGAATAGCCTCAGCAATCTTAAAAAAGAAGAATAAAGTGGGAGGTATCACACTTCCTGATATCAAGTTATACTACAAGGCCATTGTACTCAAAACAGCATGGTACTGGCATAAGAACAGGCATATAGATCAATGGAACAGAACAGAGAACCCAGAAATAAACCCACAGTTCTATGGACAACTGATATTTGACAAAGGAGGCAAGGAAATACAATGGAGTAAAGACAGCCTTTTTAACAAATGGTGTTGGGAAAATTGGACAGCTACCTGCAAAAAAATGAAACTAGATCACCAGCTTACACCACTCACAAAAATAAACTCAAAATGGATAAAAGACTTAAATGTAGGCCGTGAAACCATAAGCATCTTAGAAGAAAACATAGTCAGTAAGCTCTCCGACATCTCTCGGAGCAATATATTTGATGATTTATCTCCATGGGGAAGTGAAATAAAAGACAGGATAAACAAATGGGACTATATCAAACTAAAAAGCTTTTGCACAGCTAAAGACAACAAGAACAGAATAAAAAGACAAACTACACAATGGGAGAACATATTTGACAATACGTCTGATAAGGGGTTAATAACCAAAATTTATAAAGAACTCGTAAATCTCAACACCAGGAAGACAAACAATCCAATCCAAAAATGGGCAAAAGAGATGAATAGACACTTCTTCAAAGAGGACATACAGATGGCCAACAGGCATATGAAAAAATGCTCAACATCACTAATCATTAGAGAAATGCAAATTAAAACCACAATGAGATATCACTTGACACCAGTCAGAATGGCGCTCATCAACAAAACAACACAGAATAAGTGCTGGTGAGGATGTGGAGAAAAGGGAACCCTCCTGCACTGCTGGTGGGAATGCAGACTGGTGCAGCCTCTGTGGAAAACAGTATGGAGATTCCTCAAAAAACTGAAAATCAAACTGCCTTTTGACCCAGCTATCCCACTTTTAGGAATATACCCCAAGGACACCATAGAATGGCTCGAAAAGGAGAAATGCACCTCCATGTTTGTGGCAGCATTGTTCACAATAGCGAAGATTTGGAAACAACCCAAGTGTCCATCAGAGGACAAGTGGATTAAAAAGCTTTGGTACATACTATGGACTACTACTCAGCCATAAGAAATGATGACATCGGATCCTTTACAATAACATGGATGGACCTTGATAACATTAATACGGAGTGAAATAAGTAAATTCGAAAAAAACTAAGAACTACATGAATCCATACACAGAAGGGACATAAAAATGAGACTCAGAGACATGAACAAAAATGTGATGGCAACAGGGTTGGGGGTGGGGGGTGGGGGGAGGGGGGATGGGGTGAAGAAGGAGAGAGGGGTTGGGGGAGGGGAGGGGCACAAAGAATACCAGATAGAAGGTGACAGAAGACAATTTAACTTTGGGGGAGGGGTATACAGCACAATCAAATGTCAAAATAATCTAGAGATGTTTTCTCTCAACATATGTACCCTGATTTATCAATGTCACTGCATTAAATTTAATAAATAAATTTAAAAAAAAAAAGCATAATCAAAAGGGGGGGACAAGAAGGCAATTCCTTGATTGACATAATTTATTGATCCTTTTAGTCCATATCTTCCAGTCTAAGAAATCAACTCTACATCCTGTCTTCAAATCTATTACCCTCCCAACTTTCTCCCTTTATCAATAGATTTTCCCATATTCTCTCTAATCCTCATTCCATTCTACCAAACTCAACCTCCCTTTACTCATAGCCAGATACCCAAATCTATCTCCTCCCCTCTAACATTCAACAATCCTTAAAACTAGAAAAGGGCAGAACTCAGTACTTTGCAGGATCACAACTGCTCAGTTTGTATTAATGGTTGTAGAGTGAACAGGAGAAAGTTACATAATGTTATCCTCTTCCAAAATCCACCACAAATTCATTATTTCAACAAACATTTAAAAGCCAATCTAGGCAGGTTTATAAAATATCACTGTAAATCTGGAAATAAAAAATATACACACAGACACCTGGGAAAAGAAAAGGATTACAGAAGAGTTCCATATCCTTTGATAAACTTAATTCTTCATAGAATCAAGATCTCAAGGAACCACATCCAACATCATAAGCTCTTCAATTTAACACTGAAATCTGATCAATACATTAAAAGTAAACACTTTTGATTGAAATACTAAAGTGAACATATGCAAGGTGTTGAAAGACTGACAAAAAGCAATAAATTCCAAGATGTTATACTTCATAAAATAAAACATTCAGTGTCAGTTTTGAATAAAATAAATAAGCCATAATTTAAGGTACTAACCATCATTTATTTCATTTTAATAGCTTGTAATTTAATAAACAGTTATGAGTGAATTTCACCCTCCAAATGGACAAAGCTAGAATAATTATTTCAATAACATCAATTCCAGAAAAAATAAATTCCAGGTCTCGTATGCAATCACTCTAATGTACATACACATTTTAATGTTGACCAAGTCCCCATTCTATATTGAAAGAGGCCTAACCAATGGTAAATCACATGGTTCATTCCCTTTATCCTTTTCCCTTAACATCTTTACAGTAATGAAATAGACTCCTTTAATCATTAAGTAGTCTTCAAATTATGATAATCATGTTAACAGTGATCAAATGTAGAACCTTCCTAAAGAATTTTGTAAATTTTCCTTTACTGACATACTATGACAGTGCTGTTTATATTGTGTTTCTAAGATTTATTATATAAATATTAAATAAAAATAGAAATAGAAAACATAGTAAAAATTTGACAGAACTATTTTGATTCATCCTTTTCTTTCTCTATTGTATGCTCCTCTCTTTTCCACCTAAAAAAACCTCTAAGAAGGAAAATTTAGTTTGAACATTGCCATGGAATCGCTGAGTCATCACTGTTTAAGGTTTGCTTAATGTTCATGGAAATAACAACTCACCCACGTTTGATGTGTAATTCCTTGTCCTTGCCTTTATCCTTCTCCTTTTCTCTTTTCTCCTTATCTCTGCCTTTACGTCGTTCTCTATCCCGAGATCGACTACGGGTTCTTCTGTGACTGGACCTTTCACTGCTTTGACTATGAGAACGGGGACAGGGTCTTGACCTGGACCTATAGTAAGTAGAATTTATTAAATATATTTAATGTATATTTTGTATTATGCAATGAAAATATCCTTAAAAATTATCTGGGAACGATTTAGTTTTAGTTATGGATTCAGTAATTACATAGCTCTGTGAAGCAAGCATCTAAGTATGATTATTTATAAATAAGTACTCTCAGTTAAAATGATTATCTGAATGATATATATGTTGTCAACTTTATAAGAAATTAAAATTTAATCAAAAAGTGTCTGCAAGTATAAGTCTCAAAAGTTCAAATCAAGTGCTGATTATTCAAGTCTCCTCAGTTAATACAACACATCTAAATATCTAATCTAATATCCAAAGACAGTCTTCCCTGTCCCTATAATCTCGGCTTCTACTGTATATAGTCAAACATTTCTAATTATTATAATAAAACAATTCCTTTACTTTAATCCAACTATTCTTTATATTAAATGACAGGGTTGGATAAGATATACTATGTGCTTTTAAAAAGTTAAAATTTCAGGCCCTGGCCGGTTGGCTCAGTGGTAGAGTGTCGGCCTGGCGTGTGGGAGTCCCGGGTTCAATTCCCAGCCAGGGCACACAGGAGAAGCGCCCATCTGCTTCTCCACCCCTCCCCCTCTCCTTCCTCTCTGTCTCTCTCTTCCCCTCCTGCAGCCAAGGCTCCATTGGAGCAAAGTTTGCCCAGGCGCTGAGGATGGCTCTATTGCCTCAGCCTCAGGCTCTAGAAAGGCTCTGGTTGCAACAGAGCAACACCCCAGGTGGGCAGAACATTGCCCCCTGGTGGGCATGCCGGGTGGATCCGGGTCAGGCGCATGTGGGAGTCTGTCAGTCTGCCCCCCCTTCGCCCCCCCAATTTCTCATTTCAGAAAAATACAAAAAAATAAAATAAATAAAAAGTTAAAATTTTAGATCCTGCCTCACAGTATTGATAAGAAACCTTCTACCAGGCTGATGATCTTACAGATAACTATAAAAAGCAACTATCTGAAGCACTGGATAGTGTCCAAAAGAAGACACAAGCTAGGGATAACACTTGGAAAAAAAAACCCGCAATAAGAAAGTTCCCATTTTATCAGCTTCATTTCTGAGTATAAGTCCAAGTCTGTGCCATGCAAGACAACTATAATTCCAACAAAAAAAACTTCTGAACTGAAAAACCAGAAAAGATTCAGGGCAACCTCCACAAAAGGAAAAAAAGGGGAGAATTTTGGAAAGGAGTCAGGGAAAAGAGCTAAAATTCTGTATGTCAACTCTATTCAAATCTCTGGCTGAACCCTACATTGTGTGTAAAAAGGGTAGACTCCAAATAGCTGAGGATAAAAGAAAAAAAAAGAATTTTTATGATTTATATATATTTTAAGGCTCTATAAACCCTATCTACACTCTTATAAACCTTTCCCACACTTATTTTGCTTATTTTACCACAAAAATTAATAAATATATAAAATTACCTATGTACCGCAAAATGCCGCAATATACTGAAAAATCCGCAATACAAAATTAGATATATATAACAATTTTAAAATTCCCAATACAGTAAGACCGCAAAAAGTGAACTGCGATATGGTGAGGGATGACTGTAACTAAGTTAATTTCTGCTAATACAAACAAGTAAAAAAAAAACAATATTCTTCAGAGGAATATAACAGAATCCAGAGTATTCAAAACATGACATTCACTATGTCCAAGATAAAATTCTAAATCAGTAAATATACAACAAAACATTAAAAATGGGATCTATTTTCAAGAAAATAGTCAATAGAGATTAAGCTTAAGATGAATGAGATGTTGGAATTAGCTAAGATTTTAAAGTAATAAGTATAACTATGCTTTGCAATAAATATAAAGCTAAGCGCTGGTCAGCTGACTCAGTGGTAGAACGTCGACCTGGCATATGGAAGTCTCAGGTCAGATTCCTGGCGAGGACACACAGGAGAAACGCCCATCTGATTCTTTCCCCTCCCACCTCTCCTTTCTCTCTGTCTCTCTCTTCCCCTCCTGCAGCCAAGGCTCCATTGGAGCAAAGTTGCCACAGGCACTGAGGACGGCTCCATGGCCTCTGCCTCAGGTGCTAGAATGGTTCTGGTTACAACTGAGCAACAGCCCAGATGGGCAGAGCATCACCTCCTAGTGGGCATGCTGGGTGGATCTCAGTGGGGTGCATATGTGAGTCTATCTCTCTGCTTCCCTGCTTCTCATTTCAGAAAAACAATAAATAGATAGATGGATGGATGGATGGATGGATGGATGGATGGATGGATGGATAAATAAAATAGCTAAGAAACAGAAAAACTAGAAAAGTTTAGTCAATTTGAAGAACTAAGAAGAAAATAGTTGCTAATAAGAAAAGAAAAACAGATCCTCTGAGATCTGTGTGATAATATTTAAATATGTCCAACATATTTATTTAAACCCAGAAGTAGAAAACATAATGAAACAGAAAGCATAAATTTTTAGTAGTGGTCAAAATTTCCCGATTTAGTGAAAGACAAATGTATAGGTTCTAGAAGTTCAGTTAAGTCCAAGATAAATATAAAGATCATAACTAGTAACACCATGGTCAAACTGATGAAACAAAATATAGAGAAATCTTGAAAGTATTCAGGGAAAAAAAAACCAACACATTACATGTTGGAGGGCAATGATAATAAACTACTGCTGGCTTCTTATCAGAAACAAGGCAGATCAGAAAAAACTGGAGCAAAATTGTTAACATGGTGAAAGAAAAAAAAAACACACAAAATTTTATACCAGCAAAAATTAAAGCAAAATTAAGACATTTTTGAAATTAAGGAAAAATAAAACATAATCATCAACTGGTCTGTATCAGAGTAGATACCAAAGTAAGTTTTTCAGGCTAAAGAAAATAATAACAGATAGAAATCTGGATTTTTAGGAAGGAATGAATGCCACTAGAAATGTTAAATATATAAATAAATATAACAACTACTTCCCTTAAGTTATTTAAAATACATATGAATTTATGCTTAAAGTAAAACTTACAATGTCTTGCGATGTGTTATAATGAAGGTAGATATAAGGTAGATATAATACATACTGTACAACTCTATAAAATAAAGCATGGGGCAAGTAAATGGACCTATACAGTTTTAAGATTTCTACATTTCATACAAATGATGAAACATTAACTCTAAATATACTGAAATGATAAGAGCATACATGAAATCCTCAGAGCAACCATTTAAAGAAAAAAATACAAATAAGTGTAGTTAAAAATAAAAAAGTAAAACTATAAAGAATTCTTAAAAATATGCATTAATTCAAAAGGAGGTTGAAAACGGCATACCAAAAAACAACAACAAATTGAAAACAGAGGATCAACTATAAAACAAACAGTAAAATGGTTTACTTAAATCCAAACATATCAATAAATACATAAAGTACTAATGGACTAAATACTTTAATTAAAAAACAGAGCTTATCCAAATGAATTTAAAAACCACACACAGCCTGACCAGGCGGTGGCGCAGTGGATAGAGCATCAGACTGGGATGTGGAAGGACCCAGGTTCGAGACCCCGAGGTTGCCAGCTTGAGTGCGGGCTCATCTGGTTTGAGCAAGGCTCACCAGCTTGGACCCAAGGTCGCTGGCTTCAGCAAGGGGTTGCTCGGTCTGCTGAAGGCCCGCGGTCAAGACATAATATGAGAAAGCAATCAATGAACAACTAAGGTGTTGCAACGCGCAATGATAAACTAATGATTGATGCTTCTCATCTCTCTCCGTTCCTGTCTGTCTGTCCCTGTCTATCCCTCTCTCTGACTCACTCTCTGTCTCTGTAAAAAATAAATAAGTAAATAAAACTTAAAAAAAAAAAATACCACACACAACTATCTGCTGTCTACAGATATACAGTCATAGATAGGTAGAAAGTAAATGGCTAAAAATTAGATATAGCATGCAAACAGTAAATACAGGAAGACTGGAATGAATGAATATATTAATATCAGATAAATTAGACTTCTGAAACTAAGAGTGTCAGACAAAATAAAAATGGGTATTTCATAAGGATCAAAGGGTCAAATCATAACAAAATCGCATAAAATAGTTTTCCTGATGACAACAGAATTAAATTAGAATTCAACAACAATAAAACATCTAAAAAAAATACCAAATATACAAAATTTAAATAATATATTTCTAAATAATTCATGGACCAGTAAGAAATCACAAGAAAAATTTAAAATTTTTAGAACTAAATGACAATAAAAATACAACATAGAAGAATTTGTGGGATGTAGCCATGTTTAGCAGGTAAATTTATAGCTTTAAATGTTTGTATTAGAAAGGAAGAAAGGTCTAAAATCAATTACCTTAAGAAGGTAAAAGCAAAGTAAACATAAAGCAGAAGGGAAGGGAACATTAAAGACTAAAAATCAATGGAATAGAAAGCAATAAGAAATACAAAGCCAAAATCTAGTTCTCTGAGAATATCAACAAATTTGGTAAATCCCTAGCTACACTGATCAAGCAAAAGAGAAAAGAACAAACACAAATTGTCAAAAATTAAAATGTGGGTGATAGGAAAATCACATGAACTAGGTAGGCCTCAGTACTTGGGAACTGTTGATCTTGAAGAGAATTACACGGGTTTCAGTGGTAGTAACGTCTGTCCTCTTTCATCCCTAACTTGTTCACTCAGTAAATGAAGAATAATATGATCACAAACTTTTATATATTAATATATATGCTATTCTGAGAGGCTACAATATTTATTGCTAGGAATGTCAGTATAGGCTTATTATCTTAATTTACAAAAATTAAATTTCTATAATTTTCCCTTCAAGTTTGACTACTCCATCTCTTAATTTTCACACATGATTTCTTTCCACATAAAATAAAGTTTTAATAAACATAAAAACAAATTCATATAGACAACAAAATGGTGGTTACCAGAGGGCAGAAGGGGTTGGTGAAACAAAAAAAGGTAAAAGGTGGCGAATATATGGTGACAGATGGAGACTAGATTTCAGGTAGTGAGCACACAACAAAGCAGACAGAGGTCTTATTACAAAGTTGTACACCTGAAATTTATATAATGTTATTAACCATTGTTATCCCAATAAATCTAACTTAAAATAAAATTTTAATTTATCATAAAAATTTATTGCTCCCACAACTGTTACCTAACTCATTTATAATAAAATCTTTTGTTATATATAGATGTGTTAAATATTTAACAGATTATTCTACAATCTTTGAAAAATAGTCAGGATTTAAAGTTTTCTGATTGAAAGTAATAATAATAAAAATGAAGGCGGGTCGTTTTTGTGGTAACCTCAGCTACTACATACAAATTATGTGTATATATACATTCAATTCATTATCTTAATTTGGTTCTAAATTGTTTAGGAACAAAATATTCTGGCAATTAGTTTTCATTCAACTTGTCAATAAAACTCAAAGAGCTTTTTTTAAAAAATAATAAATCTTTAATGAAGCTCATTTTTAGCAGCTAGTCGTTTTTTTTTAATTGTTGGACAAAATATGCAACCATTTGTGGGTTACAGATGAAATGGATTTTGGTGAAATCATGTTTTTATTGTATCTTAAAAATGAGATGTATCTTCTATTAATATACCGAAAGTTATAGAAGTACCATGTTAAAAAATAATAGTTCTTCATATAATGGTGCCCTCAAACAAGTTATTTCCTCTCTGAGCATCTGTTTCCTTGCCTACAAAAGGAAAGTAAAAACGATTTTTTAGGGTTACTGTAAGGATTAAATAATAGTACCTGACTGAATTGTGACCTAGCAGACTAGTGATTTAGAAGGAGGCAGCCACAGAGGAAGACGTTACTGAGGAAGGTGCTGATCTGAATGAGTAAAATCTGAATCAGGGGCATATGAAATATGTCTCCCTCATACCATAGCTAATCCAGTAAAGAGCAGCATTTTAATTTTGACAGACCTTTCAAAACTTAAGGCTGGCATAAGGGTTGCTCAAGTTTCAATTTTCAGTATTTTTTTCTTTCATATAGGAAGGGAAATAATTATATTCTTGGCAAATGATCCATGTCTCCTCTACAGGAAAACCCTCAGCAGCCATGTACGGGATCTTCACTAGTTTTCATTTCAAAGGAAAATCTTATCACTTATTATCCAAGCCTTTGGAGAATAAAAGGGCAGATTTTTTAGGTCAAGTAGAGCACTATAACATAAGGAAAACAGGCCTAAATTAGCACTGTCCCACAAAAACCAGCAGTATGATTACTCTATCACACATCATAGCAAAGGCTGACACTGAAATTAGGACCCTTCTATCAATTACTATCTTCCAAGCCCTTTGCATAGCACCAATTTTCAATCTTTAATCTTCCCAACTTATCCAATTCTTGAAATAATCAATTACCTCCAAACTGATCTCATGGTTTTCCCTAACACAAAGAATCTACTCTAGAAAACAAATGCCTGCCTTCTCCAAAAACATCTTGCTCATTATTCACCGAATGCTTCATACAACCAAGCCAATGCTATTCTCAAATATTCTCCCAAAAACACTGCTGATGTGGCTCAATAAACTCTGATAGAAATAGCAGATATGTAAGTTAAGTCATCCATGATATAAAATTTAAAGAACGTAGTAAGTTTTAAAATATCACAGTATGCAGTACAAATTACTGGGCCACTCTCCCCAATATGTTAATGTAAATATTTACTATTTTAATCCTGATATTATAGGCCTCTTAATCTTGCTTATAGGCTACAAGAAGAAAAAAAGAGTGAATGAAAAGAATGCATGGGGAAAAGAAATTAAATCAAAACACAGGCAAAACAATAATATTAACAGCTGTTATAAAGGACCAGAAAATCACTGATAAAAATCAATTAAGCTTCTGACTTCTTTGTTTTCATTAAAATTACTTTACAAAATTCTGAGTAAAGCTCATATCCTAGACATGTGAACAATCCCATTTCATTTACTTTACTAAGTAACTTTTAATTACTTATTTGAAAGATCTTCATCAAGAAGTATCAGATCAGAGTGAAGAGAATCCTACCCTGACCAAAGACAAAAAAAAAAAAAAATCAAAGAAACTATACAAAATTTAAGATGTGAAGTTATCCCTTCTTCCTTAAATAAATACCTTTCTGGTAAATCACTCTAGAAGTCTCTAGAGTACAAAAGCCAATATGGAGATATATTATAAAAAAAGAAACATTTGATAAAAAATGTGACACTCTAGAACACACAATATATAAGCCATAAGTGGACAGCAAGATGTCCTATTATACCAGATAAATGCTTTCAATATCTACGAAATAGGAAGAATCACCATAACCCCTTATATAAAATGAATTACTGCCCTCAAGAATCAATTTGTCAAGTTACTTAATTGGCTAATAAGTTCTAAACACATGTAATCAAAACAAATATCCTAATATTTTATTAAAAAAATACAATACTTCAAATAGTCTCTTAAAAGTAGAGTCCTACAAAAAAAGAGGCCGTATTTGCTATAAAACAAAACTGTCACTAAAATTAAATTTAAATATTACACATGGAATAAACTAACACAGATTACATGTCAGGATGACATCTTGAACACAAACATCTACTTTCATCCCCAACAAAATCTAACTAAAACCATTAATGAGGGGAATTTTTTTTTTTTTTTTTTTCATTTTTCTGAAGCTGGAAACAGGGAGAGACAGACTCCCGCATGCACCCGACCGGGATCCACCCGGCACGCCCACCAGGGGCGACGCTCTGCCCACCAGGGGGCGATGCTCTGCCCATCCTGGGCGTCGCCATGTTGCGACCAGAGCCACTCTAGCGCCTGAGGCAGAGGCCACAGAGCCATCCCCAGCGCCCGGGCCATCTTTGCTCCAATGGAGCCTTGGCTGCGGGAGGGGAAGAGAGAGACAGAGAGGAAAGCGCGGCGGAGGGGTGGAGAAGCAAATGGGCGCTTCTCCTGTGTGCCCTGGCCGGGAAACGAACCCGGGTCCTCCGCACGCTAGGCCGACGCTCTACCGCTGAGCCAACCGGCCAGGGCTATGAGGGGAATTTTTTTAAAAGGACCTATACTCTAGGAAAGCGATAATCTTTAAAAAGGGAAGTATCCACTGATGGCATAGTGATAGAAGAAAACTAGAAAACAAGGTGCTGAAGCTCAGGGCTCTATAAAAACAAGATAGCATCAAAGTTTTTTAAAAATAGATCTATCTTTCCCCATAAAGTTTCCTATTTATTAAAGAAATTTCAACTCACTGTATTAGTAAAACTTGTAAGTCATACAAAAACTTGAGTCCCTCCATAAAACTGTTATTGCTGATTCAGAAAAATCCTTCACATTATCATGAACAACAAAAATGAATCCAACATCCATGCAAAGCAACTCAAGGAAAAAAAGTTAGAATCAAATTTTTTCAGGTGATACAAAAATGCCCAAGTAAAAACAAACAAACAAACAAACAAAAAACATAAAGCAGAGAAGACCATAACACAACCCTTCAACATTAAATACAAAATAAAATAAGAGAAATAAATGATAATGATAAAAGATCCAAGAAAAATAAATGTTTAATGAATAAAATTAGTAGAATCAGAAAATGTAAAGAAAGACAAGGAAGAAAATGAGCATCCAACCTGAGATTCCAGAAGAAAAAAGAGAATTATAATCATAGTCCAAGAACACTTTTGGAACTAACAGAATCTACATGTACAAAAGGTCCACCGTAATGAAGCTGGGGGCATTACAATACCTGACTTCAAACTCTATTATAGGGCCACGACAATCAAAACAGCATGGTATTGGCAGAAAAATAGACACTCAGACCAATGGAACAGAATAGAAAGCCCAGAAATAAAACCACATATATATAGTCAAATAATTTTTGATCAAGGGGCCAACAACACACAATGGAGAAAAGAAAGCCTCTTCAACAAATGGTGCTGGGAAAACTGGAAAGCCACATGCAAAAGAATGAAGCTGGACTACAGTTTGTCCCCCTGTACTAAAATTAACTCAAAATGGATCAAAGATCTAAACATAAGACCTGAAACAATAAAGTACATAGAAGAAGACATAGGTACTAAACTCATGGACCTGGGCTTTAAAGAGCATTTTATGAATTTGACTCCACAGGCAAGAAAAGTGAAAGCAAAAATTAATGAATGGGACTACATCAGACTAAGAAGTTTTTGCTCAGCAAGAGAAACTGATAACAAGATAAACAGACAGCCAACTAATTGGGAAATGATATTTTTAAACACCTGCTCAGATAAGGGCCTAATATCCAAAATATACAAAGAACTCATAAAACTCAACAACAAACAAACACAATCCAATAAAAAAATGGGAAGAGGATATGAACAGACACTTCTCCCAGGAAGAAATACAAATGGCCAACAGATATATGAAAAGATGCTCATCTTCTTTAGTTATTAGAGAAATGCAAATCAAAACTGCAATGAGATACCACCTCACACCTGTTCGATTAGCTATTATTAACAAGACAGGTAATAGCAAATGTTGGAGAGGTTGTGGAGAAAAAGGAACCCTCATCCACTGTTGGTGGGAATGTAAAGTAGTACAACCATTATGGAAGAAAGTATGGTGGTTCCTCAAAAAACTGAAAATAGAACTACCTTATGACCCAGCAATCCCTCTACTGGGTATATACCCCAAAAACTCAGAAACATTGACTCGTAAAGACACATGCAGCCCCATGTTCATTGCAGCATTGTTCACAGTGGCCAGGACATGGAAACAACCAAAAAGCCCAACAATAGATGACTGGATAAAGAAGATGTGGCACATATACACTATGGAATACTACTCAGCCATAAGAAATGATGACATCGGATCATTTATAGCAAAATGGTGGGATCTTGACAACATTATACGAGTGAAATCAGTAAATCAGAAAAAAACAGGAACTGCATTATTCCATACGTAGATGGGACATAAAAGTGAGACCAAGAGACATGGATAAGAGTGTGGTGGTTATGGGGGGAGGGGGGAGAGGGAGAGGGAAGGGGAGGGGGAGGGGCACAAAGAGAACTAGATAGAGGGTGACAGAGGACAATCTGACTTTGGGTGATGGGTATGCAACATAATTGAACGACAAGATAACCTGGACATGTTATCTTTGAATATATGTATCTTGATTTACTGATGTCACCCCATTAAAAATAAATAAAAATATATATATATCAAAAAAAAAAAAAAAAAAAAGGTCCACCGTGTGTATCAGGAAATGGATTACCACAGTCAACTCTGAGATATATCCTGATGAAGTTAATGTACATAAATGATAAAAGAATACTCTGATCAAGTCACCAATAAAAGAAATCAAGTTAGCATCAGTCTTCTAAAGTACAAGATACAGAGCAAAACAAAACTTTAATTTTACTTGTCTCTTGGTTCCTAAGATTATCATTAGAGAAGAGAGCAGAGAGAGAGCAGAGAAAGGCCACGTGGAGGCCTGGAGAAGCAACCAAGATGGTGGAGTGCTGAGTCAGAGGCCAGTTTGTGCAGAGTTTGTGCAGGGAGAAGGAAGGAGATGGGGAACAGAGGTGAATAAGTCTGATGAGCTAGAAACCTTTGATTCTAGGAAACTCGGATAAGTCAATAGCTTTGTGAGCACTGAATGTGAGTGGGTTTTGGAGCCCAGTGTGTGTTTTTTAATTGCCCGCCAGGTGCAAGCTAGAATTAAAGATGATGGCCCACCAGTTTTTGGCTCCATTGTTTCTTTACCGACTGTTCGAATCCAATGAGAACCTGCATGGGCCAGGCGGCTGTGATGGTGGCCTTGGCTACTGACCTTACATCATGATAAAGTAGTTAGGTAACACTCAGGTCATAATCATACCACAATATGTAAATGTATCAAATCAACATGTGCATCTTAAACTTGTACCATGTTATATGTCAATTATAAAAATGTGTCCCCCGGAGTATAGGATTGTTGGGCAAATGAGTTTGTAAAATTTGTGTTATTTGAGTTTGTCCACTTTTATTAAAAATGGTGCTGGGCAGCGCCAGGTATGTGATCTGTGAAATTGCTAATTATCTTCGTGCTTGGGAAGGGCCATTGTTATGCTAATGTTTGCTGGAGGAGAGGTTTTTACACCAGGAAAGTTTTTATAAGTAATGAGAGGAAGGAGGAGGAGAAAGAAGCCAAGAGGGTAGGGAAAGAGAGAGAAGCCAGATTTGCAGAATAAGAAGCCATGCTGACAAATGGTGAACCAGATATGAGGGGCTTTGGGACTGGTGAGGCCTTTGATTCCAGGAGGAACCAGAGAATATTCTTCTGGTTGTACAATGTATCAGGACTTTGTGAGCTCTGAATAAATGAAGAGGAAAGTGTTTTTCTGTGTGTTTCTTATCAGCCGGTGTGAGATTTTAATAAAGGAATGGCCCACCATAAAAAAACAAAAAAAACTTTAATTTTCCTTGAGGGGCTTAAGGGGGAAAAAAAGATGTTCACAATGGTACATTTTCTCAAGCTATCCTTCAGGTTTCAAAGCTATAAGAAACAAGTGATGGAAGTACTAATTTATGTTAGATCAGTGTTTCCCAACCTTTTCTGTGCCATGCCCCACCTTAACCTTTCTAAAATTTGTATGTCCCCCACTATGTAACATACATAATTTTTAACATTAAAAAATTGATTTGTTCACTTAATAAACATAAATGATAGGTTCTAGGAATAAATCACTATGAAATTGTTAACAAAACACAGTAAGTAAAATTTCAAAACATATAATGAAAAACAGAAATTTAAATTCCAAATAATTTTAATACAGATTTTTCTATATTAATTTATTATTTTAATTTAGTGTGATCCTTGCGCTTGATGCTTGCTGCACAGAGATTTTATATTAGGTTCCAATTTGGTTAGCTTTAGTCTCAAGTCTCCATGTTGTGTTATATCCAGCCGATTTCTTTTTTTTACCAGTAAATCATTTACAGCACTAAATCCACATTCAGCTAAAAATGAAGATGGAAACGGTAGCAATAGTTTTCTTGCACATTTGATTGAATTTGGGTATTTGATTTCTGTTTCCTCACAAAGCCATGCCATCGCTCCTTTGATATTAAATAAAGCTTTAACTGACTCATCATTTGGAAATTCTGCGAGTTCTTCTTGATACTGCATATTTGATATATCAGACAAATCCACTAACATTGGCTGCATCATCCATGTTGGGAAATCAATTTGTTTTAAATCAGAAAATCTTTCTTTTAAATCAGCCGATAGAATATTCAAATGACTGACAATAACAAGTAAAGCGGTATCAGTTACTTCACATTTTTGGAGCCAATGAAACTGTTTAAAGTTTTTGTTGTTAATATGTTTCTGACAGAACTCAATATTGGTAATGAAGCCAAATATCTTTGCTTTTGCATCAACAAGAGTTTTATTTGTTCCTTGAAGTTGCTTATTTAATATATTTAGTTTTTCAAAGATATCGGCTAAATAACTCACAAATGCTTTACCATCTATTGTTAACAGATACTTCATTTCAGGTTTGTCGCTTAAAAAATCACTAAGAGTATCAAACAGTTCCATACATCTTTTCAAACAGTTTCCTTTAGATAGCCATCTTACTTCAGTATGAAGTAAGAGTCTCACATGGTCTTCATTTTGTTCTTCACAAAATAGCTTGAAAAGACGCTCACATTTGGCACTAGCTTTAATAGCATTAACACACTTTATTACTGTATGTAATACTTCATTCAGAACAGGCGAGATGTTTTTAGCTACCAAGTTTTCCCTATGAATAACACAATGCACAAGAATCATTTCTGGATTCGCATCTTTCATCAATTTTAAGCAGCCATTTTTCTTGCCCATCATATTGGGAGCACCATCTGCAGCACAAGATGTTATATTTTTCATTGGTATATCATTGACATCTAAGTAGTTTTTTAGCTTATTATATATATCTTTGGAGGTAGTGGTGCTTTCTAATCTTTTACAGAACAACATTTCTTCAGCAAAATGTCCTTTATCAATATATCTTACGTAAGTTATCAATACTGCCTCACTGTCTCTCAAAGTTGATTCATCCATTTGCAAGGAGAATTTTCTTGTTTTCAGCTTTTCAATAAGTTGTTTATCAATATCCTCACTCATTTCGTCTATTCTTCTGCTAACAGAATTGTTACTGAGTGGCATAGCTTTTACATCTTTGTCATCTTTTTCAAGAACCGTTTAAAGAAATGCTGATATTGACGGTTTTATTAAATTCTCTCCTATAG
The DNA here is from genome assembly GCF_036850995.1 of Saccopteryx leptura. NCBI lineage: Eukaryota > Metazoa > Chordata > Mammalia > Chiroptera > Emballonuridae > Saccopteryx > Saccopteryx leptura. The sequence goes on from NC_089504.1 coordinate 189,439,962, forward strand.
TGTGTTTTTCTCCAGTTTTAGCGATGAATAAAGAAATTTGATAACTAGCCTCAAGAACACGATTATTAGTTGAAGTATGAGCAGTAAATAGAGACTTTAATGTTGTTCTTTTTTCAAAATTTTTCTTTTAAGTTTTAAAGTAACTCAAATCTGAATTAATATGAGCACTATGTTTCGCCTTCAAATGCGCCTCAAGACGACCTCGTTTCATTGATTCGTTGGTCAAGCATTGCTGGCATAAAAGACAAAAAGGAATCCACTCATCGTGAACAGCGGGTATGAACCCAAATTTTAAATATTCCTCCAAATATTGACGAGTTTTTTTCTTGCTTGCACCACTCATTTTACTATGGGCTATAATAAAAATAAGATCAATTAAAAACTAATATTAAATATGTGTTAAAATATATTCAATGTGACAGAGTAAACGTATACTAAAAATTCATATTTATTTAAATGTATATAACACATTTACTACACTACCACCGCAAATCAAAAGGTATCTATATTTTTTTCACTTGACAAAATTTTCTGGAAAGTTATGCTTCTAAAATTAAAATTGTCGTGCATGCACTATTATAGCCCCAATAATATTTATAAAATATTATTGCTTTCTAGCCCCGATGCAAGAAGTACTTAATAAAGAGTTTAATATTGATAAAAATAAAATCAAATACCAATTATATCTATACAATATATATGTATATTTATTAAATCAACGAGCTTTTACAACAGTTTTGACTGACACTTATTTCAAATTAACACCAACTGAATGATGTGAAACACTACAAAAGTTGCAATGAGCCAATTAAGTGAGAATAACTGCGTTGTTTAGCGAGTTTTTAGAATGTCCGGGGTTCCCCGCGGCAGACGGCATGCTCCGCGGTGAACCCAGGACGAAGTTTACTTGATGACGCCAATCACCTAGTTGATATTTTGGTCTTGTCAAACGAAATTATACTTAATAATTATTTACAGCAATTATTTAAGAATTGCATTTTTTGTTAAATTTGGCACCGATATCTAGCACTGCATTATTAAATGGCCCGGGGCGAAAGAGTTCAAGTCGTGTTGAGTCCATTTTCAAATTGCCCCCCTTAACTATTGAATTGCCCCCCTGTGGGGTGTGGGCCCCACATTGGGAAACACCGTGTTAGATTGTAACATGCTATAAGTCTAGGTAACAAGTCAAGACACATGCTGTAATTTCTAGGTTAAACATATAAATTAGAATTTTAAAAATGTTTAACAAGCTAATATAAAAGAAAATGAAATATAATTAACCAAAGAAGAAAGTAGAAAAATTGAACTGGACAAGTAGGAAAAACAATAAAATGGGAGGCTTAAGCCCAAATATAACTGTAGTTAATAAACATAAACTAAATAATCAATTGAAATAAAAGATTAGCAGACTGAAATAAAGCAAACTATAGATGGCTTTCAAAATAAACATGTTAAATATAAAAACTAAAACAGTTTTAAAGTAAAAAAATGGAAAAAGACATATCCAAGCACTACCAAAAACAAAGATGAATTTATGTCAATATCAGACAAAGCACACCTCCAAGTAAGAAACATTTCTAGAAACAGAGACATTTCATGATGATAAGGTCACTCCAGAAAGAATATAAGGCAATTCTGAATTTGCATACTTTTAATAACAGAGCCTCAAAATATATAAAGCAAAAGCTGCCAGAACTTGAAATTAAAAAGGATTTGCCTGTGAACACTCGCAGTAACTGATAAAAATAAGCAGATTTAAGAAAGGAAAAACAGTGAATATACAGATGATTTGAAGAAGTGATTAAATTCGCCTAATTAACTGTATCCCAAAACTGTGTGATACTCATTTTTATAATTTGTATCTGTAATACTTCCTAAAATATACCTTATGATAGATAAGAAAACTAATCTCAACACACTTAAAAGATGAAAGCCATTCAGATAATGTTCTTCGACTACTGCAGAATTAAGCAAGAAAAGGCAACTAGAAAAGGCAAAAAAATGTTTTAAAATTAAGTAATATATTTCATTCAACATAACCAATGGGAAAGGTAAACTCACAATGGATATTTTGGAACTTATTTTGGATATTTGGCTGAATGAAAACTAAAAATGGGTGGTCTATAGTTAAAGCAGAGTAAAGGGGAAACTTATAACGTTAAATACATATATTAAAAAAGAATAGAAACTAAAAGAAATGATCTAAGGATCTATCTCAAGGATTTAGAAAAAAGAACAGAAAATTACATTCACAGAAAGTAAAGGGAAGGAAATAAAGAAAAAAAGCAAAAATTAATGAATCAGAAGATTAAGAAAAAGTTGATTCTTTGAAAAGAGTAATAAAGTTTATAAATCGTTGGTGGAAATGATGAGGAAAAATAGAGAAATTACAGATAAAATAATAAATGCTGTAATTAAATGGCCTTTGGCCCAAACGGGTAAAAGGCTATGAGAAGAGCCCTCCCATGAACAACTAGAAAAGCTAACAAAATGTATGAAACAACTATTGCAGATATTAGACAACAGGCAGCACAAAACTATGATTTCCCCAAGAAAAGGGAAACAAATAAGGGAACCCTAAGACTGCCCCAGCTTACTGCCTTGAGGAAGTTTACAGCTGCAGAGGAAGGAAAGGAAGCCCAAACAGAACTTTGCAGACTTGCTGAGTTGAGATACAGACCTTCAAGGACACCAAAGTGGCTAGAATTTACAAGACATTAGATCAAAGAAAAGGAAGTTGGACAGAGAGAGGATTCCAGAAATCTGCAGTGGGCTCCCCTAGATCATCTGACAAATTCTAATCTATAAATATGTGTGTGAGGAGAAATTCCATGGGACCAAGTAAAAATACACTGGAAAGTAATAGAAATCCTGAATATCACACAAGAGAAATAGTGCTCCACTAGCCTGCATAGAGGCACCCTGTACTTAAAGCATTATATAAGATCAAGTATTGATACTGGAGCTAAATTAGACACAGAGCAAAGGCACTCATCCTAACAAATCTTAAAATATGCCATTTTATTAGCAAAATACTACTTGGTGAAGTTAGATCACAGCAACATGAAGGTTTGTTCAACTATTCTGTTTTAATGGATGCTTAAAATTTTTAAATAAGAAGGTAAAAAAATTATTTGAAACTTTAGGTATAAATCTATTATCTGAAACTCACCATAAAATGGTTTTTCAACCCAATCCATATAAGCTAATTTACAGAGAGTATGTGAAACTATACAATTAAAGATTGTTTTTAAATACACCCATCAATAACAATGCTATTTCTTTGCACACTTTGAATTTTAACTAAGGTAAATTAAGGGGGTTAATATTCTTCAGCTTTGGCTACTAACTGACCCTACATCTATCTGTCTTAGAGAAATCTGTGTAGATCAGTCTAGTTGCCACATGTTCTAAACTACAGAATGAAGGCCAACTGCCCTCACTAGGGGCAGAGGATCAAGTTGCTGGAGATCCAAGTGTTTGTTTGTAAACATTGCTTATATATTACTGAAACAGTAATTCCCTAAGTATAAGTGCCCACTGAAATATTTCTAATCAATATTCCAGATACCTTTACTTGGACCTATAACTAACATCAAGTTTTACAACTGAGTTATCAAAATTCAAAGGTGGTAAATAAAAATCAAAACCAATCTTTCACTTTCCATGATAGTTAATGCTCTAAAATATGTACGCATAATAACATACTTGCTTAGTATTATCTCTTATCTAGCAATATTACAGGGCACAACATTTGGCCTTACTATTACTAAAGATCAATGTGCTAAGAGGCATGTTAGCTGTATTTCTCTTTTTTTATCTTTTTAAATTTTCTGAAGTATTTAAACATAATTGTTATTGTCATCTCCTTTTGGTATTTTGGGAGATTTTCTTTTTGCTTTGGGATGAAGCAGAATTGGGGTGTTTTCTGGTTTGGTTTGGTTTTTGTTTTGAGGGAAATGAACTCTTAAAAGTTCATAGGTCACAGAGCCAATGTGTGATTGAGCTGAAACTTGAACCCAGGTTTGTCCACAGCCTTTCAACTACAGCACACTGCCAATAAGATTTGACTGCAGGACCATTTTCAAATAAAATCTATAAAACAGAAAATAAATACCTATACAGACTCATTTCTGAATTATTTTCAAAAGATTTACCACCACCTATTGCAGGTAGATCCAACCAACAATGTATCTTGGAATTCTCATCACATCAATATTTAAAAATTCCCAATCATCACCTCCAGTCACCCCATTTTGAATATATTAAAGGTGGAATTGGGAAGAGGAAAAAAAGCAAAAGAGAAATGCAGAATGCCAGTGCCTCCCCCCTAAAAAAGCCTATAATCCACCCACTATGCCTAAGGTTAAGTCATTTAGTCAAGTTCAAAGATCTTCAAAGACTTCTTAGATCCAGATAAGCCCATATGTTACCAAAATTCTGTGAAAAAGCCATTACTTTCCAATCTGCTTCTCATGTTTAAGATACAGAACACACAGATGCTTGGCATCACTCATCAGTCTTCCTAAATTTTCACACCAGATAATCAAGATCCACCAATAACTTTCCTATCTAAAAATCCTAGAAATGTCTTTATTCCATCAGTGGTTGGCTCACTTGTTAAATCTGAAAGTAACCATAAAAGACGATTCAATTACTGTACAATAAGTGTTAATTTGCTAATTTCTTCACAGGTAATCAATTAAAATGTAAAATATTGGATAAAATTAGTTGCACTAAATTTAACAGCTGCTCCATAAGCATAATTAGTTTCACAAGGGCCATATGTATTCTGAACAGAGACGTAGTTGAAACAAATAGACAGATTTTAAGCAAGTTTGAGCAAAATCTGCATTTAATTAGCAGGTGGGCACTACAACTGCATAACGTTTTTATACATTTATATTTATGAAGTGACAGAAGATCTAAAGGCTTTTTAAAATGGCGTTTATTGTTTGAATGGGAACTGTTTTGCTGCATGCTAAAGTGATTTAAATCCTTATAACTCTGCTTTGAAAAAATCATAAATGGTGAAAGAAAACATGTGGAAAACTGTAAAACTAGAAAGAATTTGCGACAAAAAACAGATACACATACCATAACTAAAAGGAAACTACACTTAATTAAATGTACACTACATCTGGAATATCAGCCTAATAAAATGTGAAACTATTAATTTTCATTGTTTTAAAGGAAATGAGGTCAGTGTCATTTAATAATTCCTCCAATTACATTGGACTAACTCATTGGACTATAGGTTCTGGATACCATCTAATCTTAAGATGCTATATACTTTACAATATCCTTAAGTTAAACTTTTAAAATAAAGGTATTTAAATTACAAAGAAGTAAAAAAATAAAATCAGCAAATAAAATTCTTTAGCAGCTGGTAGCTACTGGCATTATATTTTAAACTTTACAACTTTTGGATGAGATTTTTCATGAATGCCCGTAACAAGTATGAGCTCACACTTGATAGTTTTTATTAGCACTAAAATCACCATTTTAAATATATAAGTAGAATACTTAATTTTAAAAACTAAAATGATGTTTACCTGGCTAATAATTTCATTAGTAGGCTATATTATGTTAATTTTTAAATATATAAAGAATATATTAGTTTTTCAAAGGTAAAATTTTTAAGAAGTCCTTAATAAATATAGCAATAGCATTTGTAAGAGAAAATAATAATTTTCCAAAATAAAATAAAATGAAGCAAATTCCTGTGTTGTCTGTATGTTTTGGGGAGAATTAGAGAGGCGAATGCTTATCAACCAAGTGAAGAAGTACCTTAAATTTTACTATTTCTTCTCCTAGTTAAATAATGTACTTACGTATCAAAGACATTAAACTTAAATGTTTAAATAATAAGGTGCAAAATGTACAGATAAACGTAAATTATTAAGCAACAATATTGATTCTGACATCCTATTTTTGGAAATAAAGATCATCAACATACTTTCTAATTTGTAAAACTTAAATCTGTACATGAAAATTTTGTAAGAGTGCATGAAATCGTTGCATCAAAAAAATTTTAAGCAACAAATATGATTGTAAACTCAAACTATGATTACTTTATTGTTGTATAACCATTAATAATTATTTCATATTCAAAAATAAGAGAAAAATACAGATCACTGTGCCCCAAATTATTAAAAGCTGGTTTAATTAAAACATCATTTCTTTAATTCATAATAGATAAAAACTAAAGGGAACTAAAACCTTAATACCTATTAATTATATAGCAAATTCTATGATTATAAAGCTGGAAGAAAAACAAGACTCTAAACATCTAAAGTTATTTACTAAAAACGGTTTAAAACAATTAATTTTAAAAAGCCTCAAGTAACATGCCTCAAGATTTCTTTCAATGGAACTAACTTAAATGGACAGACCAATAGTTTACAAATCAGATTGCATTATGCTGCCTTTGAGAAAAATTTTCAATTCCCTTATTTTTTTGCTGCTCTCACAAATCTGTGAACAAGTTCTAAATTGTTTATGATAACATTTTAAGTGCCCAAAAAAGGTTTTAATAGTAATAAAAAAAATCAGAGAAAGCTAGAAGCCTAGGGTATGAAACTTATCTCAATGGTCACCATATTTTTTAAATGAAAAGCAGAATCAGGTACACTCAGCATTATTGTGTATTGTATTGTATTATATTGTATTGTATTGTATTGTATTGTACACACAAGTTCAAGAGAGAATGAAGGCATATGTTAGTTTATTTCTTGATTTGGTATGAGTAATTTAAAAATAATCCCAGTAGTTTTTGGACTATACAAAAAGAGAGTTATGCCTTTATGGTCTTGTTCCAAAATAGAGGAAACAAAGGCAAGGCATTACTAAGATCATCTTAAACAGTTCATTGAAAATTCAAAAATCATACTTTTCCCCTGATTCTTTACCCTGCATGTTGTCAGAGTGATCTGAAAGTATTCCAAATTCAAGTTCTGGAGACAGTATAAATAACTGATTGTATACTGCTGGAAACAGCATCAGCAAGTAAAGAAAGTAAACCTAAAAAAAGGACCTTTCCTCAAAAGCACCTAGAGTGTGTGGATTTTTATCAACATTAAAAAAAATCTTTAAGCTCATATTCAAACTTACAAATTATCATTTCACTTTTTACTTTTTATATAACTCCTTTTTTAAAGGTCCTTCATAAAAATAAATAACATATTTAATTATGTCTATTTTAAGCCACTATTTTCCTTTTTTAACAAGACAAACAAAAACATAACTTTCTAATTAAGTCAATACTATAATGAATGCTTACAAGTTCACTAGAAGATAAATTTACACAGATAATACAAAGGTACTTCTTTTTTTAACCATCGTTCATTTCCCTTTTCACTACTAATTAAGGGAAGAAGAGGTTATAGATTTTTAAAAATAACTTTGCAAGTCTCATTTACTTTAACTTGATGTTAAGAAATTAAGAATGTTTAAAACCCAGTTTATTCTTTTGAAAATAAGACCATAAAAACCAGTTTATCCTCTTGAAAAGTATTTTGTAAATCCTCAAATTATCACCCAGAGCTTTCCTTACAGATAATTAAATAAAAAGTAAGTTATTTTCTCCTTAAATCACTTACATTTATCTGCATTAATACATATTAAAGTAGAAGAAATGTTAGGAGTGCAACAGTGACAAGTGACAAACTGATATAGAAGAATACAAAATAAACTTTAATATAAGACATTGGAAACTATCAAATCAGGATAGTGTGGGACCATATAGCCTACTATTCAAAAATGTACTTTATAGCATTATTATATAGCTCAGTATACCAGGCCATAAAGTACAGTATATTCGTAAAGGTCTCAAGTCATTAACAAAAACTGAATACAACTGGACTTGAAGTTCCTTTAAAGAAACTAAAACTGCCTCTCATGAAAAAAAAAAAAAAAAAACACCTATAAATATAATCTATGCTGAAATACCTATTCCTTAAGAGAGGAATAATCGTTATTTTAAACATTAAATGAAAAAAAAATCTAATCTTTCCTTGAACATAAAGCACTCAATCTGAGCAAAACAAGCTTAAAAAAAAAGTTCAAAAAACTCTCAAAGTATTTTCCATTAACACTTAGCCTACAACATTAACTCTGGGAGTTTGAGGATACCTAAGACTGCCTTAAGTACCGTACTCATTTTGGGGTCTAAGTAAGCCTAAGTACAGAATATCAAGAAAAAAATGTGTTGTGAGAGATTTAAAACAAAGTTTGTAATCTCAGACTTCCTCACAAGCTAATAATGAACCCCAGGAAGGGAGTTTACCCACTACCTTAAGAAAAGTATTTAAAAATTAGCTTATGTTCACCAAGTATCAGTTATATATTTCACATTATGAACTTTATAAACGACTTGTGATTAACTTACAAAATTCAGGTGACAGAAACACACCAGACATTTTACTGCCTATTCCCTTTGCACAGAGTATTATCCCTGTGTTTAACCACTGTTCCCCAGACATCTCAGACTCCCTTCAACTTTCTTCAAATCGATGCCCAAATATCATCTTTTCATTAGGCTCTATTACTTTCACTCCGTTAAATACTGAAACCTTACCTCTCCCCTGACTTCCACAATTCCCAAAAGCCCTATACCTTATTCTATTTTTCTTTTTCCAACTGGATTAAAACTAAATTCTATATAATTTACTTTTATATTTATTTTTTATCAATTGTTCTCTTTGCTAGAATGTAAGCTTCACTAAGGCAATTTCTTTTAACTGACATATCCCAGAACTTGCCTGTCACCAGACTCTCAAATACACATGTTAAAAAACAAATGCCCTGGCCAGTTGGATCAGTGGTAGAGCATCAGCCCCACGTGTGGAAGTCCCGGGTTTGATTCCCGGCCAGGCCACACAGGAGAGGCGGCCATCTGCTTCTCCACCTCTCCTCCTCTACTTCCTCTCTGTCTCTTTCTTCCCCTCCTGCAGCCCAGGCTCCACTGGAGCAAAAATGACCCAGGTGCTGAGGATGGCTCCATGGTCTCTGCCTCAGGTGCTAGAATGACTTTGGTTGCAACAGAGCAACGGCCCAAATGGGCAGAGCATCACCCCCTGGTGGGCATGCCGGGTGGATCCCGGTCGGGCGCATGTGGGAGTCTGTCTCTCTGGCTCCCAGCTCCTCATTTCAGAAAAATACAAAAAGCAAAAACAAAACAAAAAAGTAAGTAAATACATAAACATATTACGTTCCCATTTTTCTATCTTCTAATCTTAATCTTGCACGATTATTTAATATTTCCTTAATAAATTCATCTAAATATGTATTTAATTTATTTTTTCATTTATCTAAATTATCTTAATATTAAAAATTAATGATATTTTCTCTTCTAATAAAATGGCATATATATAACTAACAGATATATTACAATAACACTATAAACTTTTTTGTTCAAGTTTACATTGTTTTATATGATAACACCTAAGGAAACTCAAAGAAAATTTCAATAAAGTGAAACGATTTATCATTAGTTTTTTAATAAAATAAATTTCCAATTTTATGCAAGATGTTAAGAAAGTAATACAGCCCACAGAAACCATAATCTGAAGCATTTTCTCAACATTGGAATCACTCTGCCCTCACACCCTCCAAAATACTCTCTCTCACTTCCCCAGACGACAGAAATTTCTCTCATGTAGCCAGCATTCTGACTTTAAGCAGTCCATATTATGAAGTTCCAAGAATTGTTTTTTATTATTCTTACTATGCCACCAATTTTGCTCTTTTTTTCCTTAGAGCTCTAAATAACATCTAATCCTCCTCAATACAGTTTAGAAAAGCTTTCACAAGCTTTCAGGGACCTGAAAGGTTCTCCCTGATAATCTAGTTCAGTTATTCCCAACTGTGACATCTCATTCATCACCTGAGAATCTTTTACTAATATATAGTAATCCCACTTCTGGGAGTACATCCAAAGAATCCTGAAACACGAATTCAAGAGAAAATATGCACCTCTAGTTCATGGCGGCATTGTTTTCAATAGCCACAATCTGGGAACAAGCCAAGTGTCCATCAGTAGCTGAGTGGGTAAAAAAGCTGTTGTATGCTGACACAATGGATTACTACTTGGCTGTAAAAAAAAGAGGAAATCTTACCATTTGCAATAGCATGGATGCCCTGGAGATTATTATGCTAAGTGATAGAAGCCAAAGACAAATGCCATATACCTCACTTACATGCAAAATCTAATGAACAGAAGAAACTAATCAATAAAATAGAAACAGAGGCATGGCTACACGGAACAGACTAACAGCTCTCAAAGGGGAAGGTGGTTGGGGGGCGGGCTAAATGAAAAGTGAAGAGATTAAGCAAAAAATACACACACAGCACACACACACACACACAACATATATATAACACATAGACACCAACAACAGTGTCAGCATAGAGGGAAAGGGGCTTGGGGTAAATGGAGATGGGCAAAGGGGATATGATTGGGGACAGAAAGAGACTTTGCTTTGGGCAACAGGTGCAGATGATGTTTTGTTGATTTGTACACTTGAAACATGTATAGTTTTGTGAACCCATGCCATCCCAATAAATTCAATAAAAAATAAAAACAAAAATATACATATGGCAAAATGAACCTTCACCTCTTAGGAGAAAAAGTTTTGAGATATAGTTATTCCCAAAGAGTTCTCAGACTTAATATCAAAACACAACCCATAAAAGGAAACATTGATAAACTGGACTTCATCAAAATTGAAAACTAGTTTTGTGAAAGACCCTGTGAAGAAAATGTAAGGACAAGCTGCAGACTGGAGAAAATATTTGCAAAACAAGTATCTGCCAAAGGACTAACATCTAGAATATATAAAGAACTCTAACCACATCAACAAACAAAAAAAACTTCAAAACTCATCAGTAAAAGGAACAAACAATTCCATTAGGAAAAAAACAAAAAACATTAAAAGAAATTTTAACAAAGAGGGTATATAAATAACAGATAAACACATAAAAAGATATTCAAATTCCTTAGCCATTAGGGAAATGGGAATTAGAAACATAATAATATATCACTATATATCTATCAGAAGGTTTATAATTTTAAAAAAAGAAACAATATCAAATGCTGGTGAGCATACAAAGAAGAACCTGGATGGTTGCCAGCTTGAGTGTGGGGCTCACCAGCTTGAGCATGGGGTCACTGGCTTGAGCCCAAAGGTCACTGGCTTGAAGCCCAAAGTCACTGGCTTGAGCAAAGCGTCACTTGCTCTGTTGCAGCCCTCAGTCTAGGCACACATGAGAAAGCAATCAATGAACAACTAAGGTGTGCAACAAAGAATTTATGCTTCTCATCTCTCTCCCTTTTTGTCTGTCCCTATTTGTCCCTCTCTCTGTCTCTATCACAAAAAAAAAGTCTTCATAATTGTACAAGAAAGAAACACTTGTTTCCCTCATTTATTTTTCCTATTTAAGCAAATAGGAAATATATTAATGAATATTTAAGTGTCAAAGTATAATATACACAAAACAAAGACAAACACTTCATTCAGTGAAATGATGCCAGTTAACACAATTCTTCACTTGTTTTAGCAATTTCATTAAAATGTGTGTAGGTGTGGTTTTCTTTGAATTTATCCTATTGGGATTCAGTAAGTTTCTTAATTCTTAAAGTAAAAGATGAAATACTATGGAACTATACAACTGACACCTGCATAATTTCTTTTATAAACGTTTTATTTACTGATTTTAGAGAGGGGAGGGAGAGAGAAAGATGGTGGTGGAGCAGAAGGCATCAATTCTTAGTAGTTGTTTCTCATTGTGCCTTGACTGGGCAAGCCCTGGGTTTCAAACTGGCGACCTCAGCATTCCAGGTCGATGCTTTAATCCACTGCGCCACCACAAGTCAGGCAAAACCTGCATAATTTTGTTAACCACTGTCACCCCAATAAATTCAATAAAAATAAAAAATTAATTAAATTGTGTCTTTCACCAAATTTGTAAATCCTTTGCACTGCCCATTTTAATAAAATAGATTTCTTAAAACTTTGCCAAAGTTTAAAATAAATCTATAATAAAATAATGAAAATCAATAAGGTATTTTAATATGAATATCAAATTATATGGAAAAATCACTCTTGTCTTACAGGTACACAACCATGTTAATATCAGTTAATTCTGTTGCATAATAAACCACTAAAACTTAGAAGCTTACAACATTTATTATTTATCATTGTTCATAATTCTCTAGATCTGCTAGGAATTATATCTGATCACAGATGGCAACTAATTTGAGTGATCAGTGGGATCAGTGAGGTCACCTGATGGCTAGGTTGTGAGTGGGATGGTAGGACAATAGTCAACAAACTTTTTCTTAATAGGTTTATAGGCCATGGGGTCTCTGTAGCAACTACTAAACTCTGCCACTATAGCAGGAAAGTAGACAGAGACAACACATAAACAAATAATTGAGCAGTGTTCAGGGAAAACTATATTGACTAAAACAGGCAGCAAGCCAGTAAACTCTAGTCTGCTGACTCCTAGCTTAGGATGGCCTTATTCATGCGTATGATAGTAGGTGGGTTGACAAATTTACTGGGACTCAGCTGGGATGTCTCCCCTCTTGTCTAGTAGCTTCTTACCTTCCAGGAGGCTCCCAAGTTGCATGACATAGATGTACCATAGTTCCAAAGAACAACAAGTAAAGGCAAGCCCCAATGTGCATCGCTATCTGGATTATGTCTATGTTCTTCAAGAAATTAAAGTATATAGAATCCTTCAATAACATTTTCCCTCTCATAACGTTATAAATTGGAAATACTGACACTTATATATAAGTAAAATTACAGAACTGCATTTTACAGTGTACCTCAATCTGCAGATTTAAAGCCAACAATATAACATTAAAATACTGCTCTATATTCCTGGAGCTCTGTTGATAATTTTCATAAATACAGTCTTCACAAACTTATGACAAGTAAAAAAGATTTACCTAAAGTGTAACATTAACATTTTGTCCATTTATGTTTATCAGTAGGAGTCTCACAACTACAATTCCCTAAAATAATCACCTAAAATTAGATTTTGAAAATGTACTACTGGCGGATGACGTCAGAGTAATGGCGGGGTAGGAAGCGATACCGATAAATCTCCCCCAAAACTCAACAAGATCTTCAACCAGAAACAGAAAAACCTATACTTGGAGCTTCCAGATGCTTCGCAATACACCCAAAGGTATGATTGAGTGAAAAATTGGCTAAATATATAACCAAACCCCGAAGGAAATAGGGAGTAAGAAATGCTCCGCCTTCCTCACTAACCTAAACAAGGCGGCTTTCTCTGGTAACTGTGAATATAGAAACTGAGGCGGGCAAAGGGGGTGAATACAAACGGCCGAACCAGGCTGTGGCACGGAGATCCAAGCCGAGGAAAATCTGATCCTGTGGCAACCCGGGCAATACAAGCTAACACTCGCGCCAAACCCAAACAAAGACAAGCGGCGCGGCCATTTTACCCAGTCTCCTGGTTGGTGCGCAGTTAGTGGGCGAGAGATTTCTTCCTAGGCCCCGGGAGTCAGTGCCCGTGTTGCCCCACGGAGAGGCAGGGTCAGAGGCCTTTCTGTGGGCCGAGGGCAGAGTCTCTGGGCAGCCCCAGCGCCCTGGGAAAGCCACGCACGGGAGGGAGTGAGAACTAATTCCAATGGTGGAGATTTTCCTTGCCGAGGGTGTTTCACTCAGAGGGAAAGCGGCCGGCCTCATATCCTGGTTTGCGCGCGCAGATAAGGAGTGAGCGATTCCTCCGAGTGCCTCGGCAGTGCGCGCCCATGTCATTGCACAGAGGAGCAGAATCAGGGGCCTTTGTGTGGGCCAAAGCGGAATCTCGGGCCGCCCCAGCGCCTTGCAAAAGCCGCGCACGGGGACAGAGCGAGACTCAATTCCAACGCTGCAACTTTTCCCTGCGGTCGGGGGTTTCACTCAGAGCGTGAGACTGCTGGCCGGATATCCTGGTCTGCGCGCGCAGCCAGTGAGTGAGAGTTTTCTCCAAGCGCCCCGGAAGTGGGCACCCGCTTGTGTTACCGGACAGAGTGGCAGAGCCAGAGGTCTGTGAGTGGGTGGAAAGCCCGCCTGATTAAGCTAGCAGCTCTGACTGAGTGAGCCTTACCCAGAGCCCTGTGCTGAGTGGAAATAGAGTGGGGAGTTGCCAGCTCTTTGAGCCTCTTACTATCCAGGCAGAGGCAGCAGCAACCCCATAGCTGGATTATCAGGCTACTAATTGAGGAAGGAAAGACTAGGAGAAAGGCTCCAGGAACACGGACTCTCTCACTGTCGGAGCCTATAAATGCTAATAGCCTCGACTGCCAACGAGACTAAAGCACAATACATGACATTGCCATAGAGACTTATCAACTGCAAACCTCCACCTGAGCGTGGCAAAGGGGCAAAACCCGGGGTACAGAGTCACCGACCAGGAAGAGGGAGAGAAAAGAAAAAGCAAGAAGATAACCTCTCAAAATCAAGAATAATCTGCAGACTTTATAACCTATCCCATTTTATTATATTTGTTCGTTTGTTTCTCTTATCTTCATTCTTGATACTTTTTTTTTTCCTCCTCCAATTTGGCCAATTAACTCTCTACCGGTCTTACTCTCTCCTCTCCTTGAACTACACTACCCATAAGTGTTACATCTCCCATTATCTTTTCTCTTCTCTTCCTTTCTCTCTATGAGGGTTGCACTCCAAAACCCTTAACTCTCTCTCTCTCTCTCTCTCCTTTCTTTTTTCTTCTTTTAGTGGTTCCCTCTTTTTTTTTTTTCTCTCTCTCTCTCTCTTTCTTATCTCCCTCTATATTAGTTTCTTCCTTTTTCCTTTACATCTCCTCTCATTCAAACCTCAATAACAAACAAATTATCTTATCTGGGACTCAAACTTATGTTTGTGGCATTTTGGGGGGTTTTTACTTCACCTTTTTAACTCACTAGCAGTGCTCCCATCCCTGGCTCTCCATATTATCTAGTTCTTGTTCCACTAAATACAATAGTAATTTTTTAATTTGTCCCCCCATTTTTCCGTTTTCCTCTTAAATCCTCTCATCATAACTCTTAGACAACCAACACCTAAAAGCAAATCATTTTATTCTTGACCCAAATTTTTTCCTTATTTGCTTTTTGTGGGTCCATACGCTCTTTTTTTTTCTTTTTTCTTTCTTTTTTTTTTTTTTTTTGCCCCTTTATTACTTTTCCCCAATTCAGGCCCTCCATCACAGGCATTGTTTGTTATAATTCACAGTCCACCACAAGATTTTATCAAGAAAGAGGGGAGAGGAGAGGAAAAAAGGAGGGGGGGAATAATTTCCTTTTTTTTTTTTCTTTTTTTTTTAATTTTTATTTTATTTTATTTTTCTTTATTTCATTATTAATTTTTTTTTAAAAAAACAACTCTTCGATTTTTTTTATTATTTTTTTAAACTTTTTATTCTTTATTAAATCTCATTAATACTATCAACAAAACCACCCTCAGATGCCATTAAGGAAGAGAAAATCGAATATCATGGATACAAAAGAAAGAGAGGTAACACAGCTAGAAGAGGAAAAATCTATGGAGAAAAAATTTAATATATTGGAAACCTTGGAGCTAAATGACAGAGAATTCAAGATAGAAATCCTAAAAATCCTCCAAGATATACAAGAAAACACAGAAAGGCAATTTAGGGAGCTCAGAAAACAACTCAATGAACACAAAGAATATATGTCCAAGGAAATTGAAACTATAAAAACAAATCAAACAGAGATGAAAAACTCAATTCACGAGCTGAAAAACGAAGTAACAAGCTTAGCTAATAGAACAGGTCAGATAGAAGAGAGGATTAGTGAAATAGAAGACAAGCAACTTGAGGCACAACAGAGAGAAGAAGAAAGAGACTCAAAAATTAAAAAAAATGAGATAGCCCTACAAGAATTATCTGACTCCATCAAAAAGAATAACATAAGAATAATAGGTATATCAGAGGGAGAAGAGAGAGAAAATGGAATGGAGAACATACTCAAACAAATAAGAGATGAGAACTTCCCAAGCCTGTGGAAAGAACTAAAGCCTCAAGTTCAAGAAGCAAACAGAACTCCAAGTTTTCTTAACCCCAACAAACCTACTCCAAGGCATATCATAATGAAATTGACACAAACCAACAGCAAAGAAAAAATTCTCAAGGCAGCCAGGGAAAAGAAGAATACAACATATAAAGGAAGGCCCATTAGATTATCATCAGATTTCTCAGCAGAAACTCTACAAGCTAGAAGAGAGTGGACCCCAATATTTAAAGTCCTGAAAGAGAGGAACTTTCAGCCACGAATACTATACCCATCAAAGCTATCCTTCAAATATGAAGGAGAAATAAAAACATTCACAGATACAGAAAAGATGAGGGAATTTATCATCAGAAAACACCCACTCCAGGAATTACTAAAGGGGGTTCTCCAATCAGATACAAAGAACAAAAAAAAACAGAGCCACAAGTAAAAGCTCCAAGAAGAACACAATAAAACCAAATTTAAACTGTGACAACAACAAAAAGAAAGAGGGGGAGAAGATGGAGATTAACAGTAGCAAAGGACGATGGAGTGCAAAAGTACTCACAAAATAGTTCGCTACAATGAACAGGGTAGGGACCCTTTTCATTATTCAAAGGTAACCACCATTGAAAAAACCACCACAGAAGCACATGAGATAAAAAAGATAGCAACAGTGGAAAGATGTATGGAATACAACCAAATAAAAACAAAAGATAGAAAAACAAAAGAGAAGGATAAACAAGACACAAAACTAACAGAAAGCAAGATATAAAATGGCAATAGGGAACTCACAAGTATCAATAATTACACTAAATGTAAACGGATTAAACTCACCAATAAAAAGGCACAGAGTAGCAGAATGGATTAAAAAAGAAAATCCAACTGTATGCTGCCTACAGGAAACTCATCTAAGTAACAAGGATAAAAACAAATTCAAAGTGAAAGGCTGGAAAACAATACTCCAAGCAAATAACATAAAAAAAAAAGCAGGTGTAGCAATACTCATATCGGATAATGCTGACTACAAGACAGGAAAAGTACTCAGAGACAAAAATGGCCATTTCATAATGGCTAAGGGGACACTGAATCAAGAAGACATAACAATTCTTAATATATATGCACCAAACCAAGGAGCACCAAAATATATAAGACAGCTACTTATTGATCTTAAAACAAAAACTGACAAAAATACAATCATACTTGGAGACCTCAATACACCGCTGACGGCTCTAGATCGGTCATCCAAACAGAGAATCAACAAAGACATAGTGGCCTTAAACAAAACACTAGAGCACCTGGATATGATAGACATCTACAGGACATTTCATCCCAAAGTGACTGAGTATACATTTTTCTCCAGTGTACATGGATCATTCTCAAGAATTGACCATATGTTGGGCCACAAAAACATCATCAGCAAATTCAGAAAAATTGAAGTTGTACCAAGCATATTTTCTGATCATAAAGCCTTGAAACTAGAATTCAACTGCAAAAAAGAGGAAAAAAATCCCAAAAAAATGTGGAAACTAAACAACATACTTTTAAAAAATGAATGGGTCAAAGAAGAAATAAGTGCAGAGATCAAAAGATATATACAGACTAATGAAAATGACAATACGACATATCAGAATCTATGGGATGCAGCAAAAGCAGTGATAAGAGGGAAGTTCATATCACTTCAGGCATATATAAACAAACAAGAGAGAGCCCAAGTGAACCACTTAACTTCACACCTTAAGGAACTAGAAAAAGAAGAACAAAGACAACCCAAAACCAGCCGAAGAAAGGAGATAATAAAAATCAGAGCAGAAATAAATGAATTAGAGAACAGAAAAACTATAGAAAAAATTAATAGAACAAGGAACTGGTTCTTTGAAAAGATCAACAAAATTGACAAACCCTTGGCAAGACTTACCAAGGAAAAAAGAGAAAGAACTCATATAAACAAAATCCAAAATGAAAGAGGAGAAATCACCACGGACACCGTAGATATACAAAGAATTATTGTAGAATACTATGAAAAACTTTATGCCACTAAATTCAACAACCTAGAAGAAATGGATAAATTCCTAGAACAATACAACCTTCCTAGACTGAGTCAAGAAGAAGCAGAAAGCCTAAACAGACCTATCAGTAGAGAAGAAATAGAAAAAACCATTAAAAACCTCCCCAAAAATAAAAGTCCAGGCCCTGACGGCTATACCAGCGAATTTTATCAAACATTCAAAGAAGACTTGGTTCCTATTCTACTCAAAGTCTTCCAAAAAATTGAAGAAGAAGCAATACTTCCAAACACATTTTACGAAGCCAACATAACCCTCATACCAAAACCAGGCAAGGATGGCACAAAAAAAGAAAACTACAGACCAATATCTCTAATGAATACAGATGCTAAAATACTAAACAAAATACTAGCAAATCGAATACAACAACATATTAAAAAAATAATACATCATGATCAAGTGGGATTCATCCCAGAATCTCAAGGATGGTTCAACATACGTAAAACGGTTAACGTAATACACCATATCAACAAAACAAAGAACAAAAACCACATGATCTTATCAATAGACGCAGAAAAGGCTTTCGATAAAATACAACACAATTTTATGTTTAAGACTCTCAACAAAATGGGTATAGAAGGAAAATATCTCAACATGATAAAGGCCATATATGATAAACCATCAGCTAACATCATATTAAATGGCACTAAACTGAAGGCTTTCCCCCTTAAATCAGGAACAAGACAGGGTTGTCCACTCTCTCCACTCTTATTTAATGTGGTACTAGAGGTTCTAGCCAGAGCAATCAGACAAGACAAAGAAATAAAAGGCATCCATATCGGAAAAGAAGAAGTAAAGGTATCACTTTTTGCAGATGATATGATACTATACATCGAAAACCCCAAAGAATCCACAAAAAGACTACTAGAAACAATAAGCCAATACAGTAAGGTCGCAGGATACAAAATTAACATACAGAAGTCAATAGAATTTCTATATGCCAACAATGAAACAACTGAGAAGGAACTCAAAAGAATAATCCCCTTCACGATTGCAACAAAAAAAAATAAAATACTTAGGAATAAACATAACAAAGAATGTAAAGGACTTATATAATGAAAACTATAAACCATTGTTAAGGGAAATCGAAAAAGATATAATGAGATGGAAGAATATACCTTGTTCTTGGCTAGGAAGAATAAATATAATCAAGATGGCTATATTACCCAAAGCAATATACAAATTTAATGCAATTCCCATCAAACTTCCAATGACATTTTTTAAAGAAATAGAGCAAAAAATCATCAGATTTATATGGAACTATAAAAAACCCCGAATAGCCAAAGCAATCCTAAAGAAAAAGAATGAAGCTGGGGGCATTTCAATACCTGACTTCAAACTCTATTATAGGGCCACGACAATCAAAACAGCATGGTATTGGCAAAAAAATAGACACTCAGACCAATGGAACAGAATAGAAAGTCCAGAAATAAAACCACATATATATAGTCAAATAATTTTTGATAAAGGGGCCAACAACACACAATGGAGAAAAGAAAGCCTCTTCAATAAATGGTGCTGGGAAAACTGGAAAGCCACATGCAAAAGAATGAAACTGGACTACAGTCTCTCCCCCTGTACAAAAATTAACTCAAAATGGATCAAAGATCTAAACATAAGACCTGAAACAATTAAGTACATAGAAGAAGACATAGGTACTCAACTCAGGGACCTGGGTTTTAAAGAGCATTTTATGAATTTGACTCCAATGGCAAGAGAAGTGAAGGCAAAAATTAATGAATGGGACTACATCAGACTAAGAAGTTTTTGCTCAGCAAGAGAAACTGATAACAAAATAAACAGAAAGCCAACTAAATGGGAAATGATTTTTTCAAACGACAGCTCAGATAAGGGCCTAATATCCAAAATATACAAAGAACTCATAAAACTCAACAACAAACAAACAAACAATCCAATAAAAAAATGGGAAGAGGATATGAATAGACACTTCTCCCAGGAAGAAATACAAATGGCCAACAGATATATGAAAAGATGCTCATCTTCTTTAGCTATTAGAGAAATGCAAATCAAAACGGCAATGAGATACCACCTCACACCTGTTCGATTAGCTGTTATTAGCAAGTCAGGTAACAGCAAATGTTGGAGAGGCTGTGGAGAAAAAGGAACCCTCATACACTGTTGGTGGGAATGTAAAGTAGTACAACCATTATGGAAGAAAGTATGGTGGTTCCTCAAAAAACTGAAAATAGAACTACCTTATGACCCAGCAATCCCTCTACTGGGTATATACCCCAAAAACTCAGAAACATTGACTCGTAAAGACACATGGAGCCCCATGTTTATTGCAGCATTGTTCACAGTGGCCAGGACATGGAAACAACCAAAAAGCCCATCAATAGATGACTGGATAAAGAAGATGTGGCACATATACACTATGGAATACTACTCAGCCATAAGAAATGATGACATCAGAACATTTACAGCAAAATGGTGGGATCTTGATAACATGATACGAAGCGAAATAAGTAAATCAGGAAAAAACAGGAACTGTATTATTCCATACGTAGGTGGGACATAATAGTGAAACTAAGAGACATTTATAAGAGTGTGGTGGTTACGGGGGGGAGGGGGGAATGGGAGAGGGATAGGGGGTGGGGAGGGGCACAAAGAAAACAAGATAGAAGGTGACAGAGGACAATCTGACTTTGGGTGGTGGGTATGCAACATAATTGAACGACAAGATAACCTGGACTTGTTATCTTTGAATATATGTATCCTGATTTATTGATGTCACCCCATTAAAAAAATAAAATTATATAAAAAAATTAAAAAAAAAAAAAAAAAGAAAATGTACTACCACACAAATAGAACAGGCCCTTTTTTAAGATCTAAAATTTCTATTTTAACTTATGAAATCAAAAGATTAAAACAATTGTGACAAGTTGAACAATATAGAGTGTGAATTTCTAATTTTATAAAAAGGCAATTCTATCCCAATCTTTAAATTATTCTTTTATTCTATGCTTTAAATACAGAATAGTTTCTTAATAACCCAGACAAAACAAATTCTACACAGTCCAAATCTGTAGAATTTGATACGCTTATAAATAAATAACCCAATTATTTTGTTTCCTCTGTCTCTTAAAATGTGTTTAACTTACACTAGGTGTTAAAAACACTCAAAAAGACACTCTCGGCCCTGGCCGGTTGGCTCAGTGGTAGAGCGTCGGCCTGGCGTGCAGAGGTCCCGGGTTCGATTCCCGGCCAGGGCACACAGGAGAAGCGCCCATCTGCTTCTCCACCCCTCCCCCTCTCCTTCCTCTCTGTCTCTCTCTTCCCCTCCCGAGCAAGGCTCCACTGGAGCAAAGATGGCCTGGGCGCTGGGGATGGCTCCTTGGCCACTGCCCCAGGTGCTAGAGTGGCTCTGGTTGCAACAGAGCAATGCCCCGGAGGGGCAGAGCATCGCCCCCTGGTGGGCGTGCCGGGTGGATCCCGGTCGGGAGCATGCAGGAGTCTGACTGTCTCTCCCGGTTTCCAGCTTCAGAAAAATACAAAAAAAAAAAAAAAAAGACATTCTCAAAAACTAACAAAAAGTTCAAAATTTTAGCAGGGAAAAGGGTGATTGATTTGAGAGATTAAGTAGTTCAATTCATTTGTTTCTAAATTCTGAAACAATAGATTAAAATCCACAGTAATAAGTCAGTTCCTAAGAAATATGCACTGCCTGACATTTAAACTCTTGAATACTGAAACTATCAAGATAACTAAATACACAAATCTAGTTTCAATCAAATTGGCAATACCTTGAAATATTCTGCATAAATAATTTTAGCTTTAAGCATTAAGATGAAGGCAAATGATTAAAACCACATTTTTCGTAACAAAAAGGTATAATTGACCTTTATTTTATTAGCCTACAATTTGCTTCACCACTGTTTTCTTAAACCACTCTAATGGCATATATACCTTGACAACATCCCACAGATGGTTATGATTATGTGGAACAAGACAACAAGCTCATTGAAAACCATTACAGATGCTTAGCTAATGGAATGTCACATTAAATCTGATATAAAATTTAAAACTTTCTATCAATTATATTATAAACAAAGATATATCATTTGGAAATTGACATTCAAACATTTCTAAATTAATTCGACAAAAGTAATAGATTAATAATATGCTTAAGAATGAGCTTCAAAACAAGTGTAGACATTATACAGCTTATCCCCATCACACAACTTGCTTGTATCATGCCCTCTGGGGGAGGCAGTATATAGATATATATTTTGCTTTCAACATCTTAGATATAGATGCTTCTAATTACAAAACTCTGGTAAATGTCAGAATTCTATTTGACTACCTTTTACTTCCTCTCTTAATGCTTAATGACTAATTCCTTAGTGATGTCCTTAAAAACCCTAAAATGTTGTCCTACGGTAGAAACTTTCACCAGCAATCAATCAGGAGCAAATTAGATGATTGTGTTGAAATGTACTACATTGTTGAGCTAACAAATGAATGAAGAAAGGTAGTATGTCGGAACATATGCCACTACATTGAAGTTGCTAAAAGAGTTTGTTGGAAAAATCTTTGGTTTCCAGTGGAGCAAATATGGAATAAGAAGGGACAGTGATAAAAGAATACTAAGTCATATGGAAATTCAAATATAGTTAAAGACACAATTATTTTACTAATTACTAATGAATACAGTCAAGTGGCTTCAAAAAGCAAAACTTTGCTTGGACTACATCAGGTTTTGACCTCTGCATGAGCAAATGCATTTAAACTGAAGCCCACCAAAATTGATTAACGGCGCCAGTCAAGGCCAGCATGTTACTTGAAGCTTTTTCCATCTATCACATGGCCCCAAGGATAGTTAAATGAACCTTAAAATGGCTACAAACAGCTCAATGTCTACACAGAGTCCTGCCAATTAGAAATAATTAGGCAGTCATTTTGGTGGTAAGTCTTTGTAAGTGCATACATAACGATGCAATGATGCTTATTAATGATCTCATATAAGCTATGCTCAAACAGCCTGAAATAATTATGCAACTATCACAAAGCCTTGCTCATCTCTGTACTTCACCTTAATGCATTTAAAAATCCACTTCATTACCTCCAGTAATTAATCTCCATTAATTACAGAAAAAACTCAGTTTACCAAGATTCATTTCTAATTATTTTATAAATAGTTATGGTTCTAATTAATGTGTTCATTAAGATGAATATCTTTCTCAAAGCAATGCTCAGAGCAAAGGTTCTACTTATTCTCTCAAAAGCCTAACTAGCCATAAGGTGAGGCCATTTTGGTTGCATTTACTTTAATTTTCGTATACTCAACCTACTAATTGACATTTAAAATCTAATTTAGAGAAACTTCAAGAGGCTATATAAAAGGGAATGGGGCAAAAAGATATTTTCAAACTCTTTTCCAATCAATAATCTTAATACCTTAATAGGAAAACTTCAGTGCATCTTTTCTGACAAAAATTGACCTAAATTACTTAAGTACTTTATCCAAGTGAATTTAATTGCATACAAACATAGCTTTTGCCCTTTCTCTTCAATTAGAAAATAAGACAAGAAAGATAGAATATGCTATTAAAACAAATGCATTTAAACTTATATTAGATTACCTAGCTAAATTGCCACTATATAGCAATGACTCAATATAAATTGTCAGCCTTCAAAGAAAAAACTTAAAACGTAGCCTGGGTTTACCAATATTTCATATCATTTTGGAAACACAGTCTATCTGCTTTCTAAAACCTGAAATCTAATTCTGTGCTACAAAGTATATATATAGTACTTAAATATTTGCTATGATTAAGAGATGAAATATGATGCAAAATAATTGTTTGCAAATTTTAATTTGTAAATTTTCAAAACTGTGTAAATAGTTTAGAAGCACAAAAGTAGTCTTAATTATTTAAATCAAATTTTATTTTCCATGAATTTTATAACAAAAACAATTTCTTTGGAAAATCAAGTGAATAAAATCCAATAATAAAAAAATAAGCTATTTTATAATAATCTTGAGTTAATAAAGCAATAGTTCTATATATGATAGATGTCTCCTGCTTCTCTGTAATTTGCTATTGTTAATCTAACCCCCTGTCTTTTTCCATGTAAGATAGTCCTACAGAAAAATTTCATTTATGAATTTTTTTTTAAATCATATTCATTGTACTAACAAAACTCTAAAAAGATAGTTTCTTCATACAAAATTATAAGTGTAATTTCTGGCATAACTTTCTCTAGAATAAACTTTTAAAAATATGCTTTACACAAAAACACTGTAGCTTGTGTTCCCAAATTAAAATTTCTGATTATGGAAACTGTAATAAAATTCATTAGAAGGATAGAGACTCTGAATGAGAGAAAATCCCATATATTATATAGTAACATTCATTCATTCATCCAGTCATCCATCTATGTTCTAGGGCACTTTTCAAGGTGCTCAAGATACAGGAGTTAATAAAACAGGCCTTGGCTATGCCATAATGGAATTAAAAGTCTAAGTCTTTTAGAGTAAAACAATCCTGCTAACCAAAAAAGAAACATTGCTACAACACAGATACAAGTTGATTTTAGCTACATTTTAAACTACTAAAATATACATATCTATATCAAGTACTCCTTAACATCCAGAGAGAATGTCAAGCCTCTACTACATCCAAAAGATCCTTGAGAGAAGACATCTTGGCTCACCTACCTGCTGAGCCAAATACTACATGGGCACCAAGTTGTACTATTATGACAAAAAGTGTATGTAATATAGAGAGAAATAGTATGAATATAAATAGATCTATGAGGCCCTGGCCAGTTGGCTCAATGGTAGCACATTGGCCCAGCGTGTGAAAGTCCTGGGTTCGATTCCAGATCAGGGCACACAAGAGAAAGCAACCATCTGCTTCTCCACCCTTTCCTCTCTCCTTTCTCTCTCTCTCTTTCTCTCTCTCTCTTTCCCTCCCACAGCCAAGGCTCCATTGGAGGAAAGTTGGCCCCGTTGCTGAAGACGGCTCCATGGCCTCCGCCTCAGGCACTAGAATGGCTCTGGTTGCAGTGGAGCAACACCCCAGATGGGCAAAGCATCACCCCTGGTGGGCATGCTGGGTGGATCCCAGTCCGGCACATGCGGGAGTCTGTCTGTCTGCCACCCCTAACTTCTCACTTCAGGGGGGGAAAAAAACAGATCTATGAAAATATTACATTGGTGTACCTTTTTCTAAACTTTATATCAATGACACTTGACTTTGGATGTCTCCAACAAGTTCAAAATGAGAATCATAAAGTGCCACCACAAAATTTTAATTCATTTTTTTCAAATAAATATTATTTCAAGGGGAAAAGGCAAAGAAGAGCAAAGGGTGATAACACGCTATCCAGAAGATTAGAAATTATTCTTCCTTTTTATCTAGAGGATTTAAGGAATATCATTTCTGTTTATCCTGAAAGTATTCAAAATTTTGAATACTGACATTATTTATCCTCACTTTTCACTCCGCTACTCCACTGCATAATCAAATCTAAAGAAATAAAGCCAATGAACATTTTTAGTAACAAAACAAAGCTTCCTATAATTACCTGACCAATATTTCAAAAATAATGCTAATGTTAGCCCAGGAGAGTACATTTTCTCTTTGGTCCAGACAAATTTCTTCACAAATTTCTTTCAGGCAAACAAATTTCATCCTGTGTCAACAGTCTTACCCATGTAAGAGAACTGGAAGCAATTGTCCCTAACCGGCAAAAATAAAAAATTGAAAAAAAGCAAGCAATCCAAAAGCTTGGATTCTAATGAGCCAAAATTGAATGGCTTGATATTGTTAACATGCCTAATAAATTTGAGTAGGCTTTAAATTGAGATCTAAATAAAACTGTGAACTTCCCCTAACAACTAGATTGGAAGTAGTTTTAATTCTTTATCATTACACAGATATGAATGACAAAAATAAAGGTGATGCATTACATAGCATTAACATGCCCTTTCCTCACCCTCGTTAGTAAAACGGAGGAAAGCACATACCAGTAAGCTAGACTAAAAATAGTATCAGAAGACTTCTGATAGCCACAGCTCAGTAGAGTGCCAACTAATGATGTTAAGTCTCCAGGCACCTTAGTTTTAACGTGTAAAAATCTAAATATCTTTCACAGACATGATTAACTTATAATATTTAGAAAAACCACAAAAGACAAACTAAAAAGAGAGCTTTATTCACCTATTCGATTGTATTTTCTTCATAGGGTCCATCAACATTTGGCAGTGTCAATTATTATTCAGAATAATTTCCTTTACCCATACCATAGGTAAAGTATTCTTCCTCATCCTTGACAGTGAGCTTCATCACATGATTTGATCAAACCAATGAAAAACTGACAGAAGTAACACTGAGCAGACGATTACATCTCTGATTGGGAAGTTGGACTTGTTTTCCTTTTGTCTAAGAAAACCCAGCTTTCAGTAGCTGCTGATCCAAGGATGGTAAGACCTGTAAGGTACAGAGATGGTCTCAACCCCCAGCTTGGAGGAAAGCCCAAGGAGTCCAGCATAGATCAGAAGAGGCCCATTTGACTCACAAATGTTTGTGCAAGAAAA
Organism: Saccopteryx leptura; assembly: GCF_036850995.1. NCBI lineage: Eukaryota > Metazoa > Chordata > Mammalia > Chiroptera > Emballonuridae > Saccopteryx > Saccopteryx leptura. Next base: position 189,466,624 of record NC_089504.1, read on the forward strand.
AATATTTTTGTTGTATGCCACTGAATTTTGAGATAAAGTACTATGTAGCATTACAGTAGCAACAGTTGACTGAAACAATGACATTATTACACTTAGAAGGTTGAGGTTCTGTAGCCAGTCATACTGCCAAGGAAAAGAAAGAATAAAACCTGGTGGATAACAGGGAATAGGAGTGTAAAGCCAGTAGCCACCGCCACCATCACAGCTGCCTGGCCCATGCAGGTTCGCATTTGATTCAAACAGACGGTAATGAAACAACGGAGCAAAGAACTAGTGGGCCATTAGCTTTAATCCTAGTTTGCACCTGGTGGGCAAGAAATACCAACAGTAGGAAAACACTTCCCTTTCCATTCAGGCCTCCCAAAGCCACTGACTTATCCGAGTTTCCTAAAATCAAAGCAAAACTTTCCACCTCGCCAGCCTTATTCACCTCTGTTCCCTATTTCCTTCTCTCTGCACAAACTCTACACAAACTGGGTTCTCCTTCAGCACTCCACCATCTTGGTTGCCTCTCCTATGCAACACTAATTTCAGAAACTGAGAGAGAGAAACCCCCAGTCTGCCCATTTTATAGTGTAGAAATCAAAATCTTTAAGCCAATATACAAACAAGAAAGTCTCTGATACAAAGCCACTAATCTGAGGCATAAAGGGGATTCCTCATGAGGGTGTACCACCCCACATGAAAAAGGGTGGGAAAGGCTAAGTCTTAAAACTAAGCTTTAGGCTATAAGGATCCTGCCTGCTTACAGCCTGTCCCCCCACATCCAACGCAAACTATAAGCAAGCAAACATATATCATATTTACAAACTTATTTGACAGACAAGGAGCAAGAATGAGGGTTTGAAATCCAAAGTGCTATGAATCCCCAAATAGTCTATATCCTCATCTGTTAAGTGAAAGTAAAATAAAGGCTCAGAAAATTAGAAAGGTTGCTATCACAAATAAAATAACCTATGAGGATAATACAAGGCCACAATCCTAGAATATAGTATATACTCAATAAGTTTTAGTTTCCCTTTACTTTTTCTTCTTGGTTGTAAGTCAAGCTATGTTTTTTTACATTTCAATACATTTTCACAAAAGTTTTATTATATGCAAATAGGTAATCCCATTTTTTTTTTACTAAACTTTAAAGTAAACTCCTATTAAAGTAATTCCAGAATGTCTATTTCTATTGTCTAAGAAGAACTCTCCCCTTTCTCATGGATTTTACTAGTCATCTTTCTCTTTCTTGCTATAAATCAAGTTTTTCACGATGATATATTTTTCTACAGGAAAAAAGTATAGGACAAATAGGCTTTTACTTGTTTGATAAGCAAAATTCCTGTATCTTTTCCTTCCTACTTTTCTTCATATTTATTTCATCCCTACCTCAAAACATGTCCAATAGTAGTTAGATTATCAACACACTTTTTTTCCATTTCAAAAGAAAAGGAAAGATTCAAATAATACTTAATAATACTTAAAAAATACTTGAGTTATTCAGAAGATATACTGTATAAATTAAAACTTAGTAGTAGGGATTTGTTTTTAAAAATTTAATAAGTTAATGTCTTGGGGAGTTGTAAAGCCAGTAGCCACGGCCACCATCACAGCCGCCTGGTCAGTGCATGTTTGCATTTGATTCAGACAGACAGTAATGAAACAAGAGTCAAAAACTGGTGAGCCATCACCTTTAATCCTAGCTTGCACGCGGCTGGCAAGAAATACACACAGTGGGAAAACACTTCCCTCTCCATTCAGGGCTCCCAAAGCCACTGACTTATCCGAGTTTCCTAGAATCAAAAGTTTCTACCTCAGCAGCCTCATTCACCTCTGTTCCCCATCTCCTTCTCTCTGCACAAACTCTGCACAAACTGGCTTCTCCTTCAACACTCCACCATCTTGGCTGCTTCTCCTCCCTCCATGTGGCCTTTCCCTGCTCTCTTGCAGCATGGACTCCTCTGCCCCATTTTATAGTGTAGAAATCAAAACCTTTAATCCAATATACAAGCAAAGAAGTCTCTGATACAAAGTCACTTATCTGAGACATAATGGGATTCCTCATGAGAGTGCACCACCCCACATCATGCAGCAGTCAAGAGTGTGGGGACAAGCTTAGTGTTGAGAAGATCTTAGTATTAAAAGGGATGGAAAGGCTTAGTCTTAAAACTTAAGTCTTGGCCCTGGCCGGTTGGCTCAGTGGTAGAGCATTGGCCTGGCGTGCAGAAGTCCCAGGTTCGATTCCCAGCCAGGGCACACAGGAGAAGCGCCCATCTTCTTCTCCACCCCTCCCCCTCTCCTTCCTCTCTGTCTCTCTCTTCCCCTCCCGCAGCTGAGGCTCCACTGGAGCAAAGATGGCCCGGGCGCTGGGGATGGGTCCTCGGCCTCTGCCCCAGGCGCTAGAGTGGCTCTGGTCGCAACAGAGCGACGCCCCAGAGGGACAGAGCATCGCCCCCTGGTAGGCAGAGCGTCGCCCCCTGGTGGGCATGCCAGGTGGATCCAGGTCAGGCGCATGCAGGAGTCTGTCTGTCTCTCCCCGTTTCCGGCTTCAGAAAATTACAGGGGAAAAAAAAACAAAACAAACAAAAAAAACAAAACACCTTAAGCCTTAGGCTAGAACGACCCTGCCTGGTTACAGCCTGTCCCCCAAACCCAATACAAACTATAAGCGAGCAAACCTATATATCATATTTATAAACTTATTTGACCAACAGGAATGATCTTTTCTTTTATGAAAAAAAACAAACAGAGGCTGCAGGGAAGGTCAGAAACTCAGACACAGATACACTCATTCACCATAAAATACTGAGAAAGGAGAACCCCCCTTTAAATAAGAGGCTTCAAGGATATTTTATAATTTAGGCCACACGTTCAGGGAGAGTTTGTAAATATGATTTTTTTGTGTAATTTACAAAATCTCAAGATGGCCGATAATATTCCTGCTTAGGAAGGGCTGTTATAATGTAGATAAAGAGGTTTTCATACTTAGAAGGTTTTGAATAGAAGGAGGAAGGAGGCTTGGATCCCCTCCCTTCTCCACACCTGAGTAAAACAAGATAGAACAACCAGGAATGTAGGGGAGGAGGGAGACTAGAGTAATCCTTTTCTCTCCCCCTTTCTTTCTCCTTAATGGGCAACTTACAAACGATTATCCTCTGGCATCCTGTACGCTCCTTCCCATCCTGAAATCATGTAATTGAGGACAAAGGAATCACGAGACCTTATGTTCTGTAAAGGGTATATAAGATGTAAGAAATCTAATTTCAGGGACCACGTGTCTTTGGAGCTATAGCATTGCGTGCTTTGCCGCCTTAATAAATTCTCTTTTTCCTCTTATAAGTTATCTGAGTGTCAACTCTCTGAGGTTTTGCTCTATTGCAACAATACTTCAGGGGACATTTTAATAACTACCTGTGGCAGATGTCTCTCATATTCATTATAAAATTCCAAAGGCAGACTTTGCTTTCTCATTCATACTCACAAATATACAGAATAGAGACTTCTCACTAAATGTACTGTAAGTAGAAACATTTAAATAACAGCTGTTTTATCACTGCATTCATCAGTTTGCAATCAATAAGATAAAAGCTTCACAGGAATAAAGTAAACTAAAAATGCACACATGTGTAGGTATACACACATTTACATAGCATTAAGCAATAGTTATTGAAGCTATGTGATGTTCATGTTTATTTTTAATTGCCTGGATACAAACAATGACTGAAAAATGGCCAACTGATGAATCAAGTAAGGATCTCACCTCTGTTACAAAAAGGAAGGAGAAGGTTCAAAATTTTTTAAGGCTCTCATCAAAAAAAAAGTATACATACAGGGTAGGGCAAGAGTAGATTTACAGTTGTTCATATGGAAAATAATACAATAATAATTAATAATACAAGAATAAACTGCTTTGTGTACTCACAACTGTAAATCTATTTTTGTCCCACCATCTATTTATATTGTATTTGTTTGTTTAGTTACATGATATGCAGTAATGAAATAATCATTTCCTTAACTCTACTGCAGATTTTCCATTTAAAACACTCTCGAACCCAGTGGCTATATTTCTACTTCCTTCTACCTGCAGAAATATGCTATTCTCATCTGAATTCTGCTGCTCCTCTCCCAGCAAAAACACAGAGACAATCAAAGTGGGTTTTCAGGGCTTGATTTAGAAAATGTAACTTGCCTTCTCTATCTATAAAACAGGGATAATCACAACTCCTTCAATTATTAAGAGTTACAAACCAAGCCCTGGCCTGTTGGCTCAGTGGTAGAGCGTCGGCCTGGCGTGCAGAAGTCCCGGGTTTGATTCCCGGCCAGGGCACACAGGAGAAGCGCCCATCTGCTTCTCCACCCCTCCCCCTCTCCTTCCTCTCTGTCTCTCTCTTCCCCTCCCGCAGCCGAGGCTCCATTGGAGCAAAGATGGCCCAGGCGCTGAGGATGGCTCCTCGGCCTCTGCCCCAGGCGCTAGAGTGGCTCTGGTCGCAACAGAGCAACGCCCCAGAGGGGCAGAGCATAGCCTCCTGGTGGGCAGAGCGTCGCCCACTGGTGGGCGTGCCAGGTGGATCCTGGTCAGGTGCTTGCGGGAGTCTGACTGTCTCTCCCCGTTTCCAGCTTCAGAAAAAATACAAAAAAAAAAAAAAAGCCCTGGCTGGTTGGCTCCGTGGTAGAGCGTCGGCCTGGCATGCAGAAATCCCGGGTTCGATTCCCAGCCAGGGCACACAGGAGAAGTGCCCATCTGCTTCTCCACCCCTCCCCCTCTCCTTCCTCTCTCTCTCTTCCCCTCCCGCAGCCGAGGCTCCATTGGAGCAAAGATGGCCCAGGCGCTGGGGATGGCTCCTTGGCCTCTGCCCCAGGCGCTAGAGTGGCTCTGGTAGCAAGAGTGAGGCCCCGGAGGGGCAGAGCATCGCCCCCTGGTGGGCGTGCCGGGTGGATCCCAGTTGGGCGCATGCAGGAGTCTGTCTGACTGTCTCTGCCCCAGAGGGGCAGAGCATAGCCTCCTGGTGGGCAGAGCGTCGCCCACTGGTGGGCGTGCCAGGTGGATCCTGGTCAGGTGCTTGCGGGAGTCTGACTGTCTCTCCCCGTTTCCAGCTTCAGAAAAAATACAAAAAAAAAAAAAAAAAAGCCCTGGCTGGTTGGCTCCGTGGTAGAGCGTCGGCCTGGCATGCAGAAATCCCGGGTTCGATTCCCAGCCAGGGCACACAGGAGAAGTGCCCATCTGCTTCTCCACCCCTCCCCCTCTCCTTCCTCTCTCTCTCTTCCCCTCCCGCAGCCGAGGCTCCATTGGAGCAAAGATGGCCCAGGCGCTGGGGATGGCTCCTTGGCCTCTGCCCCAGGCGCTAGAGTGGCTCTGGTAGCAAGAGTGAGGCCCCGGAGGGGCAGAGCATCGCCCCCTGGTGGGCGTGCCGGGTGGATCCCAGTTGGGCGCATGCAGGAGTCTGTCTGACTGTCTCTCCCCGTTTCTAGCTTCAGAAAAATACAAAAAAAAAAAAAGAGTTACAAACCAAAAATGTGAGTGTAAGTGTATTACATAAATTCTAAAGGGCTATACTAATATTCCTATTTTTTGTGTATGTACTGCCACAGTGAACACTATACTAATATTCCTAAAATCACTTATTGGTTTTCATACTGACTCTATTGCTTCAAATGTCCCTTTAGATAAATCAAACTTGCCAAACTGTCATCATATTCTGTTCTGGAATTCTCTAGACCACCTGCAATTTGCCCTATTGGTTACTCCTCATTTGCATGTTTGTTTGTTTTTAACAGAGAAAGAGAGAGACAGAGAGAGGGATAGACAGGGATGGAGAGAGATGAGAAGCATCAATCATCAGTTTTTCATTGCGACACCTTAGTTGTTCATTGATTGCTTTCTCATATGTGCCTTGACCGCGGGCCTTCAGCAGACCGAGTAACCCCTTGCTCAAGCCAGTGAGCCCGCGCTCAAGCTGGCAACCTCGGGGTCTCGAACCTGGGTCCTCGGCATCCCAGTCCAATGCTCTATCCACTGCGCCACCGCCTGGTCAGGCTCATTTGCATGGTTTTATAGCCATCGTGCGTGGCTCCTAGAACTGGTGACCTGGCTTTGACCTTGTTATTCACACACAGTCTTCCTTTATATTACTTAAACTTACATCTTACATTCTCTGGACTCTAGTTCATACATTACAATGTCAGACCAGGCCAGCCAAAACCACAGCTGTACCTTCCTAGACAAGAAAGGGTCTTTGGACAATTACTCCTCTATACCCAACATTCTTGGTTTCTAAATAAGAAAAAATAGAAGAGGCCCTGGCCGGTTGGCTCAGTGGTAGAGCGTCGGCCTGGCGTGCAGAAGTTCCAGGTTCGATTCCCGGCCAGGGCACACAGAAGAAGCGCCCATCTGCTTCTCCACCCCTCCCCCTCTCCTTCCTCTCTGTCTCTCTCTTCCCCTCCCGCAGCGAGGCTCCACTGGAGCAAAGATGGCCCAGGCACTAGGGATGGCTCCTTGGCCTCTGCCCCAGGCGCTAGAGTGGCTCTGGTCGAAACAGAGCGATGCCCCGGAGGGGCAGAGCATTGCCCCCTGGTGGGCAGAGCGTCACCCCCTGGTGGGCGTGCCGGGCGCATGCGGGAGTCTGTCTGACTGTCTCTCCCCGTTTCTAGCTTCAGAAAAATACAAAAAAAAAAAAAAAAAAAGAAAAAATAGAAGAGATGGCATAATTGAGTTTTCGAAGCTATTGTTTTGTAGGATAAAGACACCTCTATTTCTAAAATACTCCATAGTTTTAAAAAATAGGGATCCAAGTTTGTTTCTCATTCACTGAGTTTTGCCAGCCCAAAATAAGGGGGAGGGGGTATAATTTCAGGTAGCTTTGTTCTATCTCAAGGGAGAAAAAGACAGTTCTACAGAAAATGTAGATAGTTTGCTATCTTAGGGAAATTTTATAGAAATGTTTAAAATGAATATTAAATGGAGTAAGTCTTTTAAAAATATATTATTATTTTAAGGCGCAGCTCTGGATTTCTTCACCAAATGTAAGCTAACTGCTACATGGAAAGCCAAGGTAAGAATTCATATAGTACTTTATCAGGGCTCTGACTGTATCTGTATATATTTCAAAACTAAAACTCATTAAGTCAACAGACTACTCAAAATATTCTATACATTAATATTTCTGAAAGCATTTTTGAGATCCTCTGAAAGTTACCTTCATCTTACTTTTTGTAGAAATAGAGATAGTGAAGAAAAGTCAGTAAAACCAAAGCACTGATAATCCAAATAGAGTTTATATCATTTGCTTTTAATTATTTCTCATGTAGAAGAAAAAGACCAAACCTACAGAGCAGAACTGCCAGAACTTCATGGTTTATTATGAGAAAGATCTGCTCTGACTCAATCCAGTTCTCTCTCGGATCAAGATCGTTGGAAATGAGAATTTACAGTAAATCATCACTTAACACTCTCGATAGGTTCTATGACTGGAAGCAAAATGACATACCATAAAACCAACTTTACCAAAGGTTCCTACAGCATCTCAATAACATAACAACAAAACAGCAACGAACAAAAATGACATGTTATTTGAGGACCTGCTGTACTCTTCTACTACCACAAAAGAAGACAGTTATTATATTCCCAGTCTTGAGTCATGACCTTAGAATAGACTTTTGAGCCAGGAATACTGTTTGTCTTTAAAAAGCCCAGTTCTACTATTTTTTGCTGTGAGTCCGTGATACAAGTGTAAAAACCATTTTTCCTAATCAGCAAATCATGATACCATACCTATTCCCTGTGATTACTCTTAGGAGTAAATGAAAAGAACCTATGTTAAGCATTCCGAATTAGTACCTGGCCCTTAGTAAGTCATTTACTATTATTGTTATAGCTCAATATTAACAATCCAAATTTTTAATTATCCAATCTTTCTTCACTTCTTACAACTGTGCTGAATTCCTTGTAAAGTTACAAAAATTACAAACAAGAGGCCTCTAATTTTTAAAAATACGATACAGTTAAAGATTCAAGTTGTTTTAGATTTTGGATTTTATGTTTCATTGTGGATATGGCTAAAGAAAAAAAAAGCTATATTTTTACAAAAAAAAATAGGTTTTGCAAACACGTATCTCAATCTCGTAACAACCCTGGGATTTCTCACCACCTAAATATAATCTACCTGACTGACCAGGTGGTGGCACCATAGATAGAGTGTTGGACTGAGACGCAGAGGACCCAGGTTCAAAACCTCAAGGTCGCTGGCTTAAGCACGGGCTCACCAGCTTGAATGTGAGTTTGCTGGCTTGAGAGTGGAATCATAGACATGACCCCATAGTCGCTGGCTTGAGCCCAAAGGTCGCCAGGAAGGGATCACTCGCTCTGCTGTAGCCCCCTGATTAAGGCACATATGAGAAAGCAGTCAATGAACAACTAAGGTGCCACAATGAGAACTGATGTTTCTCATCTTTCTCCTTTCCTGTCTGTCTGTCCTTATCTGTCCTTGTCTGTCACAAAAATAAGAAAAAAAAATAAAACATAACAAATTAGCAACAGACAAAAGATTTTATATACCAATGATAATCAAGACTTATAAAGTCTTTCAAAACTCTCAAAACATACCTCTATATCTGAGAAGACTATCTTGGTTCATAAAAGTTTAGTAAAGGTTCAAGATAATCAACATGATGCTTGAGGTACTCAGCTTTCCTTAAAGTTTACACCTATTCAAACTCTGTTCAAAGCCAATCTTTCTTAGATTGTAAAATCCAACAAGATCCAAGATCAAGGGGGCAGGACTAGGAAGTAACACTCCCCCATCTACTTATCCCTAATATAGTATCTTCTGAATCATATTCCCTAGCTTTCTAGCAATCACAAGGGAACTATCAAAGGCACTCATTAAGTGACAGCATTACCATGCCACACAATACCATGCTACATTGTCTTTCTTTAGTTACATCGGAAATGTGGTTAGCTAGAGTGTTGCCATTCCGACAGTTTTACTTAAGAATTAAAAATAAAAAACATTTCAAGAAAAGAAACAAGAGGTAAATAACCAATAAGTGGAGGGTGGAGGGCTAAGGGTGTTGCCTGAACTAGCAAGGCAAGTTAGAAGTATAGTGTTCCAAATACATTCTCAATTTCTCCAAATAGAAAAAGCTGGAGATCACTCTGATGGTTAAGGGAATGTCTAGAATAGCAACTTTAGTAACTGCAACAAAATGAATCTACATAGTATCAAAGAAGCAAATGTGACTAAGTATAAATCTAACTATGGAGTCATCAACAAACAGAGAAGGTAGACAGGAAACTTGCATTTAAAAGGTGTTATTTAGAGGTAACTCGGTTGTAGATTGTCCAGAATCTTTCACTTGCTTTCCTCAGGAGGTACAATACCTGAAAATTTACAGAGCAGTTCCTAGATACATTTAGGGCTTACTTAGGTATCTTTGTATTTATTACTCGAGATTTTCCAAGTATTAGGTTTATTAGATCGACCTAGATCTTAATGAAAAGATATTCTATTAAAGTGACTTTTATTGGACCCAAGGTTGCTGGCTCGAGCAAGGGGTTACTTGGTCTGTTGAAGGCCCATGATCAAGGCACATATGAGAAAGCAATCAATGAACTAAGGTGTCGCAACAAAAAACTGATGCTTCTCATCTCTCTCCCTTTCTGTCTGTCCCTATCTATCCCTCTGACACTCTCTCTGTTCCTGTAAAAAATAAAAAGTGGCTTTTAGCCTAGGATAAAATGTGTAAAATAATCAAATACAACAGAAGCCACATACTCAAAAGTGAAACCAGCTCTTCAGACACAACTAAAAATCACACTATGCTTAAAGCGATGGGTGCAAGATGCAGTGTGCAGATGGCATTTTATTGAGTTATACACTTGAGACTTGTACCTCAATAGTCAATAAGAAAAATAAAATAAGTAAATAAAAGTCATACTAAATAAGCCTGACCTGTGGTGGTGCAGTGGATAAAGTGTCAACCTGGAACGCTGAAGTTGTCTGTGCAAAACCCCAGGCTTGCCTGGTCAAGGCACTTATGGGAGTTGATGCTTCCTGCTCCTCTCCCCTTCTCTCTCTCTCTCTCTCTCTCTCTCTCTCTCTCCCTTGCTTCTCTAAAATAAATAATTTTTTTTAAATCATACTAAATGAAAATGCCTAAGACTAAAGGATCACAATTCAATTTTTATTCCAAATCTCATCTCCTTCTTGGAAGAAAAATAATTTTAAAAAGTAACATAGGGTCATATGAACCTCACTTTAGGTAATACAAACAATAAATTATGAGTAACCAAATTTTTGTATACCAAATTACTTCCCACACAAGCTCAGCGATGAAGTCCAAAAGAATAATGATGGGAACAATACCAATTCCATTAGTACAGCTTTTAATGTTTTCAAAGTACTTGCACAAGATATCATTTGATCCTTACATTAGTTCTGTGAAAAAGACAAAGGAGATATTCAATTCCAGTCACTTAACTACTAAGTGCTAGCTAGCTACCAGCTAGTGAGTAATAATAACAATAAAGTGAAGAACCATCCAGCTTTGCCCAAGATTACAGGGTTTCTTGGGACACAGAATTTTTAATATTAAAACAAAGAAAGTCACAAGCAAGCCAGTATAGTTTGGTCACTCCTGGCAAAAAGCATTGACATTGTCCTCAAGGAGCCTCCTATTTACTATTCTGATTCCCGAGCTGCAGATATTTAAGAAATGAAGTTTACCTAAGTTAAATTATTTAGCTAAAGTCAAACAGCCAATTAAAAAAACCTAACCTGGTATCAACTCCTATATTCTGTCATATTTGAAAAAAAAAAACTTGCCCCTAAGATATGTGATTTTTTTAATGAGAAAAATAATAATATAAAATAATAATTATAAAATATTAAGTATACATATTTTATATTATCCTAGGATATTCTAATTAATATTTATTCATTCAACAATACCTAAGTAGTGCTTCCTTTGTGTCCTCCCAGTGCTTTTCTGATACGTAAAAGTGTAGCATCTATATGCTATAATCATATCGTGTCCACATATGTTCTCTCACCATAATCTGAGCTCCCTGAGAATACCGTCTCTGTCTTCAGACCATATAGCACAGGACCTGGCACCTAGCTACATGCATTCAAAGGAAAAATATAAAGTATATGGCCAATATAAAAAATAAAACTGTAAGAGTTTTCAATCCAGATAGAGGTAGATATGAATTATACTAAAATAATTCAACATAAATATAATACAACAGGTATTAATGATGAAGTTGCTCAGAATTTAAAGAAAAGAAACACTGAAAAAAAGCTTTGTAATTCTGATATTCTATAAAGTGATAGATTTTCACTTTTTTATTAAAAAAAACCCTACCCCCAAATGACATCCCACACAGAACCCCAATATGTAAGGCAATTAGATGGAGATCTGCTCCAGTAAAAGTGGTAATAGCCACCCCCATCTAACAAAAAGGAAAAAGAAAATTGCATGGTAGTCTCAGATGTACCTCCGTGAACTTCCAAAACTACACAAATTAAGGATCAGTTCTACCTCCAAATATTTCTCAAAAAACTTTCCACTCAACACCAGTATACCAACCTAATAAGATATGTTTAAGTGACCTCTTTAAGCTGAAACAAGAGAGCACCAATTAGCAACAGGAAAACATGAAAGTATAAAATCTCACTGGTAGAGGTAACTAAACAGTTAAAGTCAGAAATAATCTAATGTTGTAAAGGTGGTAAGTTAATCACTTACAAATCTAGTATGAAGGTTAAAAGACAAAAGCAGTAAGAATAACTATACTACATTTATTAACAAACACATCAGATAAAAATAAGTAAATTGTGACACCAAATACATAAAATGTGGGGGTGGGGAGAAGAAAAATGTAATGCTTCAGTACACTTTTAAACTTAGTTATTAACTTAAAATACAGTGATAAATATAAGATGTTTTATGTAGCCTCATGGTAACATCAAAGCAAAAACCTTAAGTAGATACAAAAATAAATAAAAAGTAATCTAAGCATACAACTACACATAGGCATCAAATCACAAAGGAAGAGAGTAAGAAAAGATGAAAGGAACATAGGAATTACAGCCCCAAAACAATTAACATGTCAATAAGTCTATACCTATCCATACTTTATATGTTAATGGAATAATTCTCCAATCAAAAAATACAGAATGGCTGAATAAATTTTAAAAAATAAAAAGATCCAAGTATATGTTGCTTAAAGCAGACTTCCTTCAGCTTTAGAAACACACACAGACTGAAAGAAAAGGTATAGAAAAGAGAACTAAATGAAGGCTGGGTTAGCTACACTTATATCAGACAAAACAGACTTCAAGAAAAAGACTGTGGTGAAAGATAAAAGTGGTCCTTTTATATTGATAAAAGGGTCAGTCCCAAAAAGAAGATGTAACATTTGTAAATATTTATGCACTCAAAATTGAAGCACCTAAATATATAAAGCAAATATTAACATACTTAAAGGGGGATTGGATATAGGCAGAAATACAATAACAGTAAGAAACTTCAATACTCTATTTTCATCAATAAATAGATCATCCCAACAAAAAATTAATAAGAAAATAACAACACATTAAACCAAATGTATTTAACAGACATTTATAGAACATTCCATCCAAAAGCAACAGAATATACACTTTTCTTAAGTGCACATATAACAATCTCCAGGATAGATCATATGTTAGGCCATAAAATAAGTATTAACAAATTTAAGAAGACTGAAATCCTTTCAAGCATCTTTTCTGACCATAATGAGAAAAAAATAGAAATCAATTACAAGAAAACTGGAAAATTCACATATATATATAGATAGATAGATATATGGAGATTACATAACATGTTACCCTCATAAAGAAATGAGAAGTCTCAAATAAATAAAACTAGAAATGAAAGAGCTGTTTGTTATAAATGATACCACAGAAATACAACACAACAGCTCATAAGAGACTCCTATGAACAATTATACACCCATGAATTGGAAAACCTGGAAGAAATGGAAAAATTCTTAGAAACATACAACCTACCAAGACAGAATCAAGAAGAAACAAAAAAATCTGAACTGAGCAATTGCTAGTAAAGAGATTTAATCAGTAATCAAAAATCACCCGGCCCTGGCCGGTTGACTCAGTGGTAGAGCGTCGGCCTGGCGTGCAGAGGTCCCGGGTTCGATTCCCAGCCAGGGCACACAGGAGAAGCGCCCATCTGCTTCTCCACCCCTCCCCCTCTCCTTCCTCTCTGTCTCTCTCTTCCCCTCCCGCAGCCGAGGCTCCATTGGAGCAAAGATGGCCCGGGCGCTGGGGATGGCTCCTTGGCCTCTGCCCCAGGCGCTGGAGTGGCTCTGGTCGCGGCAGAGCGACCCCCGACCCCCGGAGGGGCAGAGCATCGCCCCCTGGTGGGCAGAGCGTCGCCCCCCTGGTGGGCGTGCCGGGTGGATCCCGGTCGGGCACATGCGGGAGTCTGACTGTCTCTCCCCGTTTCTAGCTTCAGAAAAAAGAAAAAAAAATCACCCAAAAAATAAATGTCCGAGTCGATGGCTACACTGGTGAATTCTACCAAATATTTAAAGAAGAACTGATATCAATCTTTTGTATATCTTCCAAAAGTAGAAAAGGAAATAGAGTACTTCCAAACTAATTTTATGAAGTCAGCATTTCCCTGATAGCAAAACCAAAGATACTACTTTAAAAAAATAAAATAAATTAAAATAAAGTACAGGCCAGTATCCCTGATGAATATAGAAGCAAAAATCTTCAACAAAATATTAGCAAGTTGAATTCAGAATACATTAAAAGGATCACACATCATGATCAAGTGGGATTCATTTCAAGAATGTAAGGATGTTTCAACATCCATAAATAAATCAATATTGTACACCACAATGACAAAATGAAGGCTAAAAAGTCATACGGTCATCTTAATAAATACAGAAAAAGCATTGCACAAAATTGAACCACCAGTCATTATTAAAAACTCTCAACAAAGTGGGTAGATTGAATGTACTTCAGCATAACATAGGCCATATATGAGAAGCCCACAGCTAACAGCATACTCAATGATGAAAAGCTGAAAGCCTTCCCCCCAATATGTAAAACAAATCTGAGACACCCACCACTTTCCATTTTTATTAAAAGTAGTATTAGAAAGCTAAGCCATAGGAATTAGACAAGAAAAATATTGTATTTCTCACTTCATAAGATGTACTTTTTTTCCCCCAAAAGTGAAAGGGAAAATGCCCGTACGTTTTATGAAGCGGATGTTCATTTTTTTTAGCTGCTGTGGGGCCTTGTGCCAGTAGAATGAGTCCCAGCAGGAGCGTAATCATACCTGCAATGGCCGCATGTGGAACCCCGGCATCTGCTGAGTGATCTCCTGGTCCCAGTCTCCACAGTTGCATGTAGCGCAGGAGGGAAGGAGAGCAACATTGTGTGGGCGCATTCATCTGGCATGAGGGCAGCGCTCAAGCTGCTGGGGCTCTGTGTAAAGTGCTGACGTCACTTGTTGCCACCCTCATAGCATCTCATTTGCTGGCTGGCATATAGGGGAGGGGCCAAGGGTGTGAGACCCATGCAGCGAGCTGGGAAGCCAGTGCGAGCACAGGCAAAGCATTGGTAGACGGAGCAAGCTATCCTGTTCATCTCCATCGGTTTATTCCAGCTGTAATCCACGTAGTTTACCTATGTAGTGACATTAGAGTAAGAAATAACTGGACTTTACCTAGTGAAGCAGCAGGGGGTATCCTGAATTAAAGAAGAACAACCTGAATGACCAGTCCTGGAGTCTAAAAGACTCTAGGGCCAGCAGATTTACTATTCCCTAGATCGCCCACAACCAGTCACCTTTTCAGGAGGGTTTCATCCTGCATCTTCGCATCTACATTGCACTCCTGAGCCCAGACATTCAGATAGGCTGGACACCTAGCATGCCGCAGACTGCAGTGGTATCGGGGATGCGGCCGTTCACTCCAAATACTGGAGCTCTGTCTGATACAGGGTCTTATGGCATGAATATGCATGGAATAAAGCGCCGATTGGACCAGAGCCCATGCACGTGCCATGGGAACATGGGAAAGGAACGTTTTACGAACAATCCAGGTGGTTTCATATGGCTGGGTATCCCAAATTGAGATGCCCTAAGGAAATGGACCAACATCCCGTATTTTAGTCCACTTTAAGTCACCCCCTTGTGGCACTGGTCCTCTGTACTACCAGGAACTGCTGATACTTACAGTACCTCTTCTAGAAGCGTCTTATAGCAGCCACAGAGAAGCCATTAGGCTTGCAAGGTGTGCAGTAATGTGCACAGCTGTACAGCAAGCATGATAAACTGTTTGCGGGCATATAGGCACAAATAGCAAAGTGGTTAAGTATCAGCGGCCCGTTTCCAATGGTAAGGAGGACCAATTTGGGATGCCCTCTGCTGTGGACTAATGGGAAGTCCAGTCATTTTTTTTTTTTTACTGGATTTCATCTTTAAAGCAAACCATCTCCATTTATAAGAAAATGAGTCTTCGTACCCACGCACTAGGCTCAGGGGGGCATCCCGATTGCAAGGAACCGCCCTCCTCAAAGGCTAGTTTCACTTACCTGCACCACACTCCCCTGGTGAAACTGCACCTGCACATGTGAAATTGGCCTGACTGCTATCACCCAATTATAGATGCCAGTTTTTCAGGGAACAAAGTGCAAGAAAGCCTAGTATGCGAGTACCAACACCCATTTTCCTAGAAAGCACAATTCTGGGACACACAGAGGCCTCATGCATGTACCATAAATATTAAAAAACGATGCTCATAGGTGAAAAAATAGGACAGAACTGTAGACTGCCCTCCCCAAGCCCACCGCTGTGTTTCCCTCTGCAGTTGCTGAGCCGGACCTTGCTGGATTGGCGCTACAACTTGCCGACACCTCTCTAGCCGTTGATGCAAACCCCTCACCTAACCCTCCTTCCTAGCTTCTGACATTAACCCCCTCACCTAACCTCCAGCCACTGACCAGAACCCCTCATATAACCCCCCTCCCCAGTCTGTATATGGCACTCTGTATATTAATGTTTGGGTCAAGGGATAGGATTCAGTGGTGCTCCGTATATTATTGTTTGGGTCTGGAGACAGGATGTGATGATGCCCCCTAAGAGTCCATTCACACGACCATATACTTACAAATCCAAAATAAACACTGATGACGTCCGTGTTACGTCCATTTTTTTCAACACCCATTGAATGGGGAAACAAAATAGGGTTGGGTGAATGGGGCCTAAGAAAGTGTCCTTCAATAATGTGTCCTCTATGAAGGTATAACCCTAATGGTGTCCCCCATAACAGTGCGCCAGCAGTTGGAAGTATTACTGTGGTATATTTTATTAAATATTTTAACACACCATTTGGTTCAGAATATTTTTTTTATTTTCCTCCTTAAAACCCTAGGTATGTCTTATGGTCAGGTGTGTCTTATGGAGCAAAAAATATGGTAAATAAGTAAAGGATATCCAAGCTGGAAAGGAAAAAGTAAAACTATCTCTATTTGCAGAAGACATAACAATATATAGAAAATACAGAAGACACCACCAAAAACTATTAAAAGTAATCAACAAATTCAACAAAATCGCAATACACAAAATCAATATACAAAAATCAGTTTTGTTTTTATACACTAATAAGGAACTATTAGAAAAAGAAATTAAGCCCTGGCCAGACAGCTCCATTGGTTAGAGCATCATCCTGAAGTACAGGGGGTTGCTGGTTCGATCCCCAGTCAGGGCACATACAGGAACAGTTCAGTGTTCCTGTATCTCTCTTTTTCTTCCCCTTCCTCTCTCACTGAAATCAATCAAAACTTTTTTAAAAAAAGAAAAATTAAGAAAACAATCCATTTACCATGGCATTATTAAAATAACTAACATTAAATTTAACCATGGAAGTGCATACTTGTATACTAAAACTATAACACACTGGTGAGAAATACTAAAAATAGACACAAATAAATTAACACATATTTCATGTCTATATGAACCAAAGCAATCTACATATTCAATGTAATCTCTATCAAAATTCCAATGCCACTGTTTAAAAAAATAAAACACACAGTCCTAAAATTTGTATGGAACCATAAAAGACACCAAATAGCAAAACAAATCGTGAGAAGGAACAAACCTAAAGGCACCACACTTCCTGCTGTCAAACAATATTACAAAGCTACAGTCATAAAAATAGTATGGTACTAGCATAAAAACAGTCACATCAATCAATGAAACAGAACAGAGAGCCCCAAATAATCCTACACATGGGTTTAATGCTCAATTAATTTATGACAAAGGAGTTGAGAATATACAATGAGAAAAGGACAATCCGCTCAATAAATAATGCTGGGAAAACTAGACAGCCACATGCAAAAGAATAAAACTGGACCACTATCTTATACCATATACAAAAATCAACCCAAAATGGACCAAAGATTTTAATGTAAGTCCTAAAACTATAAAACCCTTATAAGAAAACAGCGGTGAGGAGGTGGAAATAGGCAATCTTCTTAACATTGGCCTTGGCCTTGATTTTTTCGATTTTTGAAAACAAACACAAAGACAATAAAAGAAAACATAAACAAGTGGGACTATATCAATCTAAAAAATTTTTATATAACAAAGATAACCATCAACGAGATGAAAAGGCAACCGACAGAATGGAAGGTAGTATTTTCATATATCTGAGAAGGAGCAAACATCTGAAAAATATCATTGAGTATGCCATATTTTAAGCATTGGTTAGGAATCCAGGTATATTCCCAAAAATGAAGCTATCATTAAAGAAAAGATATACTTAGTAACAAGTGAAGAAGTTAGAAAGTGGTAAATTGAAAGCAAAGCAAATGTATACATAGCTGAGGCAATCCATTTCTGGAGAACTAAAATAAAACCCACAAAACATCTTGTTGCTGAAGACCTCTAGAGAAGAAACAAGAAATTAAAAGAAAAAATTATGATGCTCCACATTTTGCAAAGTAGGCAAAGTAATCAGTAATCACAATTTACAGATAAATAAACAACAAACCAGGTAGAGGTCAAGATCATATTGCTTCTAAGTCATAGAAAAGGGATCAAAACCAGGCCTTGTAAATCCTCATCTACAAAATTCCTATTTTATTCTGCTGTTTCTCTGGTTCATGTCTAAGTCTTCCAACCATACTACCTAACTTGACAAATACACCTTTCAAGTACACATTTAGGCCTTGTACATCTTATATGGAGAACAATCAAGTTGCTCCTTCAGCCCAAATGAACAACCGAATGACACATACAATTACTGATACACTGCTTGCAAATAATCTTGAACCCCCAAACCAGGAGAGCTAAAAAGCTAACAGGTAAATAGAAATGTGTGAGGAGCACACAGTTCATTCTTTCCAAGAAAGTATCTCTAAAGTATCATCTAGTATCTCTAGATGATAAATATATACCAATTTCCATGTTTAATAGTAACAACATTTCAGAACAAATAAAAAATAGACCAGTACCAGGTTCATGAACCACTATACTTCACAATAGAAGATAAAAAAAAAAAAAAAACAGAATAAAAATTTAGAACTCTTACAGTGATTTACTATATATAAATATAACTACAAGATTTTATTATATTTTAAAAAATATTATTCTGCAATAGGTTGAAAACTTAAAGTGGACAAAAACACTTTATCACGGGTAATTTGAGCCCTTTATCACAGGTAATTTGAGAAACATTGCTATACTATATAAAAAGAATTAGTTTTGTTATACAGCCATATGATAATATAAAATTTTCTCATTTTGCTCAACTGAAATAATTCTGAAAACTACATTTGTGAATTTGAAAAAAATTATGAACAAACCAGCCATGTAATAAGAAACTACAATATATCAGTCAAGAAAGAAGATTTTTAAAATCTGTTCTTTGGAGGCTGATTTATACTGTATACTACTTAACTGCATGAAAAACTAGTCTATTTTCTTCTAGACTATAATAGAAATGAAAACTGATACCTTGTGGTCAAGAATCAACTTAGAGAAAATGGTGACAGACTAGGCAGGTGTTATAACTCCAACCTCCCAAAACCAAAATGGATTACAACTTAACATAGGAACAATCATCTTGAAAAACCAACTTTGGACTAAACTAAGAGGAATCTATAACCAAGCATCACCAAGACTGGTATGAAGGGTGGACACATGGAAATGGCGGCCCCGTCCCAGGAGCAAGAGGCAGCCCAGAGGTCCCTCAAGGTGGGGTGGGTTGCCCAGAAAGTTGTGAGTCCTCAGTCCCAGGACCGAAATCCCATCCCGGAGCCCCAGAGACTAGAGGAAGCATACAGACAGTATTTAGCTGAAAGAAGAGCCAAGTTACTGTTTGCGAGAGGGAGATAGAACTCTCAGACCCAGGCTCTGTCTTAAACGGACCGTGCAGAAAACCTCCTTCACAGCCACATACCAGGCAGGGGCTCTGAGAGCAGGGAGTGTGGAGAGGACTGGAGTTGCGAGAGAAGAGTGTAGTCTCCGGGGCACAGGAGAGACTGTGGGGGACAGCCACACTGACCCCTGTATTGGGTCACTCCCCAAACCTAAAGGGCCATTTCTCCTAGGAGAACCAATGCCAGCAAAGGGAAGCAATTACCCTGCCCACCAGAGGCTCTCCTGCTCCAGTCAGTGCAAAGTGTCGTTAGAAACAGGAGGCCCATCAGGAACACAGGTTCTGAGTGCTGAGGTCTAGGCTACATCACCCCCTCAAACTTCTGAGTATCCTAGGAAGGGCGGGAGTACCCAGCTGCAGAGGACGCTGAGGCACTCGGCTCACCCAGTGGTGGGGGAGCAGAGCCCAGCAAGACAACCCACATGGCCGTGACGGAAGGGGGGGTCTGAGCCTGGTGGCCCCTGTGGCGATGGCAGGGGCAGAGCCTGGAGAGGGATCCTGCGCCTGCAGCAGGGAGGAGACCAATGACCCCTGCAGCAGTGGCAGAGGACTGAGCCCAGGGAGGTGCACCACATATCCGCGATGGGGAAGAACCCAGTGAGGAGAAGCATCCCTCTGTGTTACATAGGGAGGGTGGAGCCTGGCAAGGCGAGACATCCCCTGTGCCAGAAGGGGGCGGGCCCACGAGGCTCCCCACATGACTGTGGGAACGGGATCAAGAGAGGCAGTCCAAAATGCCACCCTCAAGGCCCGCGCCCCCAAGCAGCGCCAGTGCCGAGGAGGCAGCAGTTACAGCAGGCTGGCGGACTGACCACACATCGGGAATGGAGAGGCCATACACACTGGCCAAGAGTAGATAAAACCACCATAGGAGTGCACCTAATATTTACAACATCATTGGGGCCCGGCAGAGGCAATCACAAATTCTGGATCACCTGTAGCTCCAAGAAGATTGCTAAGGGCCAGTCATAAGCAGTGACCCATCTTGATTTGCACCAGGTTCTGGCCAGGGAGGTCCAGGGCTCTTACATCCAGTGGCCAGATACAAAGAGCATCAGCTCGAGACTTAACAAATAAAATTAGAGTGATATCTTAAGGAAGGGCTCCTCACACCTGACCCAGCTAAGGCATAAAAAACACTGACACAAATAACAAAAAGATAAGTAGCAGCAGCAGCCCACAGCATATTACAAACAACACCTGAGGCCAACCCAAGAAGATCTAGAAACAACAAACCTGAAAGCTGGAGGCAGACGACACCAACTCTATACTCAGCTAGCTACACAAACAGCAGATCCAAAGGAGCAGTCCATACAGACACAAATGGAAAGACAGAGAAATGCAATCCAAATGCGTTAACAAGAGAAATCCCAAGAAAAAGAACTGAATGAGAAGGAAATAACCAAGATACTGGATTCAGAGTTATATTTGTGTTTTTTTTTTTATTTTTTATAGTGACAGAATCGGAGAAAGGGATTTATAGGGACAGACAGGAATGGAGAGAGATGAGAAGCATCAATCATCAGTTTTTAATAGCGACACCTTAGCTGTTCATTGATTGCTTGCTCATATATATATGTGCCTTGACCATGGGCCTACAGCAGACCGAGTAACCCCTTGCTCAAGCCAGCGAACTTGGGTCCAAGCTGCTGAGCTTTGCTCAAACCAGATGAGCCTGCGCTCAAGCTGGTGACCTCGGGGTCTTGAACCTGGGACCTCCGCATACCAGTCCGACACTCTATCCACTGCACCACTGCCTGGTCAGGCTGGATTCAGAGTTTAGAATAATGATTGTTAGGATACTCAAAGATCTTAGAGCAACAATGGACAGACATAATGAACAACTAAATAAAGAATTAATAAGAATAAAAAAAAACATTGATATAAAAAAAAAGAATAAGACAGAAACTACAAATACAATACCAGAAATAAAGACTACACTAGAAGGAATTAAAAGCAGGCTCAATGAAGCAGAGGATCAAATAAGTGATTTAGAGGACAAGATAAATGAAAGCATGAAAGTAGAACAGCAAAAAGAAAAGTGAATCAAAAAATCTGAGGAAACATTAAGAGAGCTCTGTGACACCATGAAGAGAAACAACATCCGTATAACAGGGGTTCCTGAATGAGAAGAAAAAGAGCAAGAAATAGAGAACCTGACTGAAGAAATCATACCTGAAAACTTAACTAAACTGATGAAGGAAAAAGTCACACAAGTTCAAGAAGCACAGAGAATCCCATTAAAAAGGCACCTGAAGAGACCTACATCAAGACACATCACAATTAAAATACCAAAGCTAAGAGATAAAAAAAGAATACTAAAAGCTACAAGAGAAAAGCAATCAATCACCTAAAAAGGAGCCCCCCTAAGGATGACATCCGACTTTTCACAGAAATACTTGAGGCCAGAAGGGAATGGCAAGAAATTTTCAAAGTAAATCAAACAAGAGCCTACAACCAAGACTTCTTTATCCAGTAGAGCTATCGTTTAAAATTGAAGGAGAAATAAAAAGCATCCCAGACAAAAAAAGAAAACAACAACAATGGTACCTTGAGATACGAACAGACCAACATACAAATTTTTTAAGATATGGGCTGCGACTCAGTTCATATTTTTGTTCTATATCTGAGCGAAATTCCAAGATACAAGTCATGACTCAGGAAGCTGCCACTAGTTGGCGCATTGGCACACGGGTCCAGTATCAGGAGTTTGATACACGAGTTGACTGACTTACGAGTTTGATTACAGAACGAATTAAATTCATATCTCAAGGTACCACTGTAAAGGATTTCATTACAAACAAACCAATGCTGCAAGAAACGTTAAGGGGCCTGCTGTAAACAGAACTGAGGGGGGAAAAAATCCAATAAAAGAGGAATGTAGATTTAAAGAATAAAATGGCAATAAACAACTACATATCAATAATAACCTTAAATGTAAATGGATTAAATGCTCAAATCAAAAGACATAGGGTAGCTGCGTGGATAAGAAAACAGGACCCGTAGATATGCTCTCTACAAGTAACCCACCTCAAAAGAAAAGATACACAAAGACTGAAAGTAACTGAATAGAAAAAAACATTTCATGCAAATGGAAATAAAAAAAAACTAAAGTAGCAATACTTATATCTGACAAAACAGACTTTAAAAAAAAGGCTATATAGCCTGACCAAGTGGTGGCACAGTGGATAAAGCGTCAGACTGGGATGCCAAGGACTCAGGTTCAAGACCCCAAGGTCACCAGCTTGAGCGCCAGCTCATCTGGTTTGAGCAAAAGCTCACCAGCTTGGACCCAAGGTCGCTGGCTCGAGCAAGGGGTTACTCGGTCTGCTGAAGGCCTGTGGTCAAGGCACATATGAGAAAGCAATCAATAAACAACTAAGGTGTCGCAATGCGCAACAAAAAAACTAATGATTGATGCTTCTCATCTCTCTGTCCCTGTCTATCCCTCTCTGACTCTCTGTTTCTGTATAAAAAATAAAATAAAATAAAAACCACTATATACTAAGGGATAAAGAAGGTCATTATATAATGATAAAGGGAGAAATCCAACAGGAAAATGTAACCATTAGAAAGTATCTATGTGCCTAATATAGGAGCACCTAAATATATAAAGAAGATTTTGATGGACATAAAGGGTGAGATCAACAGCAATACTATAATAGTAGGGAATTTCAATATCCCACTGACATCACTGGATAGATTTTCAAGAAAGAAAATTCACAAAGAAACAGCAGTCTTAAAGGACACACTAGATCAGGGGTCCCCAAACTAGGGCCCGTGGGCCACATGCGGCCCCCTGAGGCCATTTATCCGGCCCCTGCCACACTTCCAGAAGGGATACCTCTTTCATTGGTGGTCAGTGAGAGGAGCATCCTGTGCTCCTGGAGTTCTGTATGTGGCGGCGCCGCAAAGCGCGGCGTCGCTCATATACAGTACTACTTCCGGTGACGCGGGATGCACACATCACGGCTCCAGAAGTGTGTCATATCACTTGTTACGGCTAGCAGTGACAAATATGGAACCGGACATTGACCATCTCATTAGCCAAAAGCAGGTCCATAGTTCCCATTGAAATACTGGTCAGTTTGTTGATTTAAATTTACTTGTTCTTTATTTAAAATATTGTATTTGTTCCCGTTTTGTTATTTTTTTACTTTAAAATAAGATATGTGCAGTGTGCATCAGGATTTGTTCATACTTTTTTTTATAGTCCAGCCCTCCAACGGTCTGAGGGACAGTGAACTGGCCCCCTGTGTAAAAAGTTTGGGGACCCCTGCACTAGATCAACTGGATTTAATAGATATCTTCAGAACCTTTCACCCCAAAGCAGCAGAATATACATTCTTTTCAAGTGCACATGGTACATTCTCTAGGACCCCGGTTGACAAACAGTGGCTTATGAGCCACATACGGCTCTTTGGCCCCTTGAGTGTGGCTCTTCCACAAAAAACCACATGTGGGCACTACCTCAATAAGGAATGTACCTACCTATATACTTTAAGTTTAAAAAAATTAGCTCTAAAAGAAATTTCAAATGTTGTAATGTTGATATTTGGATTTGTTGACTAATGAGTTTGCCGAACACTGCTCTAGGATAAACCACATGTTAGGACACAAAATAAGTCTCAATAAATTTAAGAAGACTGAAATCATCAAGCATCTTTTCTGATCACAATGGCATGAAGCGAGAAATCAACTACAATAGAAAAACTGAAAAACATTCAAACACTTGGAAAGTAAATAGCATGTTATTAAATAATGAATGGGGGCCCTGGCTGGTTGGCTCAGTGGTAGAGCATCAGCCTGGCATGCAGGAGTCCCAGGTTCGATTCCCGGCCAGGGCACACAGGAGAAGCGCCCATCTGCTTCGCCACCCCTCTGCCCGCCTTCCTCTCTGTCTCTCTCTTCCCCTCCCGCAGCCAAGGCTCCATTGGAGCAAAGTTGGCCCGGGCACTGAGGATGGCTCAATGGCCTCTGCTTCAGGCGCTAGAATGGCTCTGGTTGCAACAGAGCGACGCCCCGATGGGCAGAGCATCGCCCGCTGGTGGGCATGCCAGGTGGATCCCGGTCAGGTGCATGCAGGAGTATGTCTGACTGCCTCCCCGTTTCCAACTTCAGAAAAATACAAATAAATAAATAAATAAATAAATAAATAATGAATGGGTTAACAATGAGATCAAGGAAGAAATAAAAAATGCTTGAAGCAAATGAAAATGAACATACAACAACTACAAATTTCTGGGACACAGCAAATGCAGTCCTGAGAGGAAAGTTCATAGCATTACAGGCATACCTTAAGAAGCAAGAAAAACCTCAAACAACTTAACCATGCGTCTAAAAGAACTAGAAAAAGAACAGCAAGTAAAGCCCAGAGGAAGTAGAAGGAAGAAAATAATAAAGATCAGAGGGGAAATAAAAGACATAGAAGCTAAAAAAAAATACAGAAGATCAACGAAACCAAGAGCTGGTTCTTTGAAAAGGTAAACAAGATTGATGAATCTTTAACCAGACTCATCAAGAAAAAAAGAGAAAGGATTAAAATAAAATTAGAAATGAAGTGGAGAAGAAACAACTCACACCGCAGAAATACAAAGGATTGTAAGAAAATACTATGAAGATCTGTATGCCAAAATATTGGACAACCTAGGTTAAATGGATAAATTCCTAGAAACATACAATCTTCCAAGACTCAATCTAGAACAGCAGTTCTCAACCTGTGGGTCGCGACCCCGGTGGGGTCGCCTAAAGCCATCGGAAAATACATAATGCATATCAGGTATTTACATTCCGAATCATAACTGTAGCAAAATTACAGTTATGAAGTAGCCACCAAAATTATTTTTTGGTTTGGGGTCACTGCAACATGAGGAACTGTATTGCGGGGTCACGGCATTAGAAAGGTTGAGAACCACTGATCTAGAAGAATCAGAAAACCTAAACAGACCAATTATAACAAATGAAATTGAAACAGTTATCAAAAACTTCCAGCAAACAAAAGTCCTGGACCAAATGTCTTCACAGGCAAATTTTACCAAATATTCAAAAAAAACTAACACCTATCCTTCTCAAGATATTTCAAAAAATTCAAGAGGAGGCAACACTTCCAAGCTCCTCTTATGAAGCAAGCATTATCCTTATTCCAAAACCAGGTAAAAACACTGCAAAAAAAAGAAAACTATAGGCCAATATTCCTGATGAACGTAGACGCTAAAATTCTCAACAAAATATTAGCAAACCATATCCAGCAGTACATCTAAAAAATCATACATCATAACCAAGTGAGATTCATTCTGGGGAGGCAAAGCTGGTACAACATTCGCAAATCAATAAATGTGATTCATCACATAAACATAATGAAGGATAAAAATCACATGGCCATATCAATAGATGTAGAAAAAGAGTTTGTTAATATCCAGTATTGAGTTATAATCAAAACTCTCAGCAAAGTGAGAATACAGGGAACATACCTCAACATAATAAAGGCCATCTATGACAAACCCACAGCCAACATCATGTCAATGGGCAAAAATTAAAAGCAATCTCCTTAAGATCAGGCACAAGGCAGAGGTGCTCCCTTTCACCACTCTTATTCAACATAGTTCTGGAAGTCCTAGACACAGCAATCAGACAAGAATAAGAAATAAAAGGCATGCATATTGGAAAAGAAGTAAAACTATCATTATTTGCTGATGATATGATACTGTATACAGAAAACCCTAAAGTCTCAGTGAAAAAACTATTAAACCTGATAAATTAATTCAGCAAGGTGGCTAGACATAAAATTAGTATTCAGAAATCAGTGGCATTTTTATACACCAAGAATAAACTTTCTGAAAATTAAGAAAACAATCCCTTTCACTGTTGCAACAAAACAAAGTATCTAGGAGTAAATTTAACCAAAGTGGTAAAAGACTTATACTCGGAAAATTATAAGACATTGAAAAAAGAAATCAAGAAAGATACAAACAAGTGGAAGCATATACTGTGTCAATGGATAGAAAGAATAAACATCATTAAAGAGTCTGTACAACCCAAAGCAATCTATAAATTCAATGCAATTCCCATTAAAATACCAATGGGATACTTCAAAGATACAGAACAAATATTCCAAAAATTTATATGGAACCAAAAAAGAACATAAATAGCCTCAGCAATCTTGAAAATAAAGAATGAAGTGGGAGGTATCACAATTCTTCTATCAAGTTACAGTACAAGGGCACTGTAATTTAAACACCTTGGTACTGGAATAAGAAAAGGCATACAGACCAATGTTACTGAACAGAGAACCGAGAAATAAGCCCACACCTTTATGGTCAATTGATATTTGACAAAGCAGGTAAAAGCATACAGTGGAGTAAAGTCAGTCTCTTTAAAAAATGGTGTTGGGAAAATTGGACAAATACATGCAAAAAAAATAAAACTAGACCACCAACTTACACCATTCACAAAAGTAAACTCAAAATGGATAAAAAACTTAAATGTAAGTCATGAAACCATAAACATCTTGAAAGAAAACATAGGCAGTAAACTCTCTGATATCTCTTGTAGCAATATTTTTGCCAATCTATCTCCATGGGCAAGTGAAATAAAGGACAAAATAAACAAGTGGGACTATACCAAACTAAAAACTTTTTGCACAGCAAAAGATACCATTAACAAAATAAAAAGACAACCCACACAATGGAGAACATATTCAGCAATACATCTGATAAGAGGTTAATAACTAAAATTTATAAAGAACTTCTAAAACTCAGTATCAGGAAGATAAACAATCCAGTCCAAAAATGGGCTAAGGATCTTAATACACACTTCTCCAAAGTGGACATACAGATGGCCAATGAGCATATGAAAAAATGTTCAAAATCACTAATCATCATAGAAATACAAATTAAAACCACAATGAGATACCACCTCACATCTGTCAGAATGGTGCTCATTAATAAATCAACACACAGCCCTGGCCAGTTGGCTCAGTGGTAGAGCGTCGGCCTGGCGTGCAGGAGTCCCGGGTTCGATTCCCAGCCAGGGCACACAGGAGAAGCGCCCATCTGCTTCTCTACCCCTCCCCCTCTCCTTCCTCTCTCTCTCTCTTCCCCTCCGGCAGTGGAGGCTCCATTGGAGCAAAGATGGCCCGAGCACTGAGGATGGCTCTGTGGCCTCTGCCTCAGGTGCTAGGATGGCTCTGGATGCAACAGAGCGACACCACAGATGAGCAGAGCATCGCCCCATGGTGGGTATGCAGGGTGGATCCCGGTCAGGCGCATGCGGGAGTCTGTCTGACTGCCTCCCCGTTTCCAGCATTGGAAAAATGAAAAAAAATAAAAATTAAAAATAAATAAATCAACACACAATAAGTGCTGGCGAGGGTGTGGAGAAAAGGGAACCCTCCTGCACTGCTGGTAGGAATGCAGACTTTTGCAGCCACTGTGGAAAACAGTATGGAGTTTCCTCAAAAAATTAAAAATGCAACTGCCCTTTGACCCAGTTATTCCACTTTTAGGAATATATCCTAAGAATACCAAATCACTGATTCAAAAGAAGATATGCATCTCCATGTTTATGGCAGCATTGTTCACAATAGCGAAGATCTGGAAACAGCCCAAGTGTCCGTCAGTGGACGAGTGGATTAAAAAGTAGTGGTACAGATACACAATGGAATACTATGGGGCCATGAAAAAGAAGGAAATTTTACCTTTTACGACAACATGGATGGACCTGGAAACTATTATGTTAAGTGAAATAAGCCAGGCAGGGAAAGAAAAATATCATATGACCTCACTCATTTGAGGAATACAATGAACAATGTGAACTGAGGAACAAAATAGACACAGAGGCAGGATCAAAGGGACCAGAGAGAAAGGAGATGAGAGGATGGGATCAGAGAAGGGAAAGAGATTGGTGAAATTATATACACATAACAGCATTATAGAGAGCAGGACAGCAAATCCTGTAGGGAAGGGAGAAGGGCGTCGTGGGGAGGGGGGCAAAGGTGATGTTGAGGGAAACATGGGGGATGCAGTAGATGATTCGTGGGGACACTAGAATCTATGTAAACACAATAAATTAAAATCAATTTTAAAAAGCTGTGGTACATATATACAATGGAATACTAAATGGCCATGAAAAAGAAGGACCTCTTACCTTTTGCAATGGCATGGATAGACCTGAAGATCATTATGCTAAGTGAAAAAAGCCAGGCAGAAAAAGAAAAAGATTATATGATTTCACTTACATGCAGAATCTAATGAACATAGATATAGATAACAGGACTGGGAATCCCAGAGGGAAGGTGGGAGGCAGTTGGAGGGAGGAGAGCAAAAGGGCTGCAGTGGGGGACACAGGGGTGAAAGGTGAGGGTGTTATATTGAGTGGGAAACTTGAACCCATGTTAACACAATAAATTAAAATTAATAAAAAATATTTTAAATCAGTGAATTAGCTGAAAATATTTATATTTCTGAAAAATCATTTTAAATGTTATTTTATTTTTATCTACAACCCCTTAAAATCTAAAAATAAAACACACGAATTCATATTCTTTGACAGATTTTACAAAGTGTCAACAAGAAAAATACTAAAAAGTACTTTTAAAAGGAACATTAGGAAGCCATGTAGATGTACGTAGTTCAAAGAATAACTACACGGATTACGGAGTCGTATTTTTAGCTTTTGCAAAGCTAATAATAATAAAAACCATCAAAGTAGCAGACATGTGCGTTTAATGATAACTTAAGAGCCTTTGGCTTTGCCATATGAAGTTTAATTTCCCAAAGCAGTCAATTAGAGATAAGTAATATCCTCTTTAGTGGATAAAGCTTGGGGATATCATGGTAGACCTCTCTATCACCTTCTTTCCTGCTGTTAGCTATGATTCAAGAGGTTCACAGTTTTTTGGTTGTTTTTTTTTTCACTTCCTTTAAGAGTATCAGAGATTGTGACTGCTAAAAAGCTGAGAGAATACTATGACAGTAACACAATGCAATCACTATTGCCAAAAATCTTCCAAATAACCAATGGCTTGATAGACATGAACCTAGTCACTTACAAACCTAGTTTTCTAAGACTTTATAAATAACAATAAAAGTGAATTCCAAAATATTCTTTATTTAAGAGAAAAATAAACAATGCTCCAGCTATTTTACTTTTATTTACCCTTAAAGTGGCATCAAAGGGCTGCACCATACCACCTTCTAGAAATAAAAATGCTTTATGTATAAAATTTAATCCATTGTTTTTCCAAATAATACCATTCTAGAATCTTTTCTAAATAAGTGATAAGGCCATATATGATGAATAATTTTAAAACTAATCTGAACCTCCTTCAAACACTTTATCTTACAAGCTTTAAAGACATATCATTATTTTTCTGTAATGTTCCCTCCCAAGACTCCAAATCACCAAGCATACTTTTAGGAACCAATGTCCTGAAAATCAGGCTTAGAGCTGACTTGGTCTAGCATATACTTGACAATGCACACAACTCTTCTTCTGGAGGTAAAGAGGATCGAACAAAGGTATTTCTAAGACTTTCAAAAAGCCACCTAAAGACAGGTCCCATGTAGACTATTTTTTAAAAATAGCTATGGTGGAAATAGAGAAATTAATCATTTATTCAATCCACTGAACCAACTATTAGAATTTACTGAAATATACTATTAGGCAAGTACCACCAGCTAGAAACTGATGATACAAAATTAGTAATACTTCATCCCTATCAGGGGAAACTCAGGTAAAATGAGACACAGTGGAGGAAGATGAATTTGAAAAAGTAGCATTTTCTTCAATGGTTGGTATAAAAAATATAATACAATTGACTCTTGAACACCACCACTTTGAACTGCGTGGGTCCACTTATATACATATTTTTTTCAATATATACTATAAATGGTATTTTCTCTTCCTTATGATTTCCTTAATAATTTTCTTTTCCCTACCTTATTTTATTGCAAGAACAAAGCATACAATAAATATACAAAATATGTGTCAACTGTTTACGTGATTGTTAAGGCTTCTGGTAAACAGTAGGCTATTGACAGTTAAGTTTTGGGGGAAGTCAAAAGTTAAATGCAGATTTTCGAATGCATACGTGGTTGGTGCTGGTAACCTGTATTGCATTGTTTAAGGGAAACTGTGCTCCAAAAGAACTCCACAATAAACTATTCTAAAATGATTGTAGAATCAATCTCATTTAATATTTAAGTTATCTAGAATAATAAACAAATACCAAAATCTAATATAAAGATGTCAAGGAAATGCCAAACCTAACAAAATTCAACAGGTAGAATAACTAGAGGTTATATAAAGATACAAAAATCGATAATGAAGGTAAGTATAATATAACAGAATTAATGGATAATAAAGAATTCTCTCAAAGTCAGAATTAACTTCTTAAAAATCATCATGGTAGGAGAATTCTTAGACAAGGAACTGATATATTTATTTTTTAAATCAGATTGCAAGACAATCTATAAAGCTTCATAAATAATGTTTCACATTCACTAAAATAAAAATATAGGAAACAGAGAACACACTAGCCTGGCCTGTGGTGGTGCAGTGAATAGAACACCAACTTAGAATGCTGAGGTCCCCAGTTTCAAACCCTGGGTTTGCTCAATCAAGGCACATATGACAAGCAATCAATGAACTACTAAAGGGAAGCAACTATGAGTTAATACTTCTTGTCTCCATACCCCCTCTTATCTCTGTAAAATCAATAAATAAAATCTTAAAAAGAAATACACACACACACACACTAAATAGCTACCAAAGCCACTTCTCTAACTTATATTGGAAATAAGCTATAGTTTTCAATTTGTCTTTTAAATTACTGGGGCTAAAATAGGAAAGGAAGGAAACAGATAATTACTGGGGTCATGGGGTCACCTCCCTTAGCTCATAAATGTTTATTCTTGCATAGTCATTCAAGTTCAATTCTGAAAGTTGCTTAAATGTTTGTGACATTGGCATAAATGTTCTCACCTAGTGACTCCATGGATATCAGTTTGAGTTTTAGTATGTCAGTGAACCCACACACACAAAAGGGCATGAAAAACTATGTATGTAAATATATCGAATTTTCTGGGAAAGAAGAGGATGGTTTTCATCAGATTCTCCCTTTGACACCGCTCTTTACATCTGATACGATGATAGAAAGGTTAAGAATCAACTACCAATTAGACTGTCCTGCTTCTGAAAAGCCAATAAACCTAGAATTTTCTCTATCCTTTGAATAAACCATTGAATATAAGCTGTGGACTTCTTTTGAAAGCCTCTCCACTTCATTACTGGTTACAGTCAATTCATTCACACCTCATCTGAAGTGTGAATTCAGATGAGGTGTGAATTGCTTCTTAGACTTTGCTTAGATACCTTCTGAAATTAGAGACTTTAAAAACCAAATATGTACCTATTCATTTCTATAAAGAAGTTTTGCTTTTTAAAAACATTGGTTACAAGCCGTGGCCAGGCAGCTAAATTAGATAGAGTATTGTCCCCATATGCCAAGGTTGTAGGTTTGATTCCTGGTGAGGGCACATACAAGAATCAACCAACCAATGAATGCATAAATGAATAAAACAAGTTGATGTTAGTCTGTCTGTTCGCCTGTCTCTCTTTCACAAATCAATCAATAAATTCTTTTTAAATTTGTTACAAAATTCTAGTCACTGGTTTTATAAATTAATAGGAATGCTTTGTTGTGCTATTGCTACCTGGTCTCTAACCTGAAAGCTTTGCTTCCTTAGTCTGTATTCCACAAGGTTGGTCATGGGAGAGTCATTTTAAATCCCTTTTGGCAAAAAGTCTCACACTCTCTGGAGGCTGAGCTGACAATATGCCTTTCTTTTTACACTGCCATGGCACTTTATGTGGAGCACTACTAGACATCTACCTTGGCAGCAATAGCTCTGACAGCGCAAACAACATACTTTTTAATCTCTTCTTGCCCAGTATCATCAGGGTTACAAATACCACATGGTAATACACATAGCACAATGATAAAATATATATTTTTTCATGACACTTAATATATATGTGACCAATCGTCTAAGAAGCAACTGGCAAAAGAACAAAGGTGGAAAAACAAGTGACCCAGATGTCCAGCAGAGGTTTTAAAAAACATATACAGTACAGAAGTAAATCTACATTATATTGGAATTTCAAATAAGGCAAACTCATAAATGAGAAGGGATTACTATACGCAAAAAAATAAGAGTGATCTGGAAAGAGATCTGGTAATCATTATACCCTGTTTCCTGAAGAGAAACATTTCCAATGTGCTGTTATATTCAGAAAGGCCAATTGTAATAGTGGCCATTAACAGAAAGCATATTGGAAACAGAAAAGAAAATACTACCTAAATCTATTTCTTTTGACAAGAACCAGACAATGCTTGTATGTGAAAATAAAATTATTAGGAAGGTATGGGGTGGAGGCTGTCCATATGAAGGTGAACTATAAAACTTCAGAATCTTCAGCCTGGAAATAATGCTGAAAGGTAACTGGCACAATATGCATAAATTCCTAAGGTAAGAGGCAAGAACAGGGTGTGAACATGATTTCTTTCTCTCTCTCTCTCTCTCTCTCTCTCTCTCTCTCTCTCTCTCACACACACACACACACACACACACACACACACACACACACACACCCCTAGAATAACAGAACCATTAGAGACCAATAGAAATTCTAAAAAAAATCTAGATTGAAGAAGGAAGTAATTTATGGAGTAGAATAGATCACACCAAAAAGATCTTTATTTGTCACAATAATCCTATGGGGAAAAGTTTACTTATATATTTCAACAAAAATTTATGGGAGAGTGATTAGGGTATAATATCCTTCCCATATTTAACTTTAAAAAATAAGGCTATCCTTCACTTTCTTCTTCATTTAAGCCACCAACATTCATCCTCAATCAGGCACTGTAAAATTCTAGATGGCTCCATTCTTTCCATTCTTAAAATCCTTTCCTCACCTCAGCTTCCCCCACTTCTAATCCATCAGAAACCTCTGTTGGGTGTTCTCAACGTATAATCAAGTTCCATTCACTTCTTCAAATATTGCTCTCCTATGAGATATCATCTCCTTCATGGTACTTTACACAACTGGTATGTCTGCTTCTACCCTTGCCACATTTACTGCTCATTCTTTGCAATCACCAGAGAACGCTTTATTTATTTTTTAAGTCTTTATTTTATTGATTTGAGAGAGAGAAAGGGAGAGAGCAGGAGAGAGACAGGAACATCTATTCCTGTATGTGCCCTGACCAGGGATCAAACCAGCAACCTCTGTCCTTCAGGAGGACGCTCTAACCAACTGAGCTATCCAGCTGGGGGGGGGGGGGGGGACAGAGAGCTCTTTAAAGCCACACATCAGATTATGTCATTTCCCCCCTGCAAAATAAATAAATAAAAATAAGGACTAATTGATTTTGGCAAAAGTAGTTTTTTTGGGTGTGTTTTTTTTTTGTATTTTTCCGAAGCTGGAAACGGGGAGGCAGTCAGACAGACTCCCGCATGCGCTCGACCAGGATCCACCCGGCATGCCCACCAGGGGGTGATGCTCTGTCCATCTGGGGCGTTGCTCTGCTGCAACCAGAGCCATTCTAGAGCCTGAGGCAGAGGCCACAGAGCCATCCTCAGAGCCTGGGCCAACCTTGCTCCAATGGAGCCCCAGCTGCGGGAGGGGAAGAGAGAGGGGAAGGGGTGGAGAAGCAGATGGGCGCTTCTCCTGTGTGCCCTGGACAGGAATCAAACCCAGGACTCCTGCACGCCAGGCCAACGCTCTACCACACCAGCCAACCAGCTAGGGCCAAAAGTAGCTTTTTGTATTAATTTCATATTTAGTATATGTGAATGTGCATTCCAATTATTTTTCTTTTTAAACCCACAAGGAATTACTGAAGTTCACCACTATCAGGAAGACCCAATTTAATGAGGTTACTGAGTGTTATTTACACTTCCTGTTGTAGTTGTAAGTTATATGTATCTTTTTTTTTTATTTCAGAGAGAGAGGAGAGAGGGCGAGGGGAGCAGGGAGCATCAAGTCGCTTCTCATATGTGCCTTGACTAGGCAAGCCAGGGGTTTCTAACCAGCAACCTCAGCATTCCAGGTCGATGCTTTATCCACTGCACCACCACAGGCTAGGCTGTAGTTCTAAGTTATAAAGCTTAAAGCAGCTACAAGATAAACATGCTTATGAAAATATAATATTCATTCTCAAAAAATACAGTTAGTTCTAGAAAAAGTCATTAAATATTTACTGTTCCTATAAAACAAAACAAATATAATGATCTTTTAACAAACAAATTTATAAATACATACTCTAGATCCTCACCAAAAAATGAGTTAAAACAAAAGAAACAAAATAAAAGTAAAGGGTATAATTAATGACTCCATTACTTATAATCAAGAAAACATACAACAGTTTACATACTTTTAAATTACTTGGATATTTTATGCAATCATTACCAATTTTGGGAGCAAGATTCCACAATTCTACAATTCCGTAGGAACAAATGCAAGGAAATAATTAATAATGGACAGAAAAAATAATTTCATTCTCAACAAATTATCCCTATCCACTCTACAAGTTATGAGATATAAAAAATATTACTTTCCGGCTTGGGTTTTACCATGATGATGTAAAAGAATAAGTAAAAATGACAATAAACTCATCTAGGGCAGGGGTTAGTTTAAGTATCTGCCAACATTCAAAGAGCCACCCAATAAAACACACTGGCAGTTAGTTACATCCAATATCATGTGTATGGCAACCCATCAAGGTAAATTCTGGCCTGGGATCTTCCCAGGAAATAAAACATTCCCTACATAGCATTCTCCTGATTTTCCTCTATTGCTCCACTATAAATGAAGCACAAAAAATAGCAAGAAATTCAGCTACTGCTATAATAAAATTACCTCAGCCAAAAGCAGGTATGAATGTCTTTAACTTAATAATGTAGTAAATGTTGCCTAAAGTACAGTCAATTGCTGGTTATACACACTAGTGAAGAGGAGCAATGAAAAATCAAACTGGACAGATCATCACTCAGCTGCTTAGAGTCAAGACTCCACCCTGCACAACAGTGAGACTTGGCTAACACCCAGAGAAGTAACCAGGACTTAACTAAGAAATAATAGGTCAATTCAGTGGACTCAGGACTCCCCAGACAGGGTTCCCCACAACACAGCTGCCATCCAGGTGAAAATCTGGGCCCTGATTTTAGCTGGACAGCAAAGTGCTCCTCTGTGAGTCAAGAACAAAGACTAGAATGCACTGCAATTAAATGGCTGAGAAGAATTATCTATAAGAAAGTATTCAACTTCATCATTAGAGAACACAGTTTTTATTTATGCCACTCTGGGTATTCTTAATACAATTTTTGAAGGTGAAGAAAA
Source organism: Saccopteryx leptura (assembly GCF_036850995.1). Classification (NCBI taxonomy): domain Eukaryota; kingdom Metazoa; phylum Chordata; class Mammalia; order Chiroptera; family Emballonuridae; genus Saccopteryx; species Saccopteryx leptura. The sequence continues at coordinate 189,502,466 of NC_089504.1, forward strand.
CTAATTAATTTTTACTGTACTTTTGTTAGACCTAAACAAAAAATTTTGAATGTGAAAGTATTAAACCTGATTTAAAATATCTGAAAACCAGAAGGACATATCTTAAAGCAAAGTATCAAAAAGAAACAACATTCATTTATTTAATCAACCCAATACTACAGCACTAAATAAAATCTTTTACTCAATGTAAATCACTGACTCTTTTATTCAAAAATATTTTATTAAATATTAGTTCACCTTTGCTCAGTTTGAATTATGTTATAAACCTAGAAAATTCTTTATTTTTAAGCAAGAGAGACAGTCAGACAGATAAGACAGGAAGGGAGAAAAATGAGAAGCATCAACTTGTAGTTGCAGCACTTTAGTTGTTCATTGATTGCTTCTCAAACACACCTTGACCAGAGGGCTTCAGCCAAATCAGTGACCCCTTACTCGAGCCAGCAACACTGGACTCAAGCCAGAGACCTTGGGCTTCAAGCTAGTGACCTTGAGCTTTGAGCCAGTGACCTTTGGGCTCAAGCCAGGAACCATGGGGTCATGTCTATGATCTCACGCTAGCCAGCATCCCTGCGCTCAAGCTGGTGATTCCGCACTCAAGCCAGATGAGCCCACACTCAAGCCAGCTACCTCAGGGTTTCGAACCTGGTTCCTCAATGTCCCAGGTAGATGCTCTATCTGCTGCACCAATACTTCGTCAAGCTAAACCTAGAAAATCTTAATTTAAAAGCAACTTAACAGAGAAGTAGAAAGTAGAGAAAATACCTTTTTTAAAAAAGATTAACTCATTAATTCCTTAGGATTAATAATTAAAAATCCATCTGTTTTGAATGTCCAAGTAAAACTGCTGTTCGTTCCAGTCAAGGACATACCAGTAAAAACAAACAGTGGCCTAGATGAAAGTGTAACTTATCCAGGATTAGACCCAATGCCTGGGCTCCATCTTTATTTTGCATAAATTCTATAAATATATAACACCTAAAGTAAATAAAGAAACAATAGACACATTTATTTAACTGTGTCCTTAGAGAAATACAGATTTTTAAAACAAATTGATAACCTCTTGTATTTATGTACAATGTTCATTTTATACATAATTTATTACCCCATATCGGAGAGCACTTTCAGATTCTCTGTATAAGAACAATGATGCCAACTTTGCTCCTCCAGAATTTTCTTTGATTGATCATGCATGATCTACACCCATTTAAAAACCAGAAGGACGGGGAAAAAATTACCTTGTGAAAAGAGAAGCCATAGACTCACCACACAATTAGAAAGTCATTTCTGCCACCACTATTTGGGTACCTTGGAATTAAGTCTCCTCACCTAACAGAAATAGTAATAACTTCCTAGCCCTACAAATTCTACATCTATACCTCTCCAGAACCTCACAACCACCTCTTAAAGCTATAAATCAAATAAAAATTTTCATTAGATCATTTTCAACACAAAAGAACAAAAGCTCTAGAAAATCAGAGCAAACTAGAGCTCTTCAAGGAAGCAAGCAGAAGCTGACCAAGTAGGCAACAATACCAATGTGAACAAATGGTCAGTTCCTTGAAATGGGTTTAATTTTATTATTCTTTTAGAGCATATTTACATGGAAAATAGCAAGTAGATCCATTTTTTAAGTGAAAGTGAAAAATGATAAAATAAAGTTTTTGATTATATGACTATACATCATGAAACTTATTTACACATATATACCATAATTCAGAAAAAGAATTAGGAGTTCAATTCTCATTTTGCAAATGAAGACACATAGTTCAGAAAGGGTGATTCAGAACTTTCTCTGTGCTATTTTTTTTTTCTTTTTTTTTTTTGTGACAGAGACAGAGAGAGACAGAAAGAGTTGGTCAAAGAGGAACAGAGAGCCAGGAAAGGAGAGAGATGAGAAGCATCAATTCTTTGTTGCGGCACTTTAGTTGTTCATTGATTGCTTTCTCATATGTGCCTTGACTTGGAGGGGGGGGGGCTACAGCAGAGCGAGTGACCCCTTGATCAAGTCAGCGACTTGAGCTCAAGCTGGTGAGCCTTGCTCAAACCAGATGAGCCTGCATTCAAGCTGGCGACCTCGGGTTTCGAACCTGGGTCCTCTGCATCCCAGTTCGACCCTCTATCCACTGCATCACCGCATGGTCAGGCTCTGTGCTATTTCTAATTTGTCATTAATATCACTTCCTATAATTTCAGATTAGTTTCTCCATGATAGAAATGAGACTCAAGCAAGAAGTAATTATTATCGAGCTTAAAGTTCAATCTCTAAATTGAAAATTAGTAAGACTGAATGTATATCAATGTTTCTATAACAGTAACTAGGATCTACTCTAGCAAGCTTTCTAAAATACAGGGTTACGAACTGTGAATATTGTGTATGATGGGAGAATGTATCCATGTCTGGATGGACAGAGAAGGCCTTCTAAGAAAATGTCTTTAAATCAAGACCTCTAAGATGAGTAAAAGATGATGAATGAGAGATAAGAACATTTTAAGCAGAAGCAACCTCTTGTTCAAAGGCCCTAAGAGAACTGTAGAGGAGCTCTAAGTATGACTAAGATTAGAAAGATATGATTAAAAATGCAAAGAGAACCATCAGATCACAGAGGGACTTCCAGCCACATCAACATTTGGATTTCATTCTAAACCATTGAAATAAGGGAGATACTAGCAGATTTGCATTTTGGCTGCCGTATAAAGAACAAATTGAAGATGAACCTCCAAAAAACTATAAAAAGTGTATTTATAATTTGGAAATGACTATTTTTCCTTTTTAAATATTCAGAATCGCATCTGGGCCTCAAGAAACAATTTGTGGCATAACAGCACAGTTAAGAACTTATACTAAGTTCTAATACTATGTTATTTAGCTGACACGATGACACTGGTTGTCAAATACTGAGGTGATAAACCCCAAAATAACAATTTCCACTTATTTAAATGAGTTTTGAGAAATCCAGGAATACCACACACATTTACCAAGATATAAAGGGTTAGAAAAAATTATCAATGAATTTATCACTACTGGTTTCAGTCACCTGAATAGTTAGCAATACCTCATTTCAAATGTTTTCTATTATACAGTTAACAAAAAATATTCCATAAAGTGTAAATTCTTAAGAGAAAAAAAGACATTGTATATAAGAATTAAGTATTATAATTATACTTATTTCATAACTACACATCTCTTTGTCTCTCAAATACAGTATAATCAAAAGTTAATTGAATACTTTTCCAAAAAGCCTCTTATTCTGACAATATTAGATACAGAACTCTTCCAGAGAGGAAGCAAGAAAAAGTCCTTCCTTCTTATATACAGTGCCAAGGACAAAAGTAGGACTAATCAAAAGATTCCCATCAAGACTCCCTGACATCAACTAATATTCACTGATAATCCAGTAAAAGAAAAGTCAGTAGATACAGCCTTGATCTTTGTGAAATGGCACATCTGTCAGGGATCATTCATTTGCCATTCAAAATGACTAACATAAAACATGCCAAAAACTGTGCAATGCAAAATTTTCACTTAAAGTTAACAATGTAATTGTATAAGTCAAAACCAATGAATAGAAAATACTATTTATATATAGAAGTTCAGTCTCTGAATACATAATTCTATAAAGTCAAAATGTGAAGGTAAATGCTCTTTTCTTTTTCTTTTTTCCTCTGTATTTTTCCAAAGTTGGAAATGGGGAGGCAGTCAGACAGACTCCTGCATGCACCCGACTGGGATCCACCCGGCATGCCTACCAGGGGGCGATGCTCTGCCCATCTGGGGCATTGCTCTGTTGCGACCAGAGGCATTCTAGCGCCTGAGGCGGAAGCCAAGGAGCCATCCTCAGCGCCCGGGCCAACTTTGCTTCAATGGAGCCTTGGCTGCGGGAGGGGAAGAGAGAGACAGAGAGGAAGGAGAGGGGGAGGGGTGGAGAAGCAGACGGGCGCCTCTCCTGTGTGCCCTGGCCGGGAATCGAACCGGGGACTCCTGCACACCAGGCCGACGCCCCACCACTGAGCCAACCGGCCAGGGCCGGTAAATGCTCTTTAAAGTAAGTCTTTAAAAAATTTTTAATTTTCTAGCAGTTAGGATGCATATAACAAATGCTTTAAGAATTAGTCTGGAAAAACAAGGCTAAAACTATCTTAATAAATAATCATGAAAGAGTCTTCAAACATAGGTTAAAATATTCTTCTCACAAATTTTTACATGATTTCACCTTTACCATTCTAACAATGTATTATGCTCTAAAAAGAACTATCCTAATCTTCAGCCAGTAATATTTTCAGGCTGATATTATTATTCTCATTTCCTTGAATAATATCCATACTCCAGGGCCATTTTCCTTCTCATATTCAATATCATGCATGCTTGTATCAAGGTTCCTTTCTTCATATCCTGTCACAGTATCAATCACTGACTCCTGTCCACTCAATCCACTTTTGATTTATCAGCCGCCGTCTTTCTGGACTCTATAACTCGACCCAAACCATTTTAACAAGACATTGACAAATAGCACCCAGTATCACATCAACCTGTTCCACTTAGTAAACTAAGAAACAGTAACTGTGACATCTCTGCATAAGTATTCCATTCTATTCCCCAGACTGATGTATATTAATGAGGAGATGGTATTTGAAATGCTTCTTCCACATCAGCATCTAATATGATCAAATTAGGAAATGGGATGATTTATTAAATTTTGTAGGGCTGAAATATTTCTTTATATCACTATATGTGTGGTTTCAGAAAGTGAGCTGTTGCTTTCAATTTTTCTACTGAGGATGTGCCTGCATTTCACAGACGAATTATTGTCTTTAAAAAGATTGCAAGAAGGCAAAATGTTATTAAGCAAATGCTCAGTAAAACAAACTAAATCAGTTTTAAAATTCCTAATTTAATGTAAATCTTGGTTGTTTCACTGAAATTCAGTTTGTGATCTTATTAAGCCATATTTGCATTGTACTGTCTTGCTGTAAGACAGTTTTAAATTATAGCATTACCGAGCAGCTTCACTTCTTCACTTAAGATATGTCCTCAATAAAATAATTGCTCTATAAGCATGCATTTTGTTCTTATTTTCAGGTATGAAACAAAAATAAAGATCAATGGTTTAATAAAAGAATAAAATAAAAACACAAAATCAACTATTTGGGTCACTTCTATACTTTTCATAATTAGATGTTAAATGTTTTTATTAAAGTGTTCCCCAACAAAAGATCAATAACTATGTCAGGAGCAGTTTAAACTTCAAACAATAAATTAGTTTTTCACTATATTTGTATATAAAATGAATATTTAATATGTTCACCAAAATGCAAACTGAAGATGAGAAAGAATAAATGTAAAACTCATCTGTTTTCCATAAAGTTCCTCTTACCTCATCTTCTATTTTCTAGATAGCCATATATTCCAAAAGTCAAACTTTGTTCATGTTTAAATTACAGGAACTTCCAAGTACAAAATCCATATTTAAGTGTAGATGTATAACCTCAGCATATTGGGCTTATATACTCAATAGATTTCTAATGAAGCTACCAATGATTTATTTTGCTTCACAGACTAATCAAAAGGTTATAAATAAATAAATTCTGAAGTAGCTCTGATTTCATTCATTGACTAAAAAATACCTGTAAAACTCAATAGAGCAATACAATACAGGTAGTGTAGGAGGAGGAAAACATTACAAAAACAAGAAATGTATATACATCACCCAAAAGAATTAATTGTGATTCCCAGATATTTACTACTTAGATTTTATTACATGAACATGGATCATTTATTTATTTGATTACTTTTATGTGGAGCAATAACCTTACAATTTCAAAGAAGCTAATTTCACTTTTAAATTTAAAAAAGCAATATCAATCACATTGAAGAAAAACTCCATTGTTAAAATAAAGTACAATCTTTCTCTTTAATACTCAGAAAAGGAGACCAGAAAAATTGAAAACAATAGAAATGCTGTCCTTTGTTCCTTAAATGGGTAACCAAAGCAGATGAAAATAAGAATTAAGCATTTTTAAATCTACTGAATTAGTAAAATATGATAAAAATAGAAGCAAACTCACAAGTATATTGTAGTATGTAGTATATAAAACTAATAATTAAAATAACTTTTTTTTTTTTTTTTCATTTTTCTGAAGCTGGAAACAGGGAGAGACAGTCAGACAGACTCCCGCATGCGCCCAACCGGGATCCACCCGGCACGCCCACCAGGGGCGAAGCTCTGCCCACCAGGGGGCGATGTTCTGCCCCTCCGGGGCGTCGCCATGTTGCGACCAGAGCCACTCTAGCGCCTGAGGCAGAGGCCACAGAGCCATGCCCAGCGCCCGGGCCATCTTTGCTCCAATGAAGCCTTGGCTGCGGGAGGGGAAGAGAGAGACAGAGAGGAAAGCGCGGGGGAGGGGTGGAGAAGCAAATGGGCGCTTCTCCTGTGTGCCCTGGCCGGGAATCGAACCCGGGTCCTCCGCACGCTAGGCCGACGCTCTACCGCTGAGCCAACCGGCCAGGGCTAAAATAACATTTTTACTGACCTTTATAGTTTACAAAATATTTTCAATACACCATTTTACTAGATAAATGGATTTTCAGAAATTGTTACTACTCTCTTTTCAATAACTATTTCTCATTTGTGCTTATAACACATTCTTAATAAAAACTTTTCTAATTTTCTCTAATATCAGTAAGATTAAAACGTATCAAAAATAAGCCAAAATCACTTCGATAAGGCATTTTGACAAAAATCAACATTCTTTTTTTTTTCTAAAAAAAATTATCAGCAAAGAAGAAATATAGAAGGTTCTTCTTCAGTTTTATAAAAGACAATCACAAAAAAACCTACAGCTGCCTGACTGGTGGTGGCACAGAGGACTGAGTGGCAGCCTGGGGCACTGAGGACCCTAATTCAAAACACGCAGGTTGCAGGCTAGAGCACTGGCCTGTCAACTTGAGCTTGGGCTTGCCAGCTTGAGCGTGGGATCATTGATAATATCCCAAGGTTGCTGGCTTGAGCCCAAGGTCCCTGGCCTGACACCCAAGGTCACTGGTTTGATTGAACAAGGGGTTGGTCACTAGCTCAGCTTCAGCAGCTGGTCAAGGCACAAATGAGAAGCAATCAATGAACTGAAGTAACAAAATTACGAGTTAATGCTTCTCATCTCTCTCCTCCCCACCTCTCTCCCTTCCTGTTTCTCTCTAAAAAACCTATAGTTCATCTCAAATTTGAAGGTGACAAGGTAGGTTTTCCTTCAATTAATAGGAAAAATGGCAAGGATGCCCAATCTCATCGCTTTTCTTCAACACTGACCCAAACATCCTAGATAATGCAAAAAGCCAAGAAAACTGAATGAATAAATGACACATAGTTAAAAGAACAAAAGTGAAACTCTCAATTTTCAGGTAATATGATTGCTTTTACAGAAAAATCCTAAGGTGTACTCAAAATATCTATTAGAATTACTGTGAGTAGAAAGGTTACAAGATTTAAAATAAATACTGTATATAAAAACACATAAAAGATATAGTGTATAGCCCTGGCCGGTTGGCTCAGCGGTCGAGCGTTGGCCTGGCATGCGGGGGACCCGGGTTCGATTCCCAGCCAGGGCACATAGGAGAAGCGCCCATTTGCTTCTCCACCCCCCCCTTCCTCTCTGTTTCTCTCTTCCCCTCCTGCAGCCAAGGCTCCATTGGAGCAAAGATGGCCCAGGCGCTGGGGATGGCTCCTTGGCCTCTGCCCCAGGCGCTAGAGTGGCTCTGGTCACGGCAGAGCAACGCCCCGGAGGGGCAGAGCATCGCCCCCTGGTGGGCAGAGCATCGCCCCTGGTGGGCGTGCCGGGTGGATCCCGGTTGGGCGCATGCGGGAGTCTGTCTGACTGTCTCTCCCCGTTTCCAGCTTCAGAAAAATACAAAAAAAAAAAAAAAAAAAGATATAGTGTGTATATATATATATATATATATATAAAATATATAATATAATATACATAAAATATAAAATATTATTATATTTCTATATAATGGCAGCAAATTACGGAAAACTAAAATTTAGAAATAATTCCTTTCCAATATCAAAATATTTAAAATAATTTTTGAAAGGGTATAAAGAGAAAATAAATAAATTAAATAAATAAGTTTAACAAGGAACCTGTAAGACTGCTACACTGAAAACTATAAAACATTGTTGGGAGAAATAAAAAGAATCCAAATAATAGAGAAAGAGACCATGTTTTTAGGTTGGAAGATTTAATTTGTTATAATGTCAATACTCCTATTCTGTTGATTCAATTAAATCTCAAGAAAATGTCCAGTAGGATTATTTGAGAAACTATCAAGCCAATATTAAAATTCACATGGAAATACAAAATATAATTCCTGATTTTAAGACTTATTATACAATTAAAGCAATCAAAATGATGGGGTACTGTTATAAAAACAGGTCAAAGGAACCAAACAGTCTAGAAATCGAATCATTTTCATATAGTCAATCAGAGTTTTAAAAGGGCACCAAGATATAGAGGTGCACCTGAAAATAAGGATGAAGGTAACAACCTAACAGCTGGGTCTGGTCAGCCCTGACTGTGTTCCATCATTGTCTAAAGCAGCTGGTCTTCCCCAGTGTTTCTCATATTCCTTTGATAACAAGCTACAGAACCAGTTTTCTCAAGAGCCGTCGTGTGGGACTATAGGAAGATGGCAGCGGAGTAGGCGGACGTTCAGACGCCCAGCTCTCAGCACCAAACTGGAATAAAAGGGCACCAAGATTACTCTGTAGGAAATTAAAACTTTTTAAAAATGTTGCTAGACCACTGTATGGAAAAAAAGATAAACCTCGTCCCACATCTCATACCATATACAAAAAAATCACTTGAGAGTGATGTCAGCAACATGAAAGAATAAGAAGTCCAGCCCCTATTCACCCTACAAAGAAAACAGCATAAAAATAACATACAGCCCTGCTGGACAGCTTGGTTGGTCAGAGCTTCATCCCAAAGTACAGAGGTTACCAGTTCGATCCCCAGTCAAGGCACATGCAAGAAGAGATCTATGCTCCTCTCTCTCTCAAACAATAAGCTAAATAACATAAATAGCATACAGACCAAAATATCTCTATGAGAACTCCAGAAACCAATAAAGTTGTGGTACCCCAGGCAATTGCAAAGCCAAGAATAACCATATTGAAATGGATAAGAGGAGCCATCACTTTACCCATAACTCTCCCTCTACAAAGCCAGGCACAGATCAGCTTGGCCCAAGGCTTCCTCTTTGGAGGGGGGGGGGGGGGGGCGCGGGGAGAAAAGTGGAACGTGCATCTCCACCATTTCAACTTTAAAAACAGCTGCCCAAGGGCCTGGTGTCTGTCTTTTCTGATTTATAACTCTACAGGAACCACAACAGTTTAGATGACTGGTGGCTGCTAAAACAAGGGAGAAAAACAGTGACTTGTCAGGGAACCAGAGAACCAGTGATACAGCAAAAAGTGGTCAACATAGCTCAGTGCAACCAGAAGATGGTGCCTAACTCAAAGTTTCTAATTTGGGAATAAGGGAGGAGAGTGGAGCATGCATCCAATATTCCAAATTTTTGGAGACTTACCCAAGGCAAAGACATATGTCTTGCCTACTTCAGAATGCTGATGGGGAGTTACCATACTGTGGATGCCTGAGGAGAAAGGAAAGGACAGAAAGGAGAGCAAGGCTCTTGTTGCAGTAGCAACAGGAAACCTCAATTACCACAGGCACACATCAGAGGGAGAAAGAGATTATAAGCTCCTACAAAAGAAGTTGGCAAACTTCAAAATGGGAAATTAAATACACATATCCAGAGAAGTTACAACATCCAGAGTAAACTTTAGAGGTCCCCAAAATCTATAACAGGACTAACTGGTGACAGTTTCTCCTATATGAAACCAGGTGCTAATACTGCAAAACTCATGAAGAAAAAGGGAAAACAGGACCCAACCAAAGTAACAAATCTCCAAATATCAATCTGAAAAGAAAGGCCTATGATTTACCTGAAAAGAATTCAAAATAATTGACTTAAAGACATTCAGAGACATCCATGAGAACATAAATATACAACTAATTAAAATCATTGATATGATTCATGAAGAAAATGAAAATATCAACAAAGAGACAAGCTATAATAAAGAACCAAACAAATAGTAAACTGAAGAATACAATAACTAAATTGAAAAATTCTCTAGAGTGGCTCAACAGCAGACTTGATCAAGCAAACAAAGAACCAACCCATGAACTCAAAGACAAATGTTCTGAAATTATTGAGTCAGAGGAACCAAACAAAGAACAATGGAAAAAAAGAGAAAAAAGCCTAAGAAAATTACGGGTCACAAAAAAGGCAACTAATATATGCATTATGAAAATTCCAAAAGGAGCAGAGAGAGAGAGGGGGAAAAACAAAGAGCTTATTTGAAGAAATAGTAGATTAAAACTTTCCAAATATGAGGAAGAAAAGAGACATCCAAATTCAAATAAAAAACTCCAACTAGGTTGAACCCAAAGAAGCCTACACAAAACAGCAAGAGAAAAGCAACTCACATCAATTACAAGGGCACTTCCATAAAATTATTAGTAGGTTTCTTAGAAGGAACCTTACAGGCCACAGTGGCATAGGATGATATATTAAAAGTGCTATAAGAAAAAATACTGCCAAAGGACAATACTAGATTTGGAAAAATAAGCCTTCAAAAAAGAAAAGGGAAATAAAAGTTTTCCCCAATAAAAAAGAATTGACAAAGTTCATCACCACTAGAACTGCAAGGAGTCCTGAAAGTTAAAATGAAAGGACACTATACAGAAACCCAAAAGCATCTGAAACTACAAAGCTCACTGGTAAAGGTAAATATATAAACAAATATAAAAGTGTTATATGGTAATAGTGGTAGGTAGAGCACTTTTAATTCTGGTATAGAACTGAAAAGACAAAAGTATAAAAAATGATAAAACTATATCAATGCATGTACATTATATAAAGATATAACTATTAAAATGTCAACAATTAAGATAAAGAGTTTACAGAAAATCTTTATACTATCGTAAGTTTTTGTTAAATATGAAATTATCACAAAATTAAGTTTCCTTTGCAGCAGCAATAAGCAGGTAGAATATAAAACAATACCATTGACATTAGCACCCCAAAATTAAGTAAGTACTTAGGTATAAATATAGCCAAATATATATAATATCTTCTTCAGTAAAATTATTAAATTCTGATGAATGAAATTAAAGCAGAACTAAATAACAGAAAAATGTTCCATGTTCATGGATATGAAGACTCAATACTGTTCAAATGAAAGTTCTTCCAAAATTGATCTATCGATTCAGTGCAATTCCAATCAGAATCCAGCAAGTTATTTTATAGATATCAACAAACTGATTCTAAAGTTTATCTGAAAAGACAAAAGATCCAGAATAGCCAACACAATATTGAAGAAGAATAACATTGGAGGACTGACATCATTCAACTTCGAGGCTTAATATAAAGCTACAATAATCAAGACAGTATGGAACTGGAAAATGAAAAAATACAACAATGGAACAGAATGCAGTGTCCAGAAATGGAACCAAATAAATAGTCAGCTGACCTTTGACAAAGGAGCAAAAGTAATACAATGGAACAAAGATAATTTTTTAACAAATAGTGCTGGAAAAGCTGGATATCCACATGCAAAAAAAAAATCCTAGACATTGGCCTTAGATCTTCCACAAAAATTAACTCAAAATGGATTATAGAACTAAGTGTAAAACACAAAACTGTAACAGTCCAATATAAGATAACAGGAAAAATCTAGATGACCTTGACCTTGGATAGGGCAGTTATGTTTTAGATACACCACCAAATGAATAATCCATGAAAGAAATAATAAATAAGCTAGAGTACATGAAAATTTAAAAATTCTTATAAATAGGTAAAGGAGGTCAAAAGTACAAACTTTCAATTATAAAATAATTAAGTTAGGGGAATGTGATATGCAGCACGGTGACTGTAGGTAATAATCCCTGTTGCATATCTGAAAGCTGCAAAGAGAGATCTTAAAGTCCTAATTACCAGAAAAAGAATTTTTAAAAGCAATGAAAATATATAGAATGATGTTAAAGATTTGGAAAATTTTTATAAAATGCCACATACTTTTCCCTTAAAGATATCAGTCACGGCCCTGGCTGGTGGGCTCTGTGGTAGAGCGCCGGCCTGGCCTGTGGAAGTCCTCGGTTCGATTTCTGGTCAGGGTACACAGGAGAAGTGCCTATTTGTTTCTCTACCCCTCCCCCTCTCAGTTCTCTCTCTACCTTTCTCTCTCTTCTCCTTCCCTACTGCAGCCATGGCTCCATTAGAGTGGGTAGGCCCAGGACACTAAGGATGGCTTCATGGCCTCCACCTCAGGCACTAAAAGATGGCTTCAGTTACAATGTAGCAAGAGCCCCAGATAGGCACAGCATCGCCCCCTAGTGGGCTTGCCAGGTGGATCCTGGTGAGGGGGCATGCAGGGTCACTGCCTTCCCTCCTTTCACTAAAAAATAAAAAATAAATATATATATATCACACCAGTCACATACACACACTACTCTGCAAAAGACAATCTCCACAGAATAAGTTGATAAGCCAGAGACTGGGGGAAAACTTTGCAAAAGACACATCTGATAAAGGACCTTGTAAAATACATTAAGACCTCTGAAAACTCAACCTTAAAAAAATAAACAGCCCAATTAAAATATGGGCCAAAGACCTTAAGAAACAACTCACCAAAGGCGACAAACAGATGGCATATAAGCATATGAAAAGGTGTTTCACATCATAAGTCATCAGGGAAATGCAAATTAAAATAATGAGATATCTAAAAACCTATTAAAATGGCCAAAATCCGGCAACACCAAATGCTGGTAAGAATGCAAAGGAATAGGAACTGTCATTCATTGCTTGGGGGGAATGAAAAATGGTATGGCCACTTTGGAAAACAGTTGGGCAGTTTCTCATGAAACAAAACATACTCTTACCATATGACCCAGCAATCAGATTCTTTGGTATTTATCCAAAGGAGCTGAAAACTTATGTCCAGACAAAAACCTACACAGAGATATTTATAGCAGCTTTATTCATGATTGCCAGAACCTGGAAGCAACCAAGATGTCTTTTAGCAGGTGAATAGATAAATAAGCTGTGGTACATCCAGATAATGAAATATGACACAGGAATCCCACCCTTTCCAGAAATCTGAGTTACACCACTTTGCTTTTACCAAAAATGTACATTAGTACACAATGACTTTTATCTAAAATTGAAATCTCATATTTATTTTCATTAGCAAAAACAGGTTCTGATATATGTCTTTCATAAAAGAAAAATGGCATAACTCAAACTTTTGAAAAATGGGGGACACTCTTCTTTTTGCACAATTAGAAAATGTTTTCTAGGAATGTTCTACTTTTGGATTGTGGAAAAACTGCACATTACTACATGGAAGAAGCCAATCTGAAAAGGCTAAATAGTGTATAATTCCAACTATATTACATTCTGGAAAAGGCAAAACTATGAAGACATTAAAAGATTAGTTAGGGAGATGGGGTGAAACAGGCAGAGCATAGTAGTTTTAGGGCAGTGAAATTATTCTGTATGATACTACCCTGAAGAATACATGTCATTACACATTTGTCTAAACCAGCAATTTTTTCAACCTTTTTCATCTCATGACACAAACTAGTTACTAAAATTCTGCAGCATACCAAAAAATACATTTTTTTTGCCAATCAGACTAAAAGAAATAGGTGTAATTTTGATTTATTCACACTGGACAGCTACTGTTGTGTTAACAGCTCTCATTTTTTTATTCGACAATCTAAGGGAAAAGAAGTCAGTGTCCCTGACTAAACAGTCAGGTATTGTATGTTTTAAAAATTCTTGCAGCACACCAGTGTGTCATGGCTCACCAGTCAAAAATCACTGGTCTAAACCTGTAAATACAACACCAAGAGTGCACTATAATGCAAACTATGGACTCTGGGTGATTACGTATAAATGTAGGTTCAATCAATTATGATAAATGTACCACTCTGATGTGGGAGATGCTGATAACAGAGAAAGCTATCCATGTGAGATCAGACAGTATATGGGAAATCACTATACTATACTTTCAATTTTGCTATAAACATAGAACTACTCAAAAAAAAATAAAGTCTTTAAAAAATAATTAACTATAAAACTAGGTTAATAAATACGTAATATATAAGGATATAATTTGTGACATCAATAACAAAGTGAAAGTGGGCAGATGTAGAGTTTTTATATATGATTAAATTAAGTCATTATCAGCTTAAAAGTAGATTTTTCTAATTATAACATGTTTTATATAAGTTCCACGGTGGCCACAAAGAAAAATGCCTATAGAAGATACATAAAAGAAAATGATAAAGAATTTAAGCACATTAATAGGGAAAAAAATCAACAAAAATGAAGGCAGTAAGAGAGGAAAAGAGAGACAAAATAGGTATAAGATAGACAGAAAACAACTAACAAGATAGCAATAATAAAATTTCCATGTCAGTAATTATTTTAAATGGTTTAAACTCTCCAATCCAGATACACACCAGCTGAGAAAAAAAAACAAGATGCAATTATATGTTGTCTACAAGAGACTCACCTTAAATATAAAGATAGAAGTTGGCTGAAAGTAAAAGGATGAAAAAAGATATTCCATGAAAATGGTAACCAAAACAGAGTAGGGGTAAAGATATTTATATAAACAAAGTGGAGTTTAAGTAAAAAACTCACAAGAGGCAAAGAAAACACTGGATAATAATAAAAGGGTCATTTCACCAGGAAGATGTAATTATAAATATATATACACCTAATATCACGAGTATTCAAATATATAAAGCAAACACTGAAAGAATTGAAAAATAGAAGGTGACTAATAAAATGAGATTATAATACTTTTACTTTCAATAATGGATAGAAAACCATACAGAAGATCTATAAGGAGCCCTGGCCGGTTGGCTCAGTGGTAGAGCATCGGCCTAGCATGCAGGAGTCCTGGGTTCAATTCCTGGCCAGGGCACACAGGAGAAGCGCCCATCTGCTTCTCCACCCCTCCCCCTCTCCTTCCTCTCTGTCTCTCTCCTCCTCTCCTGCAGCCAAGGCTCCATTGGAGCAAAGTTGGCCCAGGCGCTGAGGATGGCTCTGTGGCCTCTGCCTCAGGTGCTGGAATGGCTCTGGTTGCAACAGATGGGCAGAGCATAGGCCCCTGGTGGGCGTGCCGGGTGGATCCCAGTTGGGCGCATGCGGGAGTCTGTCTGACTGCCTTCCCGTTTCCAACTTCAGAAAAATACAACAACAAAAAAAAAGATCTATAAGGAAACAGAGGACTTTAACAACACTGTAAATCAATGAGACATAACAGATACAATTGAGTACGCCACCCAACAGCAGCAGAATGCACATGCTTCTCAAGAGCACATGTAACATTTTCCAGGACAGATTACATGTTAGGTCACAAAACAAATCTTAACAAATTTTAAAAGACTGAAAAAGACTGAAATCTTACAAGCTATCTTTTCTGACAACAATGAAATGAAACTAGAAATGAACAGCAGCAGAAAAACTGGATAATCTATAAATATGTGGAAATTAACCTAACTGTTCGAAACCAATGACTCAAAAAAGGAATCATATGGGAAATTAGAATATATCTTGAGACAAAGGAAAATAAAATCATAACATACCAAAATATACAGACTGCAACAAAAGCAGTTTTAAGAGGGTAGTTAATAGCTGGAAATGCCTACATCAAAAAAGATGAGAGATCTCAAATTTTTTTTTTTTTTTTTAATTTTTTTTTTTTTTTTACAGAGACAGAGAGTGAGTCAGAGAGAGGGATAGACAGGGACAGACAGACAGGAACGGAGAGAGATGAGAAGCATCAATCATTAGTTTTTCATTGCACACTGCGACACCTTAGTTGTTCATTGATTACTTTCTCATATGTGCCTTGACCGCGGGTCTTCCGCAGACCGAGTAACCTCTTGCTGGAGCCAGTGACTTTGGGTTCAAGCTGGTGGGCTTTTTGCTCAAACCAGATGAGCCCGTGCTCAAGCTGGTGACCTCAGGGTCTCAAACCTGGGTCTTCTGCATCCCAGTCCAACGCTCTATCCACTACGCCACCACCTGGTCAGGCTAACTTAATATTTCAAGGAACTAGTAAAAGAAGAACGAACTATACCAAAAGTTAGAAGAATGGAGGAATTAATAATGATTAAAGCAGAAATATCAAAATAGGGTATAGAAAAACACTAAAAAAAAGTCAATAAAATTTTTTTCTTGAAATGATCAAAATTGGTAAATCTTTAAACTAAGAAAAAAAGGAAATTCAAAAAACTAAAATCTGACTAATATAAAACCAGAGAAAAGACATTAAAACTGATGCCAAAGAAATAAGACTATGAGACTATGAAGTTAAATACATATTAGATAACAGAATAAATTAGATAACATAGCAGAAATGGATAAATTCCTAAGTACAGTGTGTCTATAAAGTCATGGTGCACTTTTGACTGGTCACAGGAAAGCAACAAAAGATGACAGAAATGTGAAATCTGCACCAAATAAAAGGAAAACCCTCCCAGTTTCTGTAGAATGATGTGGCAGCATGTGCGCATGCGCAGATGATGATGTAACACCGTGTATACAGCAGAGCAGCCCATGGCCATGCCAGTCGAGATGTAGATGTTACAGAGGAAAGTTCAGTGTGTTCTGTGGCTCGCTAAATTCAAATCCGTGACCAAAGTGCAACGTGAATATCAGCACGTTTATAACGAAGCACCACCACATAGAAATAACATTACTCGGTAGAATAAGCAGTTGAAGGAAACTGGCAGTTTGGTGGAGAAACCCCGTTCTGGTAGGCCATCAGTCAGTGACGAGTCTGTAGAGGCTATATGGGATAGCTACCTAAGGAGCCCTAAAAAATCTGTGCATGAGCCCACATCAAACTACACTGAATAGGTATGAAACTGGGAGAGTTTTCCTTTTATTTGGTGCAGATTTCTATCGTCTTTTGTTGCTTTCCTGTGACCGGTCAAAAGTGCACCATGACTTTACAGACACACTGTATATCTAAAGGAAATGAAAACAGGATCTTAAAGCAACATCTGGGCTCCCATATTCATTGCAGCATTATTCATAACAGCCAAGATATGGAAACAACCTAAGTATCTATCCACAGACGAATGGATAAGGAAGACATGATACACACAGCACACACACAAATACAACAATATTACTCAGCCAGGAGAGAGAAGGAAATCCTGCCAATTGCAACATGTATGAACCCCAAGGGCATTATGCTAAGTGAAATAACTCAGACAAAGAAGGACAATTATTGTATGATATCACTTATATGTGGAATCTAAAAAAGTAATACTCAAAAACAGAGACTAACCCTGGCTGGCTTTCTCAGTGGTAGAGCGTCAGCCTGGCGTGCGGGAGTCCCGGGTTCGATTCCCAGCCAGGGCACACAGGAGAAGTGCCCATCTGCTTCTCCACCCTTTCCCCTCTCCTATCTCTCTATCTCTCTCTTCCCCTCCCACAGCCAAGGCTCCACTGGAGTAAAGTTGGCCCAGGCACTGAGGATGGCTCTGTGGCCTCTGCCTCAGGCGCTAGAATGGCTCCGGTTGCAACAGAGCAACAGCCCAGATGGGCAGAGCATCGTCCCCTGGTGGGCGTGCCAGGTGGATCCCGGTCCGGCGCATGCAGGAGTCTATCTCTCTGCCTCCCTGCTTCGCATTTAGGAAAAATACAAAAATAAAAATACAGAGACTAAAGTGGTGGTGTTTACCAGGTCTGAGGAGTGGGGGGAAAGAATACAAACTTCCATTTATAAAATAAATAAGTTCTGGGAATCAAATGTACAACATGGTAATTATAGTTAGTAGCATTGTGTTATATGCATACTTAAGTTTCTAAGATAAATTTTAAATGTTTTAAATGTAGTTACCACAAAAAAGAAATAGTGATTATGCGATGTGATGGAGGTGTTATTAGCTAAGGCTATGGTAGTAAAAACTTCTGCAGTTATATAAGTATCAAATCCACACGCTACATACCTTAAACTTACATTATAAGTCATTTATATCTCAATAAAGCTGGAAAAAATAAAGACTTCTATAGACTTCATATATAGAAACGGTAACTATTTATATATTATAATGATAGGAAAAATCTTATCTACATCATCTGGAGGTAAGGAAAGAATTTTTCTATGTTATGAATAGAAGGAAAGAAGAATGATAAATTTAACCACATAAAACAAAAAAACTTCTGTATGGCCAATACATATAATTAACAAAGTCAGAAGACAACTGAGAAACTAAGAGAAAATAATTGCTGTATGTGTCACAGTTAAAGAACTAATATTTGAGGACAGTGCATTACAAAGCAATAAATATCTGATGTGGCATACCTTCTTGTTCTACTTTTTGACCTAGACCTCTGAACTCTATAGGATTTCCCTCGACCCCTTGAACGACTTCGACTTCGTTTTCTTCTAGAGCCATAAGAAGAGCTACTGCTTGATCGATGCCTGCGTCTGAAATAAAATATAATCAAGTGTCATTGCTATAAAAAAAATTAAATGAGCTTTCAGGAGAAGTCATCTGGATTCTAAAGAATCATCTCATTTTCACTGTCTTATGCCTTTCTAAAAGCAAATTGAGAAAATGTTATTCCTCTTGAACAGTCAGATTACTGATGTAATAATTTAGTGACTGAATCAGCTATAGATTAAGACAGTAGGGGGTACTAAGTAGTATACAATACTTCCAAATAATATCAGATAATATACTATGAGAACTATAATGGTTTATCTCTACCTGTCTACAAAGAATAGACAAAGGAGGAAGACACTGAACCCACGGGCTGGGCCTAAGTAAAAAAATAACTCTAGGTTGAGACTTAACCCTCATAAGTATATAACTACTAAAAGAGAAATTGTTTACCAAGAAAAATTAAAAATACAGAAGTATAAGAACTTTAAAGATTGTCACTCTCTTTACTAAGTAAGTAAAAATTATTAAAATCACCTCCTATCATAAGAATGTGAGCGAGGCTGAAGATCTCTGGACCAAGATCTTGACTTTGACCTTGATTTCCTTCCCCCTTTCCTGCGGCTATAAGTTCTACTATCTGAAGAACTACTTGAAGATGACCGTCTACGGTGTTTCTTTTTTCTCTTGCTTCTGCTTTCTTCTTCAGTATCTGATGAACGGTGTCCCATTTCTACAAGTTCAAATTCAAAAAAAATTACTAACACATGGTACCATGGATGAAATGAAATAGTACAAATTTTTTTTTTAACTTTTTAAGAATTTTTAAAGCCTTAAAGTAAAATTTTAAATATACCTCTATACTTGATAAGAATACAACAAACAGCTGTAGTGTAGTACATCTTCCAGGATTATGAATAAACTGTTTTCATAATTTATGAACAAATTAAATTTGTCCTCAAACTTCAAATGTCACTCAAGAGAGTCAATCCTAAGGACAGCTATTATAACAATTTTGTTAATATTTTAAGTTGCATTTATCATTAATTATATAATATTTGCTTTCACTTTTCACCTAATCTTTCACTTTGACATTACCTAAAGAGAAAATATTTTACTATCTTTTAGAATTACATTTTTCTAACTAAAAAAATCTAAATTTTTTTCTTTTTGTATTTTTCCGAAGTTAGAAGCAGGGAGGCATTCAGACAGACTTCTGCATGCACTGGACGTGGATCTACCCGGCATACCCACCAGGGGGTGATGCTCTGCCCATCTGGGGTGTTCTCTGTTGCAGCCAGAGCCATTCTAGCACCTGAGGAAGAGGCCATGGAGCCATCTTCAGTTCCTGGGCCAATTTTGCTCCAATGGAGCCTTGAGAGACACAGAAGAAGGAGAAGGGGAAGGGTGAAGAAGCAGATGGGCACTTCTCCTGTGTGCCCTGGCCATGAATCGAACTCAGGACTTCCACACGCCGGGCCAATGCTCTACCACTGAGCCAACCGGCCAGGACCAAAAATCTAAATTTTTAAATGATAAAGAACTCATAAGTCACCAGCAAAATACAAAGTGAAATAAGATACTATCATCATTTTATTTGTGAAATTTGGGGGAGAAAATGTTAACAACTTAAGTACCAAAGTAAATGGAGTTATTGTGAAGTCTGTTAACTTTACATATTGCTAGTACCCCTATATGAAGTGGTGGTATAATCCTTCCAGAAAGCAATTAACAACTTAAGTAAAGAGTCATAAAAATGTTGATGCTTTTTTTGTTGTTACTGATCCTTTTTTGAACAAAGCAATTCTATTCTAGGACTATATCTAAAATGTTTTTCTTGAAAAAAAAAAGAGAAAGAAAGAAAGCCTAACCTGGCAGTGGTGTAGTGGATAGAGTTTCAGCCTGGGATGCAGAAGACTCAGGTTCAAAACTCTCAGGTTGCCGGCTTGAGCACAGGCTCATCCAGCTTGAGCGTAGGGTCACTGGCTTGAGAATGGGATCATAGACATGGCCCCATGATCACTGGCTTGAACCAAAGTCACTGGCTTGAGCAAGGGGTCACTGGCTCAGCTATAGCCCAACCCCCCCCCCCAACTCATGCTCATATAAGAAAGCAGTCAATAAATAACTACGGTGCACAGCAAAGAATTGATGCTTCTCATCTCTCCACCTTACTGTCTATCCCTATCTGTCCTCTGTCTTTCTCACTAAAAAAAAAAGATGTAATATTTGATATATCCACTATACCATTATAAAAACCATAACTATAATGACTAAAATTTTTAAAAATATCAGCATATGGATAAGAGCAAAAATAAAAATTAGTAATATTTAAATGATGAGACTGGGTAATTGTTTTCTTTTTTTAAACTATTTTCTATATGGCTATAGTAATGTTTGTACATTTAGTATACAAAAGGAAAAAAACATATAAAAAAAGAACTTAAGATTTTTAATATTTAAGAATCACCTTAGCTAATAAGAAACTTATTTATCCTACTTTAAAGTTAGCCTTTAGATTCTCATATGCAATTGTAAAGCCACTATCACAGCCACCTGGCCCATGCAGGTTCACATTTGATTTGGACAGACGGTAATGAAACAATAGAGCCAAGAACTGGTGGGCCATCATCTTTATCCTAGTTTGCACACGGCGGGCAAGAAATACACACAGTGGGAAAACACTTGCCTTTCCAAGCTCCCAAAGCCACTGACTTATCCGAGTTTCCTAGAATCAAAGGTTTCTACCTCACCAGCCTTATTCACCTCTGTTCCCCATTTCCTTCTCTCTGCACAAACTCTGCACAACTGGCTTCTCCTTCAGCACTCCACCATCTTGGCTGCTTCTCCTCCCCTCCATGTGGCCTTTCTCTGCTCTCCTGCAGCATGGACTCCTCTGCCCCATTTTATAGTGTAGAAATCAAAACCTTTAATCCAATACACAAACAAGGAAGTCTCTGATACAAAGTCATTTATCTGAGGCATAATGGGATTCCTCAAAATGGTGGGAAAGGCTGTCTTAAAACTAAGCCTTAGGCTATAACAACCTTGCCTGCTTACAGCCTGTCCCCCACACCCAATGCAAACTATAAGTGAGCAAACATATATATCATATTTACAAACTTATTTGACCAACAGCAATCTTTTTTTTTTACTGACATAGTTATTAGATATCTTTCAATGTCACATAGAGGCAAGGTCCACCCTATATAATGGTAAGATAAGTGGTTAATGGATCAAATAAATAAAAATCTCACACTTTCTTTTAATACTTATTCAAAATAAGTTAAATATCATCACTATAAACAAAGCAAAATGTTAAATTACAGCTGTGTTTTCAAAACTGCCAGGTGAAATTTCCCCTCACTAACTCTAACTGAAAAAATTGCTGTTAGGATTTAATTCAAAATTTTATGCAATTTACCTAGAGCCAGAATTAGACTTTAAATATAGATCTGAACCTCCAAGATGTTCATATTTCTAACATTTTATAGTTCAGCAAAATATTTAGAAGAATTTGTTTTGAAACTTTCAGCAAATCACAAGCATATCTAAGATAGTTTCCTCACTGAAAAATGAAACTTCCAGCTTCAAAATACTATGACTATGAAATGATACATAAACACAGTATATATGTACATATACACATATATTTAAATACATGTGTACAGGGGGTCCTGGAGTTACAACACAGTTTCGCTCCTACAACAGTGACATAACCCAAATTTTGGTGTAAGTTGAAACACACATGCTTAAAGAAGACAGAAGATGGCGACGGAGTAGGCAGACATTCCAACTGCCACCTCCCAGGACCAAATTGGATTACAACTTATTTAAGAACAATCATCTTGAAAAACTAACTTTGGACTAAACGAAGAGGAGTCAATAACCAAGGATCACAGAAGAAGCCACACTGAGACTAGTAGGAAGGGCGGAGACGCGGACAGGACTGCCCTGCTCCCAGAAGTAAGTAGTGACTGAGGGTCCAAAGGGAGTCACTGCAAGGAGGGGCGCCCTAGGAGGTGTGGGTGTTCAGCCCCAAGCCCGAGCCCCAGCCTAAAGCCCCAGAGCCTAGGTCAGGCACCCACACAGAATTTGGCGATGAAAAGAGCCGGGTTTCTGCCAGCAAGAAAGAGACAGATCTCTCAAAGATGAACACGCAGACTCTGTCTTAAAGGGCCTGCGAAGAAAATCCCATTCACAGCAGCCACTTACCTGTGATTCTGCTGGAGGAAGAGCTGAGAGGACACGAGTTACATGAGGAGAATGTAAAGTTGGAGGCCTAGGGAAAGACACTGTGGGGGATGCCATCAGTATTGAGTCATTCTCCCATACTGCAGTCACTGTCTTTCTTGGGTGGAGCACACCCCTCTGAGAGGCATCAGGCTGGGGGGGAGCAAGTGCCCTGCCCCTTGGGAGTCTCTTCTACCCCAGTCATGTCGAGGGGTAGTTTCTGAGATGCCAGGAAGCAATGGGTACGTCAGTGACTCATTATTCTGGTGTTGAGGCCAGAGCTTACCCATGCTCCCGACTCTAAGACTGGTGCTTCCACCTCAAGGGAGATTCAGTAGAAACTGTCTGGAGAACGGGTAGACCACACCTCTGGGTCTCACCAGGGGACTCCTGGGAACAAACCATACTGAGGAATTTGAACAAAGTCTGCATAGACTGACACCTGGGGCCTAGGGACAGAGCCACACCCACCATCCATCCTAATCCCTAAATTGCCCCAGGCTCTATACTCTACCAGAGGTTTTTCAGTGGCCTAGTCCAGCTAGCATAAAGAGGCTGCAAGAGGTGGGACTCAGGGAATCTTGGACTTTTAAGGACTTTCCCCCAGGCCTAGAGTGGTTAAAAGGCAACCTAGGTGATCAGCTAGTATTTCCATATACAACTGGGCCCAGCAGAGGCAGCCACAAACTCTGAATTGCTTATAACTCCAAGAAGACTGCTGAGGGCCAGTCACGGGCAGTGTCACCCACTGGTCTGTGCCAGGTCCCTGCAGGGAGGCCTGGGGCTGGCACATCCAATGGCCAGCTGCAGAGAGCATCAGTTCTGGACCTAACAACTCTTGCTAAAATGGTATCCTAAGGAAGGGCTCCTCACACCGGGCCCAGCTAAGGCGAGTTTTGCTCTCTGTGATCAGCACCTGCACAGCGGGTCATGTGCATTGAATTGGGTAGAGCTTCACAGTCAGCCAGCCTGGGTGCTGGATATCCTGCCCTGCTGGGATAGACTCCAAAGGGGGAAAGAAGAGAGGCCTGGAACAAGGACATTTAAAGAGTGGGTCCCTGTAAGCATACTGTTGGATCTGCTTGAGGGGCTTAGCCATATTTGGGGAGGGAGGGGGTCACATTCATCCCCAGAAGAGAAATCTCTCAGTCTTCTTCCCTGAGACCAGTCTCACCAGCTATAAAAACTTCTGGGACGTCAGAGAAATGGCGCCGGGAGGAGCGCGACTGACAAATCTCCCCAAAATTTCAACAAGTTCATCAACCAGAGACAGAAAAATCTATCCTTGGAGCATCTGGGAGTCCCACATACTGAAAACAAAGGTATGACCGAGCGAAATATTGACTAAATATATAATCAACCCTGAAGGAAATAAGACGGAGAAAGGAACATTCTACCTTCCTCAATAACCTGAGCAAAGGCTGCTTTCACTGGGAACTGAGAGTAGGGGGGTGTAAGGGTGTGAAGGAAGCTAGGCTGCGGCACCTACGTTCTTTCAAGCTGAGGAAAGAGTTTGCCTGTAGCGAATCAGCCCTGGCGAGTTAATGCCTGTGCCACATGAGGAGTGCTCCAAAGCGAACTTCCTGCGGGGAGTGCACCAAAGTGAACTTCCCTACGCCCAAGCTTCTCTGGGCGGGCGGGGTGCCTCACAAAGCCATTCAAGCTAACAATCAAGCATGGGGGAGGGGCACGCAGGCAGCTTGCAGTCCTTTCTGTAGCAGATCGGTGGATCCAATCACTGAAATTAGCTTAACCCACAGTCGGCTCACCTCCCAACTGACCTACACAGCTCTAATTGACAAGATCTCTCTCAGTTCAGTGATCTAAGACAAGAGGCGTAATATTTTTTTAGTGCCTCTTGCTAAAGGGGTGGGGGCAACTTCTGATTGGCAGAGCTTTCATACTCAGGGATATATGCTAAAAAGAGAGACTTGTCAGATGTTAAGACCTCCTGTACTGCAGGCAGCGACTAGGGCATCTTCTTCCCAGCCAAAACAGGTTACAAAGTGCAAAAACCCTGGGGAGAGTGGTCCCACACAGTGCTAGGCATGCTGAACTGGCCTGGAGGCTCATAGAAAGTCACCTTGCAAGCAATTGGCTCCCACTCCAGCCCGATTACGCTGGCGGCTATGACTGACAGAGCCTTACCCAGAGCCCTGCACTGAGTGGGGATAGAGTGGGGATTTGCCAGCTCTTTGAGCCTCTTACTCCCCAGGCAGAGGCAGCGGCAGCCTCATAGCTGGATCATTAGGCTGCTAATTCAGGAAGGAGAGACTAGGAGAGAGGCTCCGGGAATACAGACTCTCTCATTGTCGGAGCCTGCAAACGCTAACAAGCCTTGACTACCAACGAGACTGAAGCCTAATATATGGCATCGCCGTAGAGTCTCATCAATTGCAAATCTCTACCTAAACATGCCACAGGGGCAGAGTCTGGGGTACAGAGCCACCGACCAGAAAGAGGAGGAAAGAAAAAGAAGTTAACCTCTCAAAATCAAGAAAAGTCCACAGACTTTATAACTTGTCCCACTATTTTTGTTTCCTTCATCTTCTGGCCTTTATTATTATTATTTCATTTTCCTCAAACTCGGTTCTTTTATTCTCTGCCTGTCTTATTCTTTCCTCTTCTTTAACTACACTACCCATAAGTGATACATTTCCCATTTTATTTTTCTTCTTCTTCCTTACTCTCCATGAGGGTTACACTCCAAAACCCTTAACTCTCTCTCTCTCTCTCTCTTTGTTTTATTTTCTTTTTTCTTCTTTTCCTTTTCCCCCTCTCTATTAGTTTCTTCTTTTCTCGTTTTACTTTTCCTCTCATTCAATCCTCAATCACGAACAAATTATTTTATTTGGGACTCAAGTTTTTTCTTTGTGGCATTTTGGGTGATTTTTACTTCGCTTTTTAACTCATTAGCATTCCTCCCAACCCAGGCTCTCCATTCTATTTAGTTTTTGCTCCACTTAATACAATAGTAATTTTTGTTCTTTTTTCCTGTTTCCCTCTTATCCCTCTCATTATCTCTTAGTCAACCATCACTTACAAGCAAATCATTTTATACTTGACCCAAATTTTTTCCTTCTTTGCATTTTGTGGGTCCCTACCTCCTTTTTTGCCCCTTGATCACTTCCCCCCAACTCAGGCCCTTCGTTATAGGCAGTTTGTGTTCAATTTAGCATAATATAATTCATAGTTCATCATGATATTTTCTTAAGGAGGAAGGGAGAAGAGGGGAAGAGAATAAAAAAAGGGGGAAATAATAAATTATTATTCTTGTTTTTTTATTATTTTATAATTTTTTTTCCAAATTTTTTTCCATTTTTTTTTCACTTTTTATTCTTTATTAATTCTCATTAGTGCTATCAACAAGACCACCCTCAGATGCCATTAAGAAAAAGGGAATCAAATACCATGGATACAAAAGACAGAGAAGTAGCACAGATAGATGTGGAAAAATCTATGGAGAAAAAATTTAATATATTTGAAACCTTGGAGCTAAATGACAGAGAATTTAAAACAGAAATCGTAAAAATACTCAGAGATATACAAAAAACACAGAAAAGCAATTATGGGAGCTCAGAAAATTCAATGAACACAAACAATATATTACCAAGGAAATTGAAACTAGAAATAAACCAAACAGAGATGAAAAACTCAATTTATGAACTGAAAAATGAGGTAACAAGCTTAGTTAATAAACAGGCCAAACAGAAGGTAGGATTAGTGACAGAAGATAAGCAACTTCAGGCACAACAGACAGAAGTAGAGAGAAACTCAAAAATATTTAAAAATGAGAAAGCCCTACAAGAACTGTCTGACTCAATCAAAAAAAATAACGTAAGAATAATAGGTATATCAGAGGCAGAAGAGAGACAAAATGGGATGGAGAATATATTCAAACAAATAATAGACGAGAACTTCCCAAGCCTGTGGAAAGAACTAAAGCCTCAAATTCAAGAAGCAAACAGAACACAGAGATTTGTTAACTACAACAAACCTATTCCAAGGCACATCATAATGAAATTGGCACAAACCAATGACAAAGAAAAAATTCTCAAGGCAGCCAGAGAAAAGAAGAATACAACATACAAAGGAAGGCCTATTAGACTATCATCAGATTTCTCAGCAGAAACTCTACAAGCTAGAAGACAGTGGACCCCAATATTTAAAGCCCTAAAAGAGAGGAACTTTCAGCCAAGAACACTATACCAATCGAAGCTATACTTCAAAAATGAAGGAGAAATAAAAACATTCACAAATATGGAAAATATGAAGGAATTTATTATCAGAAAACCCCCACTCCATGAAATACTAAAGGGGGTTTTCCAATCAGATTCAAAGAACAAAACAAAACAAAACCACAAGTAAAAGCTCCACCAAGAACACAATAAAACCAAATTTAAACTGTGACAACAAAAGCAAAAAAAAAAGGGGGAGAGGACAGAGATTAACAGTAGCAAAGGATGATGGAGTGCAAAAGTACTCACAAGATAGTGCACTACAATGAACAGGGTAGGAACCTTTTTCATTTCTTAATGGTAACCACCCTTGAAAAAACCACCACAGAAGCACATGACTTTAAAAAAGTAGCAACAGAGGAAAGAAGTATGGAATAAAAACAAACAAAAACAAATGATAGAAAAACAAAAGAGAAGAATCAAACAAGATACAAAACTAACAGAAAGCAATTTATGAAATGGCAATAGGGAACCCACAAGTGTCAATAATTACACTAAATGTAAATGGATTGAACTCACCAATAAAAAGACACTGAGTAGCCAAATGGATTAAAAAAGAAAATCCAACTGTATGCTGCCTACAAGAAACACATTTCAGCAACAAAGATAAAAACAAATTCAAAGTGAAAGGCTAGAAAACAATACTCCAAGCAAATAACATCCAGAAAAAAGCAGGTGTAGCAATACTCATATCTAATAAAGCTGACTACAAGACAGCAAAAGTACTCAGAGACAAAAATGGTCACTTCATAATGATTAAGGGGACACTGAATCAAGAAGACATAACAATCCTTAATATATATGCACCAAACCAAGGAGCATATGCACCAAACCAAAATATATAAGACAGATACTTATTGACCTTAAAACAAAAACTGACAAAAATACAATCATACTTGGAGACCTCTATACACTGCTGATGGCTCTAGTTCGTTCATCCAAACAGAAAATCAATAAAGATATATTGGCCTTAAACAAAACACTAGAGAAACTGGATATGATAGACATCTACAGGACACTTCATCCCAAAGCGACAGAGTATACATTTTTCTCTAGTGTACATGAAACATTCTCAAGAACTGACCATATGTTGGGCCACAAAAATAACATCAGCAAATTCAGAAAAATTGAAATTGTACCAAGCATATTTTCTGATCATAAAGCCTTGAAACTAGAATTCAACTGCAAAAAAGAGGGGAAAAAAAACCACAAAAATGTGGAAACTAACCAACATACTTTTAAAAAAGAATGGGTCAAAGAAGAAATAAGCACAGAGATCAAAAGATATATACAGACAAATCAAAATGACAATACGACATCAGAATCTCTGGGTGCAGCAAAAGCAGTAATAAGAGGGAGGTTCACATCACTTCAGGCCTATATGAACAAACAAGAGAGGGCCCAAGTAAACCACTTAACTTCACACCTTAAGGAACTAGAAAAAGAAGAACAAAGACAACCCAAAACCAGCCAAAGAAAGGAAATAATCAAAATCAGAGCAGAAATAAATGAAATAGAGAACAGAAATAGTATAGAAAAAATTAATAAAACAAGGAGCTGGTTCTTTGAAAACATCAACAAAATTGACAAACCCTTGGCAAGACTCACCAAGGAAAAAAGAGAAAGAACTCATATAAACAAAATCCAAAATGAAAGAGGAGAAATCACCACAGACATCATTGATATACAAAGAATTATTGTAGAATACTATGAAAAACTATATGCCACCAAATTCAACAATCTAGAAGAAATGGATAAATTCCTAGAACAATACAACCTTCCTAGACTGAGTCATGAAGAAGCAGAAAGCCTAAACAGACCAACTAGCAGGGAGGAAATAGAAAAAAATATTAAAAATCTCCCCAAAAATAAAAGTCCAGGCACAGACAGTTATACTAGTGAATTCTATCAAACATTCAAAGAAGACTTGGTTTCTACTCTACTCAAAGTCTTCCAAAAAACTGAAGAAGCAATACTTCCAAACACATTTTATGAGGCCAACATAACCCTCATATCGAAACCTGGCAAGGACTGCACAAAAAAGAAAACTACAGACCAATATCTCTAATGAATACGAATGCTAACATACAAAACAAAATACGAGCAAATCGAATACGACAACATATTAAAAAAATAATACATCATGATCAAGTGGGATTCATCCCAGAATCTCAAGGATGGTTCAACATACGTAAAACGGTTAACATAATACACTATATCAACAAAACAAAGAATGAAAACCACATGATCTTATCAATAGACGCAGTAAAGGCTTTCGATAAAATACAACACAACTTGATGTTTAAGACACTCAACAAAATGGGTATAGAAGGAAAATATCTCAACATGATAAAGGCCATATATGATAAACCATCAGCCAACATCATATTAAATGGCATAAAACTGAGGACTTTCCCCCTTAAATCAGGAACAAGACAGAGTTGTCCACTGTCTCCACTCTTATTTAACGTGGTGGTAGAAGTTCTGACCAGAGCAATCAGACAAGAGAAAGAAATAAAAGGCATCCATATCGCAAAAGAAGAAGTAAAAGTATCACTTTTTGCAGATGATATGACCCTATACATCGAAAACCCCAGACTCCACAAAAAGATTACTAGAAACAATAAACCAATACAGTAAGGTTTCAGGATTAAAAATTAATATACAAAAATCCAAAGCCTCTCTTTATGCCAACAATGAAATATTAGAAAACGAACTCAAAAAAATAATCCCTTTCACAATTGCAACAAAAATAATAAAATACCTAGTAATAAACATAACAAAGAATGTAAAGGACCTATATAATGAAAACTACAAAGCATTGTTAAGGGAAATCGAAAAAGATACAATGAGATGGAAAAATATTCCTTGTTCGTGGATAGGAAGAATGAATATAATCAAAATGTCCATATTACCCAAAGCAATTTATAAATTTATGCAATTCCCATCAAAATTCCGATGATATTTTTTTTTAAATGGAACAAAAAATCATCAGATTTATATGGAACTATAAAAAAACCCAAATAACCAAAGAAATCCTAAGGAAAAAGAATGAAGCCGGAGGCATTACAATACCTAACTTCAAACTATATTATAGAGCCACGACAATCAAAACAGCATGGTATTGGCAGAAAAATAGACACTCAGACCAATGGAACAGAATAGAAAATCCAGAAATAAAACCACATATATATGGTCAAATAATTTTCGATAAAGGGGCCAACAACACACAATGGAGAAAAGAAAGCCTCTTCAACAAATGGTGCTGGGAAAACTGGAAAGCTACATGCAAAAGAATGAAATTCGACTAGAGCTTGTCCCCTTGTACTAAAATTAATTCAAAATGGATCAAAGACCTAAAGATAAGACCTGAAACAATAAACTACATAGAAGAAGACATAGGTACTAAACTCATAGACCTTGGTTTTAAAGAGCATTTTATGAATTTGACTCCAAAAGCAAGAGAAATGAAGGCAAAAATTAATGAATGGGACTACATCAGACTAAGAAGTTTTTGCTCAGCAAGAGAAACTGACAACAATATAAACAGCCAACTAAATGGGAAATGATATTTTCAAACAACAGCTCAGATAAGGGCCTAATATCCAAAATATACAAAGAACTCATAAAACTCAACAACAAACAAACAAACAATCCAATAAAAAAATGGGAAGAGGACATGAACAGACATTTCTTCCAGGAAGAAATGCAAATGACCAACAGATATATGAAAAGATGCTCATCTTCATTAGTTATTAGAGAAATGCAAATCAAAACTACAATGAGATACCACCTCACACCTGTTAGATTAGCTATTATCAACAAGACAGGTAATAATAGCAAATGTTGGAGAGGCTGTGGAGAAAAAGGAACCCTCATTCACTGTTGGTGGGAATGTATAGTAGTACAACCATTATGGAAGAAAGTATGGTGGTTCCTCAAAAAACTGAAAATAGAACTACCTTATGACCCAGCAATCCCTCTACTGGGTATATACCCGAAAAACTCAGAAACACTGATACATAAAGACACATGTAGCCCCATGTTCATTGCAGCATTGTTCACGGTGGCCAAGACATGGAAACAACCAAAAAGCCCTTCAATAGAAGACTGGATAAAGAAGATGTGGCACATACTCAGCCATAAGAAATGATGACATCGGATCGTTCACAACAAAATGGTGGGATCTTAATAACATTATACAGAGTGAAATAAGTAAATCAGAAAAAAACAAGAACTACATGATTCCATACATTGGTGGGACATGAAAACAAGATTAAGAGACATGGACAAGAGTGTGGTGGTTACGGGAGGGGAGGAGGGAAGGAGGGAGAGGAGAAGGGCGAGGAGGAGGGGCACAAAAATCTATATAGAAGGTGACGGAGGACAATCTGACTTTGGGTGATGGGTGTGCAACATAAATGAATGACAAGATAATCTGGATATGTTTTCTTTGAAAATATGTACCCTGATTTATTGATGTCACCCCATTAACATTAATAAAAATTTATTTATAAAAAAAAATTATGCAAAAAAAAGAACTTCTGCAGAGGGGACTGTTGGCCACACTCTATCTCAACCTGCTGCTCACCTTGTTTGAAGAAATAAAATTTCAATATCCAGCAGTGGCTGAGGGATTAGGCTCTGAAGTAGAGACTACATTACCTGTATTGAGCTCCTCCTGATCCAGAGACCCCTGAAATAGGAGGTCCAACTAACGTTGTATTCCAAACCTCACCTGCCAAACCCACCAGCGTGCAACCTGTGGAGGGGTTGGTTGGGTGAGGCCAATCTGAGCCCACACTACAGTCTTTCTACAGAAGACTCTGTGGGAAGACCAAGCAGCTACAAGAAGAGAAGGACCAGCTGAAAAGTGGAGACAGATCTTAAGGAGCTTGGGGCTTTTACAGAGCTGCTATCATCCCTAAGTAAGACGATGCTAATCCTTATATAAAAGTTGGCCTCTCCTACACTACCCTGGCACAGAAAAGAGAGACACAAATAGCAAGAAGTGCTGTAGCTGCTAACAGATAGCCCACAGCGGGTTACAAACAATAGCTGATGCCAACCAAAGAAGATCCAGAACCAACACAACCAGTAGTGGGTGGCAGACAGCATCAACCCTAGACTCAACTAGCTACACAAGCAGCATGCCCAAAGGAGAAGTCTACCAGGCACCAGACACTGTGGAGAATTAATATGCCCAACAGGACAGACATTACACAGTGTGTAATACACATGATCAAGGCTGACACTTAGAGCCAGCCAATCTGAAGAGATAACCGTACCCATGAAAGGACCAACTGCATTCAGTACTCAAATACAACAAGAGGGAAAATAATACCCTCAAGAAGCATTCCTAAAACAAGGAAAACTGGTGCCCTGCAGGTCAGTTCCACCAAGCCCCCCTTCCTCATAAAGACAAAACATAAATTTTAAAGTCAGACAATTGTAACTAATACACAGACAAAACGGGCAGAGAAATGCAACCCAAATGAATCAAGAGAAATCCCCCCAAAAAGAACTAAATGAAATGGAAGTAACCAAACTACCAGATAGAGTTTAAAATAATGATTTTTAAGATGCTCAAGGACCTTAAAGCAACAATGGATGGAAATAATGAGCACCTTAACAAAGAGACAGCAAGTATCAAAAAGGACATTGAAATGATAAAAAAGAAACAGAAATGACAAATACAATATCAGAAATGAAGACTGCACTAGAAGGAATCAATAGCAGGCTGAATGAAGCAGAGGATCGAATCAGCAACTTCGAGGACAAGATAAACAAAAGACTGGAAGCAGAGCAGCAAAAAGAAAAGAGGCTCAAAAAGACTGAGAAAACTCTAAGAGAGCTCTGTGACAACATGAAGAGAAACAACATCAGTATCATAGGGGTTCCTGAAGGAGAAGAGAACGAACAAGGAATAGAGAACTTGTTTGAAGAAACTATAGATGAAAATTTCCCTAAACTGATGAAGCAAATCTCGTACAAGTTCAAGAAGCACAGAGACTCCCATTAAAGAGGAACCCAAGGCGGCCTACACCAAGACACACCATAATTAAAGTGCCAAACTTAAGAGACAAGAAAGAATACTAAAAGCTGCAAGAGAAAGCCAGTTAATTACCTATAGAGGAGCCCCCATAAGGATGACTTCCAACTTTTCAACAGAAACGCTCAAGGCCAAAATGGACTGCCAAGAAATATTCAAAGTAATGCAAAACAAGAACCTACAATCAAGACTTCTTTATCCAGCAAGGCTATCGTTTAAAACTGAAGGAGAAATAAAAAGCTTCCCAGACAAAAAAAAACAAACAAAAAAACTCAAGGAATTCATTACAATCAAATCAGTACTGCAAGAAATGTTAAGGGGCCTGCTATGAAAAGAGCAAAGGAGAAAAAGAAATCAAGAAAAAGAGGATTGTAGATTTAAAGAATATAATGCCAATATATAAGTATATATAAATAATAACCATAAATGTAAATGGATTAAATACACCAATCAAAAGACACAGGGTAACTGCATGGATAAGAAAACAGGACCATTACCTATGCTGCCCACAAGAGACCCACTTCAAAACAAAAGATACACATAGACTGAAAGTGAAGGGATGGAAAAAAGTATTTCATGAAAATGGAAATGAAAAAATAGCTGAGGTAGCAATACTTATATCTGACAAAACAGACTTTAAAACAAAGGTTATATATACTACAGAATAAAGAAGGTCACTACATAATGATAAAGGGAGCAATCCAACAGGAGAATAGATCTATTTTCCATTTTAAATAACTAGGCAACTAACATAGAAGCACCTAAATATATAAAGCAGATTTTCATGGACATAAAGGGCAAGATCAACAGCAATACTATAATAGTAGGGGATTTTAATACCCCACTAACATAAATGGATTGATCCTCCAGACAGAATATTAACAAAGAAACAGCAGCTTTAAATGACACACTAGGTCAACTGGATTTAATAGATATCTTCAGAAACTTTCACCGCAAAGCAGCAGAATATACATTCCTTTCAAGTGCTCATGATACATTCTCTAGGATAGACCACATGTTAGGACACAAAAAAAGTCTCAATAAAATTAAGAAGACTGAAATCATATCAAGCATCTTCTCTGATCACAATGGCATGAAACTAAAAATCAACCAAAATAGAAAAACTAAAAAACATTCATACCGGTGGAGGCTAAATAGCATATTATTAAATAACAAATGGGTTAACAACAAGATCAAGCTAAAGAGCATATTATTAAACAGCGAATGAGTAAACAATGAGATCGAGGAAAAAATGAAAAATTTCTTTGAAACAAATGAAAAAGAACATATAACAACTCAAAATTTTCGGACACAGCAAAAGCAATCCTGAGAGGGAAGTTCATAGCATTACAAGCATAACTTAAGAAAAATAAAAAGCTCAAGTAAACAACTTAACCCTGCATCTAAAAGAACTACAAAAAAAAACAAAACCTAAAGAAAGTAGAAGGAAGGAAATAATAAGGATCAGAGTAGAAATAAATGACAAAGAGGCTAAAAAAACAATACAAAAGATCAATGAAACCAAGAGCTGGTTCTTTGAAAAGGTCAACAAGATTGATGAACCTTTAACCAGATTCATCAAGAAAAAAAGAGAGAGGACTCAAATAAGATTAGAAATGAAAGTGGAGAAGTAAAAACTGACACAGCAGAAATACAAAGGAATGTAAAAAAAAATACTATTAAGATCTGTATGCCAAAATATTGGACAACCTAGGTTAAATGGATAAAATACCTAGAAACATACAATATTCCAAGACTCTATCTGGAAGAGTCAGAAAACCTAAACAGACCAATTTCAACAAATGAAATTGAAGCAGTTATCAAAAACTCCCAGCAAACCAAAGTCCTGAACCCATGGTTTCACAGGCAAATTTTACCAAATATTCAAAGAACTAACTCCTATCCTTCTCAAGCTATTTCAAAAAATTCAAGAGGAGGGAATACTCCCAAATTAATTTTATGAGGCAAGTATAATCCTCATTCCAAAACCAGGTAAATACACTACAAGAAAAAAAACTATAGGCCACTATCCCTGATGAACTTAGATGCTAAAATTCTCAACAAAATATTAGCAAACCAGATCCAGCAATACATGAAAAAAATCATACATCATGATCAAGAGGAATTTATTCTGGGGAGTCAAGGCTGGTACAATATTCGCAGATCAATCAATGTGATTCATCACATAAAGAAAAGAAAGGATAAAAATTACATAATTATATCAAATGCAGAAAAAGCATTTGATAAAATCGAGCCCCCATTTATGATCAATTGTCAGCAAAGCAGGAATACAGGGAACATACCTCAACATAATAAAGGCTATCTATGACAAAACCACAGCCAACACTTTACTCAATGGGCAAAAATTAAAAGCAATCCCCTTAAAATCAAGAACAAGGCAGGGGTGTCCCCTTTCACCACTCTTATTCAACATAGTTCTGGAAGTCCTAGCCACAGCAATAAGACAAGAACAAATAAAAGGCATCCAAATTCGAAAAGAAAAAGTAAAACTATCCTTATTTGCTGATGACATGATACTGTACATAGAAAACTCTAAAGTCTCAGTCAAAAAACTACTAGACCTGATAAATGAATTTGGCAAGGCGGCAGGATATAAAATTAATATTCAGAAGTCAGTGGCATTTTTATACACCAACAATAAACTGTCTGAAAGAGAATTAAGGAAACAATCCCCTTCACTATTGCAACAATTAAATAATAAAGTACTTAGGAGTAAATTTAACCAAGGAGGTAAAAGACTTATACTTGGAAAATTATAAAACATTAAAAAAAGAAATCAAGGAAGATACAAACAAGTGGAAGCATATACCATGTTCATGGATAGAAAGAATAAACATCATTAAAATGTCTATAGTACCCAAAGCAATCTATATATTCAATGCAATTCCTATTCAAATACCAATGGCATACTTCAAAGAGATAGAATAAATATTCCAAAAATTTGTATGGAACCAAAAAACACAAGATAGCCTCAGCAATCTTAAAAATGAAGAACAATGTGGGAGGTATCACACTTCCTGATATTAAGTTATACTACAAGGCCATTGTAATCCAAACAGCAGGGTACTAGCATAAGAACAATCAGACAGATCAAAGGAAGAGAACAGAGAACCCAGTATGGTGTTTGCCTTTTTGGTCAATTGATATTTGACAAAGGAGGTAAGAGCATACAGTGGAAAGACAGTCTCTTTAATAAATAGTGTTGCAAAAACTGGACAGGTACATGCAAAAAAATGAAACTAGCCCACCAACTTATACCATTCACAAAAATAAACTCAAAATTGATAAAAGATTTAAATGTAAGTTACAAACCCATAAAAATCTTGGAAGAAATCATAGGCAGTAAACTCTCCGATATCTCTGGTAGCAGTATTTTTGCCAATTTAACTCCATGGGCAAGTGAAATAAAGAACAGGATGAACAAATGGGATTATATCAAAGTAAAAAGCTTTTGCACAGCTGAAGACACCATAAACAAAATAAAAAGACAACCCACACAATGGGAGAATATATTCGCCAATATATCTGATAAAGGGTTAATAACCAAAGTTTATAAGGAACTTCTTACACTCAACACCGGGAAGGTAAACAATCCAATTTAAAAATGGGCCAAAGAACTGAATAGACACTTCTCCAAAGAGGACATACAGATGGCCAACAGGCATATGAAAAAATGTTCAACATCACTAATTATTAGAGAAATGCAAATTGAAACCACAATGAGATATCACCTCACACCTGACAGAATGGTTCTCATTAACAAATCAACATATAATAAGTGCTGCGAGGGTGTGGAGAAAAGGGAACCCTCCTGCATTGCTGGTGGGAATGCAGACTGGTGCAGCCACTGTGGAAAACAGTATGGCGTTTCCTCAAAAAATTAAAAATGGAACTACCTTTCGCCCCAGCTATCCCACTTGTAGAAATATATCCTAAGAACACCATATCACTGATTCAAAAGAAGATATGCACCCCCATGTTTATTGCAGCATTGTTTACAGTAGCCAAGATCTGGAAACAGCCCAGGTGTCCATTAGTGGACGAGTGGATTAAAAAGCAGTGGTACATATACATAATGGAATACTACGCAGCCTTGAAAAATAAGGAAATCCTACCTTTTCCAACAGCTATGATGAACCTGGAGATTATTATGCTAAGTGAAATAAGCCAGGCAGAGAAAGACAACTATCATATGAACTCACTTATATGTAGAATTTAATGAACAAACTGAACTGAGGAACGGAATAGAGGTAGAGGCAACAGATGTCAGAGGGAAGAAGATGAGGGGATGAAATCAGAGATGGTGAAGGGATTAGTGAAATTATATGTACATAACACATAGATACACTTAACAGGACAGCAAATCCCAGAGCGAAGGAGGGAGGGAGTTAGGAGTAGGGCAGCAAAGGGAGGGAGGGGGGCAAAGGGGGTATAATGGGATACACAGAGGTGGGGGTGAGGGAGTAATATTGAGTGGGAATCCTGAATCCATATTAACACAATAAATGAAAATTAATATAAATTAAAAAAAGAAAAAAGAACACGTGCTTTGAACAGTCCAAAATGGTGTAGGTAAGCATACTAGGAGACGCCAACTCCCTTACTCATAGGCCGCATTACTGTGTATTCTTCTGCTGCATGCAACTACACTAGTTCACCCATGTAGACCATAAATTTGATGCTAATGGCGTAAACTGAAACATATAACAATTTTTTTTGTAAACTCGAAGCATTAATGTTGAGACTGTCATAACCCGAGGATCCCCATATATAATACTCATATATAAATCCATATATCCACTATATACAACCACATGTGTGTGTATTTCTATTAAGAAATCTGTACATAATTGAGTGATAATGACCATCTAAGTTTTATTTCCTGGCTTTTTCTTCCATTCTTGGTTTCACTTTTAAGACATTAGAATTTTTCTTTACCCACAAATAACCATTTAACATGAGCCTGTACATTCTTATTATCTTGTGAAAAAATGCTAAATTGAGAATAAAAGGATAAAAATGTATAAGTTGACAAGGCTACAGAGAAAACAAAAACAGTAGACAAGATTTGTCAACAAATTTTTAGCAAATGAAAACAGATGAAAGAGTTAGTTAGAGCTAAGAGAGCTGAACAGAGAGCAACTGCAGAGAATTCCAAAAAGCCAATTTACATAAAAAAAAATATCAAAAAGGAATCAGGAATTTAAGACACCAGTTACCACAGTGAGCACAATGAATCATGGAACTAAAAAACAAGAGAAATGGTTGAAAGTACTGAAAGAAGTCATCTTCCAGATCCCCTTCCCCATCCAACCCAGACAGGTGACTACTCTTCCCCAGTCTCAAGAGAGGTGATTTATTTTGGGAAAATGACAAAACAATAAAGCACCAGGTCCAGTAGCACAGAGAGATGCTAATATAAAAGTTAAAGGAATTACATTAAATTCTACAACGAATGGTAAATACTAGAGCCCTCCATGTGCTTGCATCCAATATTTCTGGCAGAGATTCATCTATGTAAAAACTGAATAGTACCTAAAAAAGATATAAGTATTTGAAGTTACACCCCCAAAAGAAAACGGTCAGGCCTTCACCCAATTAACCTATAACAAAG
This sequence comes from Saccopteryx leptura, assembly GCF_036850995.1. Lineage (NCBI taxonomy): Eukaryota > Metazoa > Chordata > Mammalia > Chiroptera > Emballonuridae > Saccopteryx > Saccopteryx leptura. The sequence goes on from NC_089504.1 coordinate 189,541,161, forward strand.
CCCGCCAGTTAATAAGCCCAAACCTTAAACTTTTTTTCTGTAAACTATTTTTCTGTTAACTTTTAGTGATTATAAAAAAAAAAAAAAAATGAAAGAAAAGACAACCAATTACCTGATGAAAGCTTTCATCATAAGAGAAAGACATTAAAACAAAGGGAAAAAAGCAACTCATAGAGAGACAAATATACAAGGATGGCAAATGATTTGACTTTGCATCATGGGCAGAGTCAGCAGCTTAAAGGCTATAGAGATGTTCACTGAAACCCTATGTACTCTTTTTGATTAATGTCATCCCAATTAATTTCAAACTAAAAAATTTTTTTAAAAAGTAAAGAAAAGAGCAACTTATAGTCATAACCCAGGAACATGGGGAAGAAAACTTCAAGAAAAAATATCAGTTGCCCTGGCCAGTTGGCTCAGTGGTAGAGCGTCGGCCTGGCGTGCAGAAGTCCTGGGTTCGATTCCTGGCCAGGGCACACAGGAGAAGCGCCCATTTGCTTCTCCACCCCTCCCCCTCTCCTTCCTCTCTGTCTCTCTCTTCCCCTCCTGCAGCCAAGGCTCCATTGGAGCAAAGATGGCCCGGGCGCTGGGGATGGCTCCTTGGCCTCTGCCCCAGGCACTAGAGTGGCTCTGGTCGCGATAGAGCGACCCCCCGGAGGGGCAGAGCATCGCCCCCTGGTGGGCAGAGCATAGCCCCTGGTGGGCGTGCCGGGTGGATCCCAATCGGGCGCATGTGGGAGTCTGTCTGACTGTCTCTCCCCGTTTCCAGCTTCAGAAAAATACAAAAAAAAAAAAAAAATCAGTTAATTTCCTTAGAAACAAATGATAAGATGATCCAGCAAACAAGAATAGGAAGAACATCCATAGAACAAAAAAAAAAAAATCTTGAAATTTAAATAAATGATAATTTTTAAATATACAATAGGATCAGATGATAAGTTCAAATAATTCACAGGTAGTAAGAAAAATATTTAAAATAAAAGGTTGAAAGTCCCTGAGACAATAAATTTAAAAAGACATACATTAGACATATCTCATAAAAATTCAGACACCAGGAAAACACAGAAAATCCCAGAAACTTAAAAAAAGAAAAACGGGACAATCACAATAAAAGGCATAGGACTTCTAAACAGCAATATAGAAAACAATGAAGACTTGCCTTCAAAATTCTAAATGAAATTACTTTTCAACCTAGAATCTATAACTACCCAATCACTGATCTAAATAAAATAAGATCGGAATAGGCTCTGGTCAGTTATCTCAGTGGGTTAAGAGCAATATCCCAAAATGAAAAGGTTGTAGGTTTGATGTCGGGTCAGGGCACACACGGGAAGCAGCCAATGACTGCAGGACTGAGTAGAACAACAAATGAATTATTTCCTTTCCCCTCCCCTCTCTCTCCCTTCCTTTCTCTGTCTCATCAATAAATTTTTTAAAAAATTAAGCCCTGGCCAGATAGCTCAGTTGACTGGAGTGTCGTCCCAGAGCATGGAGGTTGCTCGTTCAATGCCCTAGGTCAGGGCACATACAGGAGCAGCTTATTGTTCCTGTGTCTCTCTCTACCTGCCTATCTCAAAAAATAAATTAATTAAAAATTTAAAAAATAGGCCCTGGCCGGTTGGCTTGGTGGTAGAGAGTCAGCCTGGCGTGCGGGAGTCCCAGGTTCGATTCCCGGCCGGGGCACACAGGAGAAGCGCCCATCTGCATCTCCACCCCTCCCCCTCTCCTTCCTCTCTCTCTCTCTCTCTTCCCCTCCCGCAGCCGAGGCTTCATTGGAGCAAAGTTTGCCCGGGCGCTGAAGATGGCTCTGTGGCCTCTGCCTCAGGCACTAGAATGGCTCTGATTGCGGAAGAGCGAAGCCCCAGATCGGCAGAGCATCGCCCCCTGGTGGGCATGCCGGATGGATTCCGGTCGGGCGCATGCGGGAGTCTGTCTGACTGCCTTCCCGTTTCCAACTTAAGAAAAATACAAAAATAAAATAAAATAAATAAAATAAAAATAAAGTAAGATCAGAATAAAGACATTTTCAGATAAGCAAAGTCTCAAAATTATACCCCCGCAGTCCACCAAAAGCAGGCAGTAAACCAACAAAGACAAGAAGCCAGATTCATAAAATAAATAAGCTAACAGTAGAGATAGGTAAAACATCCCAGAATCATAGCAGGCCTAGGTTTAAGGGATACATCAGTGAAGAAGAGACAAAAATCCTTGCCCTCCAGGAGCTTACATGTTAGTATAACAGCAGTGCTCAGAATAGGGCCCCTGGGGGTCACTAAGAGCTCTTCAGGGGACTCAAGGGATCAAAGCTATTCTTATTATAATACTAAAATATGATTTACCTTTTTCACTTTGGTGACACTATGCACTGATGATGTAAAAGCAATAGGCAAAACTGCTGGTACCTTAATAGAAATCAAGGCAATGGCACCAAACTGTACTAGTGAGGAGGGGCAGTTCACTTCCTCGCTTAATAATGTCCTTGATAATAACTTTATTAAACTTTTTAACCCTTGAGCACACATCTTTTTTTTTCTTTTTTTCTTTTTTTTTTTTTTTTTTTTTTGCATTTTTCCGAAGCTGGAAACGGGGAGGCAGTCAGACAGACTCCTTCATGCACCCGACCGGGATCCACCGGGCATACTCACCATGGGGCGATGCTCTGCCCCTCTGGGGCGTCGCTCTGTTGTAATCAGAGCCATTCTAGCGCCTGAGGCAGAGGCCACAGAGCCATCCTCAGCGCCGGGGCCATCTTTGCTCCAATGGAGCCTTGGCTGCGGGAGGGGAAGAGAGAGACAGAGAGGAAGGAGAGGGGGAGGGGTGGAGAAGCAGATGGGCGCTTCTCCTGTGTGCCCTGGCCGGGAATTGAACCCGGGACTTCTGCACGCCAGGCCGACGCTCTACCACTGAGACAACCGGCCAGGGCGAGCACACATCTTTTAATATTCTGTGTGATAAAGTGGGAAATACACATAACTGCTGCTGCATATAATGATGGTAACTTGAGAAAAGGTATTTGTGCAACTGAATTGCAAGTTGAACCAGTTGCTTTTACCATGAAACACAATTTTTATTTTAAGAACTATCATGCCTGACCAGGTGGTAGTACAGTGGATAGAGGGTCAGAGCCTAAGATGCTGAGGACTCAGGTTTGAAACCCCAAAGTCGCTGGCTTGAGCATGGCTCATCTGGCTTGAGCATGGGGGTCGCTGGCTTGAGTGTGGGATCGTTGACATGACCCCATGGTCACTGGCTTGAATCCAAAGGTCGCTGGCTTGAAGCCCAAGGTCGCTGGCTTGAGCCAAAGGTCGCTGGTTTGAGCAAGGGGCCACTGGCTCAACTACAGCCCCCTGGTCAAGGCACATATGAAAAAACAATCAAATGAACTAAGGTGACACAAAAAAAGAATTGATGCTTCTCATTTCTTTCTGTCTATCTCTCTCCTTCTTTCTTCTTTGTGTGCGCATGCGCAAAAAAAATAAGAACTATCATTATTCAGACGCGTATTAGGTAAATATTTTCTCAAAGTGAATGGAGTCTTCCACTTCAAGGAAAACTGACATTATTTGCTGCCAATGATAAAATTTGAACTCTTAAGCCAAAATTAGAATTTTGGATAACTTTTATCTGCTACCATGAAACTGATAGCTTCCCAGGTACAGGGGGTCCTTGGGTTATGACACAATTCCATTCGTATGACAGTGACATAAGCCAAATGTTGATGTAAGTTGAAACACAATCTAGCCTACACAAACGGAACACCTGCGCTTTCAACAGTCCAAAATGACATAGGTAAGCCTATTGGGGGATGCCAACTCCTTCACTCATATGCTGCCCTGCTGCGTATTATTCCGCTGCACACAACCAAACTACATAGTTCACCCAGGTAGTCTATAAGCATGATGCTAACAGCATAAGTCAAAACACTCGCGTCACAATTTTTTTAAGATTTTATGAGTGAGCATTGTAAACTCAAAACGTCATAATCAAAACTGTCAAAACCCAAGGATCCCCTGTACAAAATCATTTCTTACAAGAGCCAAATAAAAAAAGGTTGAAAAACCACTGTCAGAAAAATTATACTGAAGTACTAATTAATCTCAGTAAGACAAAGCAAAAAGCCACCATATTTCTTTATTACAGTTAACTAGATCCAAAAACTGTCTTCTCTATCAATGACAGGTACTAAATTCTTATTCACAACCCTCGATATATACTTAGTTCTGGATTTCCATAATGTCCCTAGCATATACATATTTGATTATACTAGCTCATTTAAGTCATGGTGGTCAATTTATATTTCACACTCCTAGTAAGAAAGAACTCTTTATATTTAACTCCATTGGTAAGGTGCAATGCATGGAAAGAAATTAATAGCTCTTTCTGGTAAGGGCAATGATGATTGAGAACAGATTTTTAGGAATCCTACATGCTAACAATTTTCAATCTATCTGTAAGGAGAAAAGGCACAGGGGACAGAACTCCTACAGCTCTTGGTTTTCTGTTCTCACTCTAGTCTCTAGTATGTGCTGGTTTAGCTTCATAGTTGCAAACCTTACCCATCTATTCCTACTACAGAACTGAAGCCAAGACAGGTCATGACCACAATAAGACATCACCTTATAAAAACATCTTATTGCAAAGTTTAAGTGACTGATGAAAGATGTGGAGCCAAGATGTGGTGGTCATTCAAAAGAGAACTCAAAGGCACACACAAGTAGTTCCTTTGTCCAGTTATTAATAAAGGGGAAAAATGGGTATTTTTTTAGAAAATGGGCAGTTAGAGAAAACAAAGATTCCTAGAGGTCATGACAGTTTATAATTATTTCTCCACTACTCCTTCATTAGTACATGAAACTATAGTTTTCTTTTATCTTAGACACATAACCAAAAACAAAGAAAAAAAGGAAAAAGAACAGTCATTTTAATGAGAAATCCACCTCAAAGAGATAGAGAAAAGTGAAATTAGGGTTAATATCATTTAGCAAAAGAAGTCCACAAGTAAGTACAGACCATGCAAAGGCAGTAAAAGAACTGAGGTAAAATTCTAGCTTAACAAGTCTAACAAAGCAAAACTCAAAAGAGAGAATTGTCAAAACACTCCTTCCATAACAACTAAAAATTTACAGACTAGCCTATCTTTTCTTTTTTGAAAGCACTATTAGTAATGGGACTTTTCCCCAAATGAAAGCAGAAAATATATCTATACATACTATAACAATCTTACTAAGAATTTTTCCAACTCATAACACAACTCTTTCCTTGACCAGTCAAGTTGGTTAGGCAATTAACAGGCAACAAGTGCACGTGTTTACAACTCTTATTGAAGAACATCCAGTAATAAAGTGTTCGTTTTATTTATTTACTTAGAAGGAAATCTCCTTTGAATACTTATAGGCTCTAAAACTAGAGGGGCCCTCAAAGGATATCCAGTAATCCCACAAAGTTGCACCTATAACACCTGCTCCAATACTTAAAACCTTTGAACTCTGCATGCCTCCTTCACTTAGAGCTTTTACTTCTAAGTTCAAAGATGATAACTTGAAAAGATTTTTGTAACAACACAAGACATTGGAATGTATTTAATTACCTAGAACCTGTTTAGTTGATTCACACATAGGATACTAATTCTGAAAATACAAAAAAAAATGTATTAGGCTTCCAGTATGCATTTAAAGATACATAACCTGAGAAATTATCTTAAAGTTGACCTAAAATCAAGAGCATTCAACTTATGTAATAGTGCATTATAACTTCTCACAAAAGTAAACATCTTAAGAGAAGGCATGTGCTCTTGGTCTATCACTGGACCACAAGTCCTGAACTCCAGGAAACTGAGTGCTTAAAGGGCACATACAGGGGTGGGCAAAAGTAGATTACAGTTGTGAGTACACAAAACATAGTTTATTTGTATTACTTATTAATTACTGTATTACTTATTTGTATTACAACTGTAAGCCTAGTTTAGCCCAGCCCGTATTTATATGGTAAACATGGAAAAGTCTATTTTACCAGGCAACACCTCTCCTTCCGGCAGGCGATTGTGAGCCGGGGTCAGTGGGGGGAGGGGATATCTGAAGCAAAGCGGAGTGGGGGTGTCCCAGGCTGGGTATCTTACCCTGCACCTTACCTAGAGCTAGCGACAAAGCACCAGCACTTACTGCAAGGCCGACCATAAACCCAAAAGCAGCGATCAGTTGGGTTGGGACAGGAGTGAGCGCGGAAGGGGAGGAGGAGCGAGCGGACTCTCTCAGCACCCCCAGACTGAGGGCCTGGCTAGAGGCCTGCGAGCTCGCACCGCAAAGCTGACCACTACCCGAAGGCCGGGCTCTGACTTCCAGGAGCAGAAGCCGCCAGGTGCGAGACGCATGCGCACTGCACGGTGCTCGCCCCCCCCCCCCCCCCCCGCCCCACCCCGGCCCCAGCAGACAGGGTCGGCCGAGCGCTGCCTCACGCCGGAGCAGGGCCTCGGAGCCTCGGAACCGCGGGCGCTTCCTCCTAGGCCGCGGACACTGTCACCACCTGTCTCCCTACCTTCGGGATCACAACTCCCGAAGAGCTGCGGGCGCTGCAGTCCTGCAAACGTTTCTTCCAGTCGGGGCGCCGCGGGCGCTCACCGAACTTGGTACACTTGAAGCTCACCGCCTTCCTGATTCCAGCGCCAGGCAGCTCCAGCCGAGCTCTCGAATGCATCGATGGAGGCGGCCAGGCGTTAGGAGTGCCGAGAGAATAGATTGTCACGCCGCCAATTTTTTGTTTGGTGTTGGTTTAGCTCGCTTATTTGATTATTACATTTCCTTATAACCAAAAAGCAATAAAGGTGGGGACTGAAGAATGTTATTGCCTTAGTAATTGTCGTTATCATCACAGATAATCGGTAAACAAATATGCATTGTAGGATTTTATGTTTAAGACACCCACGCGTAGCAAAATTGGTTATCTCAAGCTGGGGGCGGAGGAAACTCGCCCAACAATAATAAATCATGAGAGTGTGTCTGTATAGAGTCGTGTGTGATTAAAATGTAATGATTTATTTGCAAGAATGCATTAAAAGTCGGTGTTTCTTCTGCCCTGAAGGTGAAGACACTCACAGGTTGGGTGCAAATTAGTTTCCCACCTTAAAGTAACTGGTTGGTGGAGGAGTGGGGGAAGGCTGCCCGAGGTAGGGAAAGGTTTCTTCTGAAAGAGAAATTGTTTAGGTTTTTGTTGTTACTTACACCAATAGAAATTAAAGCGATTCGGCATTTCCCGTAACACATATTATTTATCTGTCCTTTCATAAACATCATTTTTTTTTCCTTACGTGCTATAAGTATACAAAGATATGGAGGTAAAAAAAAAACGGCCTTGTTTTTGGGTCGTCTGAGAGAACCAACTTGTTCAGAACTGCTAGATATCCAAGCTAGTTTTCTGCGGATATTTGAAATGGTGAAAATCAGCTCCAGAAATATATTTGTCATAAATGACTGTACCTTAAATAACCAGTTTTGAGGGGCCATTTTAAAACTTAACTACAACACTACATGTTTATTTTAAATAATTCAAGAAGTAGGGGAACCCTTAGGGTCCTGAATTTTACTGGAACTTGTATATCTGTCTGCAAGTTGTCAACTGAGCTTTACTATCAATTTTTTTTAACCAAAACTGCATTTTGAAATATCCTATTTCCGGAAAACATTTACTATTTAATGAAACAACATCGTTAGAACTTCATGAGCATTTATAGGCATATGATTTTAAAACCTTGTTGTTGTTGTTGTTGTTGAACTAGATTTGCCTTAGTCCAATGGAATTCGTGCCCAGACATTGCAAATCACTCATAACTCCATTTGATATAAATAAACACCATTATTCCTAAATATACAAAGAGCCAACATACCAGGAAAATCTATTAGGTGTGAATCACGACTGTCTGAGCCTTCCCTGGTTCCCTTTAAAGTGGTCATCTTTCTCTCAAGCTCAGTGGATAGAATTTGGGATCAGACTTACAAATCATGGCAAAAAATAAAAATATTTTTTTAAATATTTGATTAGTCTCTTGAACTTTTACCAGACTTCTAAAGTAGTTATTTTGGAAGTGTATGTGTATACTATTTAATACCTCATTTTGAGAGCTCTTTCTGATCATTCTGCTAAATAACCTTAAAAACGGATTTTCATAAAGGTTTGAAGGTTTATGGTTATTCCCCTCTGATAATATCAGAATTAAAGTGGTTACAAATAGTAACCCAAGACTAAATGTAAAATCATGTTTCTAAATTCGTATAACTTTGGAAAGTGAGAGTATCTGAGTCTCTTGTAGCGTAATAAAATAAAAGCAAGCACTCATATAATTCATTAGTACCTAAAAGCTATTGCACTGGAAAGATAAAGGTCTTAATTATTTCTCCTAAAGTAGCAATAAGTGAAATGTTTTAAGAACAAATGATAACTTCAGGATCCAGGAGAAAAGAAAGGCAAAGTGAATAATACTTCTCGAAAGTATGATTTCCATCTTAAGTTTGCCAAATGTGGACATTTTAATCTGAAAAGTAGCCTCTATTTACATATATTATAGAAACACTAATATATTGTTTTAATTGTGTTCTTTTTGCAAATGTTTCAGGTTGCTTTGAAGGAACTTTACAAATTATCTGTTAACTTCGTGCTGACGCCTTAACTAATGAGTGGTACATATCAAAGTTCTGTGATTGCTTTTATTTTTATGAAGAGTATTAAATCCAAGAAAATGAACAAGTTACCTTTAACATCAGAAAGCCTTAACATTCAGACTACTTGCAAATGTCCTCAAAGCTACACTTGAGGAGGTATATTTGTTTACACACTCAAACAATATCTTTCCATATGTAAATATTATGTGAATGGCACATATGTGGCCACACTTCTCAGAGCAAGCTTTGTCCTGTGCAATATAGACAAATGACTCAGGAATACAGGCATTCCTTCCACAAAACTGTTTCAATTAAAACACACCAGGGAGAGAGCGAGAGACCTTTCTCCCGGCAAGCATCTCTTTTTGAATAGTCCACATAAAACTAAGAGAGGCACAAATATAATGTCTATTATTTTTTCAAACTCAAAGAGAAATAATCACTTGCTTTTCAAAATCAGGAAGTCAACTAGAATGTTTGCCAGGATGCTAAAAAAGAGCTCCTGCAGCTCATTTTGGAAAGGGTCCGGATGCAGGGAGTTAATTACAAGGAATATGGGGTGAGGGTCCTGAAACCTCAAAGAGAGAACGAAGTCTAAAACTGTCCTTGATCAGGCGCTAAGGAAAGACTTTAAAATGGAATCTGTCAGGGAACAGCTGCTCGGGAAATGTATTAAAACGACTGGCCCTTCGAGCGGGGTCGCCCGTAAAGGAGTAGACTTGGGCTCCAGGACGCACATAGAGGGGTGAAATTACAAATTCATCAGAGGTAGGTGGTCGGTGAAGACCCAAGCTCAGTTCAGGCTGCGGGCCGGAATACCTCTCAAGGAGCCGCAGAAGACACTGATTCTGATCAGGGTGGTGAAGCCAGGATGCCGGGCTGCGAGGTGTAGGTGGGGTGAGGCTGGCAACAGGGATGTAGAATTGCAATACTGGGTCAGGATACGGAACTGGGTTGGGGGCGCCTGACGCAGGGCAGGGATGCGGGGCAGCAGTGTTGGGCTGAGCAGTTACGCCGCTCCCCGACTCGGGGCGAGGACGTGCGGTTTGATGCGCTGTCGGGATTCTGGACTCAGTCCAGGAGCGGCGCACTTGACCGTTTCCTTCTGGCCACGCCCCAGCAGAGTAAGTCCAGCTCCCCCGTGTTTAACTAAGTCTTGACACCGACGCAAAATCCACGCCTAATTAAATTAATTAGGAACTCTTGTCAATCTTGGATTAATGGCCAAGTGTGCAGGCAATCGAGGCTATCTGAAAACCCGGACAGCCTGGGACCTGCCTCCTCTTTCCGCCCCTTCCGTTCCCCTTCGCTGCGCTCCGGACCCAGCTTGCTTGGACTCGAGCTTAAATCTCTCTCTCACTTTCGCTTCCTCTTGCCCCCTCTCCCTGTCTCTCCCTTTCTCCCTCTCCCTCTCGCTCTCCTCCACTAACCCCCACTTCCCCACCCCCACCCCAGGTAGCGGCGCTGGTGCTTCCCGGGAAGGAGCTCCCTCGGAGTTGCGAAGGGAGGTAATTTACTCAGAACAAGGGGCCGCCTTGGCGAAGTATAAATAGTGAGACTTCAAGCGCAGCGTTGCTATCAGATCTGAACTCTTCGCAGAAAGAATTGTCAGAGATCTAAACATTGAACAAGCGCGCTCCGTCAGGAAAGCATCAGTTCATATTTCCCTCTGCCGGCCCCCACCCCTTCTCTCTTCCTCCTCCTCCCGCTGCTTCCTCCTCCTCCTCCTCCTCCTCCTCCTCCTCCTCCTCCTCCTCCTCCTCCTCTACTTCTCTTTCTTCTTCTCTTCTTTTTCTTCTTCGTTCTTCCTCCTCCTATCTCTCCACCCCTACTCCTTGCCCCATTGATGTGTTATTATTGGGGGGGCTGGAGCATAAAAAAAAGAAGAAGGAAAAAAAGAGTGGGGCTCGGCTGTGAGCGGTTGAGCGCGGAGCTGACGGGCATCGGCGGAGATGGAAGAACTTACGGCGTTCGTCTCCAAGTCTTTTGACCAGAAAGTGAAAGAGAAAAAGGAGACGATCACCTACCGGGAGGTGCTTGAGAGCGGGCCGCTGCGTGGGGCCAAGGATCCGACCGGCTGCGCGGAGTCGGGCCGCGACGACCGCAGCAGCCCGGCAGTCCGGGCGGCCGGCGGAGGCGGCGGCGGAGGAGGAGGCGGAGGCGGAGGAGGCGGAGGAGGTACAGGAGGAGGAGGAGGAGCAGGCGGAGGAGCTGGAGGAGGGCGCTCTCCCGTCCGGGAGCTGGACATGGGCGCCGTGGAGAGAAGCAGGGAGCCGGGCAGCCCGCGGCTTACCGAGGGTAATGGCCTGACCCCCGGCCGCGACTCCTCTTCCCGCCTTCTTTACTCCTCTTAGGCGGGAGCGGACCCCGAGGCCCAGCGGGGTGGGGGCGGGACGCAGAAAGGGCCCTTGGATCCCAGTTTGGAAGCTAGAGTGATGATAGAGGGGTGGGGGTCCGGTGGTGTGCACGGTCGTGGGTGGGGTCCGAGTGTTTGTGGGGAGGAGGTATGCGGGGTTTGTGCGCGCCCTTCTCAAATGCTCCGGCTATTCCCGTTCCACCAAAACGCACTTTCACCAGCCCGAGGACGGGGCCTCAGCCCAGACGGCCGGAGGGCGGATGGGGAAGTTTCGTGCGGCCCAGTGCGGGCTGGGGTACTAAAAGAACCTGAGCCAGGCGGCAGAATTACGGTTAGCATCTAGCGCCGAGTTTGCGGGGACCCCTTTTCTAGGCCCGAGAAAGAAAAGGAGGAAAGAGGGGAGAGAGGAGAGAGAAAAAATATCACTCTCGTTTCGCCCCCGGATTTCGACCGGCTGCTGAGAACCACTAGAGCTCCGCGAAGACCTTGGATCCCTGGATCTTGGGAGCCAAAGTTCCCATTTTCTTTGAATTATGAAGGGATAACGAGGCCAAGGCAGGCTAAGGTCCAGTCTATGCTCTTTCTCTTGGGAGACGTCTTAAGCTCTCTTTCTCTCTCTCGGTTTGTTTTTCAATATTTACACAATTCTGTTTCTGCTTCGCATCATCTAGAACTGATTTTGTGCGGGGAAAATCCTTTGGTGCCAACAAAGTGTTAGGAAACGGTTTTATCTAAATGGTGAAGAGTGCTGTACCAATTGAAAAGAGTTCAACAATAAAATTAATTTGGCACTTAGTCCCTGCAATAACTGGTGTGCTGCCATATTTTTCCAATTAAGAAAATATGTGACATGCTTAGAATCACATATTTAAGCAAGCAATTAAGTTGTTTATAAAACGGTCTGTTCCTGTTTAGGCCAGTAAGTGGAGATTTGGGGGCGAAATAGAGATTATATTAAGTCTATTAATCAACTGGAAATGTTGGCATCTTTCTCTTTGAAGTCCTAAAAGTTTGAGAGGTAGCCACCGTGGATGACACAAAATACAATAGACAAAACTTCTCACCCCTTTGGCAGAATCTGAAGGGTGTATTTTCATTTTTAAATTTCATTACACTATTAGTGGAAATATTTTCTTATTCACTTGGCTACAAATGTTTGCTATAATGTTACCCACTTCCTTCCCAGAGGTAGGACACACGTCCACAAAACGAACTCTGAGAACTAGAAATGTTGGCATCACTTAAGATCACATAGTAAGACTGGCAGGCTGGGCTGAGATCTAGAGGCTCTTCTTCTCCCAGACTGGGCACCAGGTCCTCTTAAATTTGGAGAGTGTGGCATAGCTGCCTGGCGGTTCAGTGCAGCCTCCTGAAACCTCAGTGTAGCTGCAGCTCAGGGCCCTGGATACGACAGCGCCCTAGACCGACCGCCGCCAGGTTAGGGTCTGGACCCAGGGCAGGTCCATTCCTAAGATTATTTCCAATATCAGGGCAAGTATTAATTTTTCTGCAGGCCAGCTCTTCCGGAATTGATTTTTAACACCCGTGTTTATCAGAAACCTGGGCTGGGAAAAACTGCAAAGGGCCTCCACTATCCAAACTCAGCTTTGATGCTTTAAAAATCCAAGTCTCCGACTCAGGCAAAGAGGATGAAGGTTGCAGAGGGCAGCTTATGTTGATGCGGTTCCCCTGATCACTGCCCCTTGGCCTGTACACACACACACACACACACACACACACACACACACTCACACACACATATACCTCAAGTGTCTCTGTATGCTCACATTTGCAGAGCTCATGTTTTTAAAGGGAGAAGGAAGGACAGGATTGTACCAACGATGTGTGCAAACCCAGAGCAGAAAAATGCATATTTTATTAAACATCCGAGCTGGTGGAGGCATGAAAAGGCTTTGAGCAACCAATAGAAACCGAGAATCACGAATGTTCCACTCGAACCTGTTGATCTCTGTGGGTTTTAGCGTTAAGGGTCCAGTTGGCTTTTCCAATGGAGGAGACAAGGAGAAAACAGAGGGAGCGGTCAGTTCCGCGGGCCATGGGAGGCTGGTTTTCTGACTCTGGTTTTCTGCCCGGCGTGGGCGGCAAGCCCTCCAGGCTGCCAACATGGCGTGGACGCCTATGCTCAGGCGACCCCGGTCCAGCAGAGAGGACAGGGACTGCCTGGCGGTTCGTGGGCTGTCCGCGGGGTTTTGCCCAAGCCCTGAGTCAGCTTGGAGGGCCCCGGGATGCGACTCTAAGAAACGCGCAGCACAAGGGTCTTGTTCTCCTACTGGAACCCTTTGGCCTAAACCTTACCAAATTAGACCATCAAGTTTGAAAGAGACTGAGAGCCATCGCGGGACATAGCTGGCCTCCAACGGCTCAGCACTCTCTGAATGGCGCGTGTGATAGACCAGAGTGTGGCCTCGCCGCACCCTGCTGCCCCGACCCGTTAGGTGACGGGCGGGGCGCGGCGCTTCTGATTTCTGTGCGTGCGTGGCAGAGAATGAGTGGGCGTAAGTGGGCGAGAGGGTGAGTGAAAGGGATTTGGTGTTCGCAGGGGAGGGCAGGGTACAGTGGGGTGGCTAGTGAGCTGAGGCCACAGTTGAAGAGGGAATGAGTGGGTGAATGCACATCTTGCCCGTGGGCGGCCACCTAGAGTTGATCTTTGCGTGTCTCCAGGATCCGCTTCCTCTGGGCGGGCGGGGTGAGGAACTGGCCACGAACTCCGGGAGGGGGCAGGATCCTCCATCCTTCTTGAGACAAACTGGTTAATGGGATTTGTTGTGTTGTTTCTCTCTCTCTCTCTCTCTCTCTCTCTCTCTCTCTCTCTCTCTCTCTCCCCCCCCCCCGTACGCGCATGGACGTACGTGTGGCCCTGTTTGCGGTGCCCACTCCAGTGTCCCCAGAGCTAAAGGATCGTAAAGAGGATGCGAAAGGGATGGAGGACGAAGGCCAGACCAAAATCAAGCAGAGGCGAAGTCGAACCAATTTTACACTAGAACAACTCAATGAGCTGGAGAGGCTTTTTGATGAGACCCACTATCCAGACGCTTTCATGCGTGAAGAATTGAGCCAACGGCTGGGGCTGTCAGAAGCCCGAGTGCAGGTACCTGGCTGTGAGGAAGTCAAGGCAGGGCCCAAGGAGGGAGGAGAGGCACGCCTGCATGCGTGGGGTTGGAGAGGCTGTTTTCGGGACACACACCAAGGGTGCAGGTCAAGGGTTTGGAGTGAGGTGAGAAAAGAAGAGATGTGTTTAATAGAGGTCTTATTTCCCAAAGTAGATTTTAATCTTAAACCACCACCCCCCCTTCCTTATCCCAACATATGTTCCCAGCAGAAGAAAGCTGTGCTGGGCTTGCGCCCAGAGTTTCTATAAACCACACCCCTCCCCTCGCCTCACAATGCCTTTAATGTGGTTTAATCCTAATGGGTCTACTTTTTATAAGCCTTTTTAAAAAATCTTACAGAAAACGTTTTATCTTCTGGATCCTTAAAAGTTACAACGAATATTTTGTTCGCTGGAGTTAGGTTTCCTTGAGGGTCTGCTCCAGGGTCTAGATTTGCCAAGCGGATATGCCAATTAGGTTTATAGACGTACAGACTATAAAGAAAATTAGCAACTGTTAAATGCAGAAATTTACAGTCTGCCATTAGCAGTGGATCTCAAACTGTGTGTGAAACAGCAGAGAAATAAATGCATTTTGGTCATTCTTTGTTTCCTCACTTAACCGAGGCAGAGAACCTGACCTTACAGAACCTTGATTTTAAAACTCACAGATCTTAATGTTGACATTTTCAAAATCAGAACCTCAGCGGATTTCATACCAATTAAGTTAGGATTGAAGTAGGTTGGTTGATTTGTTTGTTTGTTTCTTACTGGTCATGAAGGCGGATGTAATGGCAAAAGTAGGCTTTGAGGGTGATTATGATGAAAAATTATATACATACATGCATACATATCCTAGGTTTGTGGAGAACAAATTTAAATGTTTTAGACTGTATTTTCACTCATATAATAAAATAGGAGAAAATTATGGTCATTATTTGTTTGAACACATGGAGCAGTTTTAGGCCTGAACATCTGCAGCTGTTACAGAGTATCACTGTAACAGATACTCCCTGGGTCTCTGGATGCAGAGACTACCATCTGCAGCAAACTATGCAATTCTTATGGGGCTTCCCCACATCTTGTAATAGGATCAGGACAAAAACATAGAAGTGGAGTTGAAGGGGAAAAGTAATAATAGGCTGCCTTGGTCATCACAGCACCAACAGCGGAGCCTTCTTTTTTAAGCTTCTCCTGCTTTGCTCTGTGTGCTGAGATCTCTAGAGGCTCAGCAACCCCTTAAAGACATGATGATAATTATTACAGTTATGAGCATTAGTATCTCTACTAGGGGCAAAAAGAGGCAAGAAGCCTCAGGCCATGTGAGTTATACAAAAGATGCCACCCTGACATGAAATCTACCCTTCTATTACACTAAATGGCAGGGGAATTTTCAAAGATTTACACTGATTATGATATTTGCTTTTAAAAACAAAATAAAGCTCAGCAGCAATATTTTACTTTCCTTTTTTTAACATTAATTTGTGAATCAATCAATATTTTTGGAACACAATGCTGTATTATTAGAGTAAAAATTATTTGAATTTTAAAAAATCTGTCATTGACTCTAAATGTTGGCAAGTTTATTTAAGAAGATAATATCTGGAAGAAGATTGTATCCAGGAGGTACTTGATTCATAACCCACCCTCTTTTCACAGAATATTTTTTTTATATAAGCAGTGAACTTTATTGAGGTCTTTATGTTTTCATTGTTAAAAATATTTTTGAGCTATTTTCTGATGCTTCTCTACTACCTTAATTGCGAGCATCAGATATTTCTATAGAAGCAAATTAGATTATCATAATAATAGCACAATTATTCTGCTACTATGTTACACTCTATTGCACAGAGGAACAGAAAAATTCTAAACTTCTTTGTAGGGAGGTTTTTATGACACTAATTACCTCTTCCCCCACTTTTATCCCCCTTCTCCCAGCCCCCAGGGAAAAAAAAAAGTCACTGTTTGCTTTGGTGTTTGGTTTTCTTGAAGATGAAGCTAATTAATATTACAGACTATTAATGAGCACATTCGGCTCAGGTCTTACTGGGCAAACATCTAAACCCATTATCACTTTGGTATCAGGTGTCAGCAAGAGTTTTAGACCTTGGGAACTCTGTAATGTGGAAAGATGAAACCAGGACTAATGGTAATTTATCAAGAAACGATTTATCTTGCAAAAGCATATGCATCTATCTATTTTTGTCATTGATTTACATTTGTAACTTTGGAAATTTTGCTTGTTTTATTAATTTAAAGATTTCTTGTGACATCTAATTCATGCCTAAAACACTACTCTTTTTTCTATCATACTTTTGTAATATTTTTAAAGTTCTGAGTCATAACATCTAGGTTTTATATTTTCCCTCCAATTTGTAGGTTTGGTTCCAAAATCGAAGAGCTAAATGTAGAAAACAAGAAAATCAACTCCATAAAGGTATGCTTCTCAGACAAAGAACATTTGTATTCGAAGTGAAAAGAGAATGGAGAATATTGTTATTACAAATACAGAAAAATCTTCTCAAAGATAACATGATCCTTACTTAAAAATCTGCTCTGACGGCAGTTAATGAGTCCTAAAGTTTGGAGGTGAATTATATTTAGTTTAATTATGGCAGTAATATAGGAAGATGACAGTTTATTTCCAAAGAAATTAGTTTTATTTTGGTAACATTTGGAACCCTGGAAAACAATGCTGAAAATATTACTCTTACATTATTGTGTTTTGTTTCCCGACTTTTGTTTTATAGGTGTCCTCATAGGGGCTGCCAGCCAGTTTGAAGCTTGTAGAGTTGCACCCTATGTCAACGTGGGTGCTTTAAGGATGCCATTTCAGCAGGCAAGTACAGTCCAGTTTCAGCCTGTTTTTAACTTTAAAAAGACCTGGAAGTTTGCTTGAACTGTTGACTCCCTTTTCTCTGAGCCCCAGTGTTGGTGTTCTTGAAGTTTGTAAATCAACTCTGAGATGATATAATGGACCTACACCCCTTTAAAAACCTAGAGTGTCAGGGTCCCACATGTCTAGTCCTTTCTGCCCTCATGGGAAACCCACAGAGGCCTGAGGGCAGTAACCAGTCCTTTAAAAATGCACTAAAGGTTGAGCTTAGGGAGAGGGAGGAAAAGCCTTTTGATTAAGATTTTGTCAGATCCAATACAAAGGTTAGTCCTAAGGTGTTTCTAAGGCAATTCTCGAAATATTTTGCTATGTATTTTCTACCTCTTAGTCACATTAACTGTCTCTGACAGAAGAAAAAGAAATAAGTAAAAGTACTCCCAACTCAGACTTGATTTTTAAAAGATGTCTGCAAACAAAGCTTCATCTCTAGTAAGAAGAAAGCTTTGCTTTGGTCAAAGAAGGATGCCCTGCCTTTGCACTGCCTTTCTTAGCCATAAAGAAAGCTTTAAGACTACATTTAAAAGGACAGCCTGCAGCAATGATTTAATCCTGGGAAATCCCTGTGCTCTGAACTCCTTGCTTTCCAAGCCTAAGGGTGCAATTCTTTCCCAACTAGTGTCTAACCTACCTCATCTTCAGCCAGGACCCCTGCCTGATAGAGCTGTGAAGTCATGAATTAATGCTCAGTTAGTTGCCAGTGCCCTGGACTGGGGAGACACATGGGTGCGCCAATGTACTGAGGGTTAGTGTTAGGGAGATCTTAGCTTTCCTGGCACCACAGGACTCCAGTATTTTGATGCTAGACTTTTGAAGCCAGAATGACTGGAAAAAGAGAGTGGGGGGAGGTGTCTTAAAAGGAGACCCTTACATCTCAAAGGGTGATCTGCAGGTCTGCAGTATCAGAAGCACCTGGGAGATAGGTAGAAATTCAGAATCTAGACCTTCTGAATCAGAATCTGTGTTTTAAACAAGACTCCCAAGCAATTCTGACAGCAGTACAGGTTAGAAGTACTTACAATTGTGCCAGTTGTGATGAAGATGCAATAATTTCCCTAAGTGACGAACACAGTTTTGTGGTTTGCTTGTTGGTACTTCAGTGCTTTAGTAGTGAGGTAAGATGTTTAAGACAATAGCAAGAGAGGAGGGTAAAAACTGGCCCTCGCCTCTTTTTGCCAATACAGCATTGTTATTTTGAAGAGGGCGATGTTTTTAGCTCAATAGCAGTGTTGCCCTCTGATGGGCCAGGTTGCCGATTGCCGGCCATATTCCTGCAGTTGTCTGTCCACTGGGCCCTGGGGATAAGCCGCGCTGAGTGCGTTGCAGAGACTCAGAGGCACTGGAGTATCCCGGTGGCGCCCCAGATTCAGTAACAAACTGAGGTCAGCCGAAAGCCCCTTTCCTGTCCCCCGCCCCAGCCTTCCCTGGAGCCTAGCTGGACGCCGTTAATGCTCTGTTTCTATTCTGTTGTTACCCTAGGATAGTCATTGCAACGTGACGCCCTTGTCCTTTCAGGTTCAGGCGCAGCTGCAGCTGGACAGCGCCGTGGCGCACGCGCACCACCACTTGCACCCGCACCTGGCCGCGCACGCGCCCTACATGATGTTCCCGGCGCCGCCCTTTGGACTGCCGCTTGCCACGCTGGCCGCGGACTCGGCCTCTGCCGCCTCGGTCGTGGCTGCCGCCGCTGCCGCCAAGACAACCAGCAAGAACTCCAGCATCGCGGATCTCAGACTGAAAGCCAAAAAGCACGCGGCCGCCCTGGGTCTGTGACGCCTACGCCAGCGCCAACGTTGCGCCTCCAGCGCGGCGCGCACTTCGTGCACACCCCCTGCGCCCTGCTGCTTCTCCGTCGCCGCCCTCCCCACCCCCACACATCTCCAGAGCCTAGCCTCTTTCCGCTTGGCTGATCGCCTTTTGCCCGCTTTAGCGTTTCGGACACGGAGGGAAGAACTATCAGAACCTGTGATTCCACAACGCGCACCAACTCGGTGGCTCCTGCGCATTCACCTTCCCAAGGGCCTAGAATTGTTTTGTAGGGGCGCATTTGGGGAAGTCTGGAAAGAGACTGGACAAGGAAGTACTAGGACAGCGGAGTTTGGTCGTGGTAAAGCTGCAGTAACGGACTCTTGCGCAGAAATAAAAATCCTATTAATAAAAAATGCGCAAAAATAATAATAATTAGAAAAGAAACAAAAAAAGAGAAAGGGATTTTATTTCTGACTATTTGAAAGAAGCTGAAATTGGAGAGAGAACCAAGAAACAAAAACATTTAAAAATTGAAGTATTTTATACATTTAAAAATATGGGAAAATAACCTGGACGAATCTCGAAAGAATGGGGGTGGGGGGTGGGGAGTTACCAAGTTAAAATGTATGTCTCCCCAGTGAGCTAAGAAGGCAAAACAGAAGGAAGAGGTATACTTATTTAAAGAGTTAAGATTTTTTAAAATGCGCAGCTAGGGAGTTTACAGGTTTTGAAACTGACCTTTTTCTGCGAAGTTCACTTTAATACGAGAAATTTGATAAGAGAGGCGGGCCTCCTTTTACGTTGAATCAGTTGCTTTCAGTTAAAAACCACCACGAATGGAAGAGCAAGAAGAGGGAAGAGAGTATAAAAACAAGGAGAAAAAAATGATATTAATACAAAAAATTATATCACAAACAGTAATTTCTCTGAGAAATTATCATGGCAGAACTGTCCAGACGGCTGACAGTAAATTCTGGTTTGCATGTTACTGTATTCCATTGATGATGGTGTCTCCCACTCCCTGCTTTACTTAATGTACTTACTTCATTTTCATCTTCAATACGAAAAACAATACCAAAAGCGGTTGGAAATTGATGTATATCTATTTATATATGTATTTTGCCCCGTCTTTGATCCTGGGGGACAAATGAAAAAGGTCGGAAGGGAAAAACTTTACACTCTGAATGTCCTAAGAAAACGGAGGCGGGCAGAAAATGTGGGGAAAGGAAAAAAGAAAGCAAGAAGACCAAATGAAATAATGAAGGTACAGCGCCTCACAAAGTGCCTGACACATAGCAGGCGCTCAGTGGTCGTCCCCTCTCCTTTTCTTGTATACCCTCTTGCTGGTTACCTGAAGTCCTATTTGAGGACCGTGCTTTATTTCCCCCTCCTCTATCCTGTCACACCTTAAACAACACCCAGCTAGATACAGGCACTAAGTATGTGTAAAATATGTTGATACACTCGAACAAAGTTTATTTTGGCTATAATGTGTGGACTGACGGTTGACTTTCAACATTTGCATTTTATCCCACAAAAGTGTATATTAAAGTGATTCTTTTGCTTCATGTAGCTGTTTAAAATGGGGTACCCTAGACTAAGCAATCTGTATCCCAATTCTCTAGAAAGCCACCTTAGTTTTATTTTTCCCCCCTAATTTACAAGAAAGAGGAAAAGCTCTTTGAACTTGGGTATGCGGTTGAGCTTTGTAACTATTTGTTCTCCATGAAAACAAATTATTTATATTTGCCATATTTTTTCAAGTGTATTAAGTTATTTTAAACAAAAGAAAATGCTGTTATTTCATGACTTGTTGGTACAAAATGTTTCGGTTTCACCTCTGTTAAACCTTTTAAAGAAGTGCCAAGTTATTAATTGAAGACACTTTGCGATCAACTGAATGAAAATAGTATTGTTTCACTTGATGGGGTTCGGCGTCATCTTTGTTCCTGTTACTATTAAACTAAACGGGATAGTCTTTCCTTCTTCCTTTCTGATGAATGTGTATCTGTAGATTACACCAAATTGGAAAGCATTTGCCTCTCTCCTCTTACATAGGGCAATCAAGGGGCGGTGAGAATAGTGGTTCCCCATTTTGTCTATCCAGCGTAGAAACCAGATTGATTTTTACACCAAATCAATAAAGGAACAGATATGTAAAACAACAGAATAGAATAACACCCTTCCCCAAGATGGATTCTCATTCTTCGTTTTGCTGCACTTTGACCCCTGAAGTTTATTTGAGGGATACTTTGGGTAGGAAGGGAAGCGGGCTCCTGCGGCGCAGAATCACCTAGGTATATTGTGGTATAATGGACACTGAGTCCTAGGTTGCCGACCCTGCCAGAAGCGGGCTGGCGACGATGTTTTGGGAGTAGGGCAAGGGCCGCGGAATGGGGCCGAGGCGCTGGTAGGGTGGATCCCCCGCCTCCCACTTCAGTTTAGCTCTTGGACCGAAGCAGCTTCTTCCTTGGTTAAATTCAGGAAAAGGTAGAAGCCAGAACCAAGACTGTGATCAGGAAAAGCCGAGCCTTAGCCGTCCTCAGATCACCAAAGAGCCCTGCCCTCTTTCCTCCTCTTGGCCCCCTCTCCCAGAAGAAATCCCTTTATTAAGCCCGAAAGTACTGTGAGTTTGGGGGTAGGTAGAGACGGTGAAGACTCAGCCCTGACCAGGCCCAGAACAGGACCTTCCCTTCCCGCGGAGGCCCCCTCCGTGAAGATTGAGGGGGACCCGAGTGTACCCTGGTATCCCCTTTGGGTAGGAGGACGCGTAGCGGAGCCCCCCAAACCCCCGACAAAATCCCGCGTCTCCCGGCCGCGCTCCCGGGTTGAGTTCGCTCTCAAAGCTGTTCCTTGGCGTAGACGTGGGTGATCTATATATTCGTATTTCTCTTCTTACTTGCAAAGTCATTGACCGTGACTTGGGACGTAATCAGCGCTGCTCGGACCTCGTGGGTCTCCCAATAGACGAGCGTCCCTAGTTTTCTTAACAGACATCTGCCGAGGGGCGGGGTGCACTTTGAAGCGGCCGCGCTGCTCCGCCCGCCTGGGCCAGGTGGCCTCTGGCGAGCATCCGTGGGCGCCTGGGCCGGGGTCCGACACCGCAGGCTCCAGGTCCCAACCCTAACCTCACCCCCAGCGCCCCGAGGGAGATCGGAGGTCGCAGGAGAACCGGGGCCGGGAAGTGTGTGGTTCTGTACCGGGCCCAGCCTCGGGCGCGGCCGATGCGGAACCCAGCCTGTCCCCGCAGCTGAGCCGGGGAAGCTGGGGGTCAAGGGAGGGAGTGCGTCCGCGCCTGGACTGGCGGGGCGCCGGGCACGAACGGAGGGCGCGGCGGCAGGAGGCTGCGGGGCCGGGCGCGGAGCCCCGGGGATGGGGGACCCGCGGAGGCACGCTGGGCGGGTGAGAAAGGCCAAAGTTTCTTGGGCGGGTCCGCCGAACTTGAGCCGGACGCGGCTCAGCGAGGCGGAGGCTGCCTTTCCAGGCGGCTCCTGGTCCTTCGGTGCCGCAGCCCACACGCGCGCCGGCAGGACCGGCTTCCCTGGGGCGTCAAGGCCCAGATTTCCCCGCAGGCGCCTGGGCGTTCCAAACCCCGAGCTTCTAGAGGTCTGGGAAAGTCTTCCTTTTAAATTTAAATAAGGCCCATCATGCATGTTGCTTGGGTCGAAACTCAATAATCGTAATAGATAATGAAAAATTCGGCCCCCTACCAAATCTTTCAGGGTGTGCAGAGACTTCCTGAGCTATAGAATCCCTGATGGGGGAAACCGCGCTGAAACAGACTATTCGAGACATTATTAGTGTTAAGGACCCTATGACGCAAGGGGCCCAGTAAGATCAGAGATCTTTGCTTGAAGCTGGACTGATAAATATCTTTTTTGAGTTTTTCCTTAGATTTATAACTTTTTAGATCCTCAGATGGTAACACTTTAGTATATTGCAGTGCTCAAATTTCGAACTATTTTGATTTCTGAAAAATGTCTTTTTGGCTTCAGTGACATGGGATCCTGTTATTTTTTTCACAAATCAGTTTACATCATAAATTGCAAACATTTGCAATAAGGCCTCAAGATTGTTTATTTTATGTGACCTCAAGCACTTGACTATGTTAAACATCAGTACAGTAAGTCTGTGAAATCAGTTTAATGTGTGTGAGGGAATTAAAGGATCGTTCTTTTTCATCACATAAACAAAGCATTTAAAATTGTTTTGATTGTCAGTCTCTCAATTTTTAAACACTTTTAACAATTGACTATTATTTTTAGAGTCATTCTGTGCAAAAATAATTACTGAAGTTATATCCTGCGTTAATTAAATGTTTTTGAGCAGAATAAAATGGCATTCTACATTGGGAAATGAGTGATTGTTTTGTGTTAAATTATTTTGAATTATTTTAGTTTAAATGTAAATAAAGCCTGCAAATTCCAATGGGGGGAGGCCTGAAATGGGTTCTTAATGTGCTATTAGAACAGTTAGTCAAAGTGCATTAAAAGAATGTCACAAACCCAGAAATAATATGTCATTCTAATGAGTGTTAATTTATGGATAATTTATTCAAGGTAGTTTTTACATTTCACATGGAATCTGTTATTATGACCTACCCAAATACTGTGATGTTTGTTCCTCAAAATCTAATTTATATAGGCTTGGCTATACATAATTCATAACATGTTGATATATTTATAGTCATCCAAATATTAAACCTTTACAATATGTTTGCATGTTTACTTGCATATTTTTAAGACAAGTGAAATAAAAACATAAAGTGTTTAACATTGTATTGAAAGCAAGTGCTATGCTATGTATGAAGAACAAGTAGTTGAAAATTAAAAATTAAAAAAGAATTAGATAATTTTCAAGCTCAAATATAGAGTGAACACTGAAATAATTCAGACAGGGAACATTCTTGTATAAGAAATAGGAAAATCTCCAAGAAAGACTTACAGATGTGAGCTTATAACACTTCTGATGCCTTGGCAATCCTTTCATGTCTCTAATTCATGATACAAAAAATCCTCAAGCCTTGGGGTATTTTGTTTTGGATATTTTATGTGTCAGTCAAGGTAACCATCACATATGCCTTCAGTAAAGGAAAATTTAGTATAATACTTACATGGAGTTCTATTGGCATGAGGAAAGGTTTTAGAATATAATCAAATAAATCACATAGGGAGGAGTAAACATACTTTTCTCCCCTGTTGAATAAACTGTTCACATATCTGGAGTGAGGGTTTTTGTAGAGTCTTATTCAGGTGGAATAATGCAGGATAAGTTAGGCCCAGAATCTGGAGCCAGGCTTCCTGGATCAAACATCATTGGTGGCATTTAACAGTCCTGTGATTTTGGATGACTTAATTTCTCTTGCCTTGGTTTCCTTATCTGTAAAATGGGGGTAAAATAGCATCTATTTTATGGGGGTGTTAGGATTATAGGAGTTAATATTTATAAAGCCAAAAGAACAGTGCCTTGCATCTATATATACAAGCCATATCTAATATTTATTTTAATAAAAAGGCCCATTGGCACTAATCCTTCTAATAAAAGCTTTAGAAGAAGAAAATAACAGTGCAAGACAAGTTATGAATATTTTCTGTTGTGGACAAGAAGAAAACATGGCCTACAAGTTTGTGATTTGGCTAATTGCTTAATCTCTGAAAGCCTCATCTGGAAGATGTGGCAAATGTTACAATTAATTAGGGTGCTTATCATCAGGGCCATTTATAAATTGTATAGTACTATATCCATGACAGATATTATTATTACTCTATGATGTACAATTAATAAGGTGAGATATCAGACATGGCACTTGCCCTCAAGGGGCTTACCATCTAGAGGGAAACAGTTCATAAGTACATATGATAGTGCTAGGAAGTATGTGCTAAATGCTCTTGCTTAAAGGCATTCAGACACATGATGTGCATCTGAATGGTCATACAACACACATGGGGCCTTTTGCCCTGTTTTTGAAAACTGAACCTTCCTTGAAAATGAGTAACCTTATGAAGAAATTGTGGAGCAACACCCAGACGTTAAGAAGCAAACTTTTCAGAATTAAATACTGTATGTTGCTGTGGTTTGTGTTCCATAGGACCATTTGCATTTTCTTTGGCTGTCCGTGTTTGTGGAGAATTAGCAGTCAAATGTCAAAAGACGCAAAGGTGGCTGATCAATGATCTTTCACAGCAGTATGAAAACACACATGGTACAAAGGAAGAAATGTTTAATTACTACTGTAAGGACCTGTAAAATGAACAACTGAGATCTAATTATGGACTAAATGAAGAGGTCTTCCTTTCCAATTCCTAAATTTGGATATAGTACTAATACCTGCCTTCTATTTTATATCATATTTATTAAGTATTCAGAGCTCTTTATTGGATTTTATAAATCTTTTTAATGACAGCAGTAGCAAATCCGCATCAGAGTACTGTTTACACATATTACTTTGGGAGCCAGGGTGATGTCACTATATAAAACTAATCTGTAGAGGTAGATGTTCCTGAGTTTAACTCTAATTATCTTAATTAGGTGCAAAGTTTCAGGTAATTTCTTAGCTTCCTAGAGTCTATGTCCCCTCCACATCCTGTAACATACCTTGCAGGCTGTCATGATCAAATAAAATAAGTTGTATAAAGTGTCTGGCATATAATACATTTCCACAAATGCATTTCTCTTCCCTATTTTCATTATTTGCCTTTCAAAGTATTGTCACATAGAGAGGATTTTGAATTTACCTGTATGTGATTAGAAACAATTTTGGAAAATATTGGGAAGTAATAGTCATATTTATTTCAATTTCTCAATATGAATATTAATTATGTTGTGTGGCCTGGAGTTGGGAATAAAACTTTTTCAAATCCTATAAAATGTTCTTTAGATAGAGTTTTTGAGGGACTATGCCTTTAGATCTGCTCCCTTTGAATAGAGAAGGTTCTGTTTTTCTCCCTGATAACTCAAGGGCATTTTTAATGCAGAGGTTACCCAAAGTCTCTGACCTTCACTCCTTTATATTCCAGAACATCGGCATACAAATTGAGAACTGGTATTAACTCTCTAGTCACTTTGATATTAGATTGATTGTCCTTCTGTTTGCTTATTTATTGAGTACATTTTTATTCTTCCGTGCTTAGAAAGAAGAAAGTAAACTACCCTTAAAATGATTTTGAAAGTCTATCAACCTTTCTGAATTTGTACTTGTGCGACATTATGTTTTATATTATGTTTACTGGCATTAGTGGTTTAAAATATAATTGGCTGTCTTATGGGAAAAATATTTATCTACTGAAATTCTCATATGTCAGCAGTGTGCTTTTTTTTTTTTTTTAAGGCTTTTATAGTTTCCATTAAAACTAAGTCTTGCCCAATGCTGATTTGAAAGGATCCAAGATCTCCTTAGGTGGTTTTTAGATCACCTTCCAAAACTTTATCCATAGGCCATCAAAGGAAGATTTGCTAAGAGCAAGGCTGGTCCTTTACTTTGCCTTGGGAGTAATAGGGACATGTGATAGAATAAAGGCCCTTCAAACATATTCACATCTTAATCCCTATAACCTGTCAGTATGTTAGGTTACATGGGAAAGGGGAATTAGGTTGCATTGAAATTAAGGTTGCTAATCTGCTGATGTTTACAATGGGGAAATTACCAGGTACTATTCCTGTGGGCCCACTGTAATTAGAAGAGTCAGTAAAAGTGGAAGAGAAGGACTTGGACAGAGACGTGAGGAAGGAAGAATGGCCAGAGGTGCAACACTGCTGGCTTTGAAGAAGGAAGAGCAGAGGAATATGGTGGCCTTTAGAAACTGGAAAAGGCAAGGAAAGAATGTGCCCCAGAGTGTCTGGAAGGAACACAGCCCTGTCAACACGGTTTTAGCCCAATGGAACCTATGTTGGACTTCTAACCTATAGAACTCTAAGGTAATCAGTTTGTGTTGTTTTAAGACACTAAGTTTGTAGAAATGTGTTATAGCAACAATAGAATAGTAACAGCGAATTTCTGAGCTGTTTGTATGTATATAAGCCTCTGGTCAGTTTTTAATGCAGGAGTGTCCTTTGAGTCAGTTCAGTGGCAAGAGTCCCTCAAAACTCAAGGCTGGGAAGCTTTGCTATACTCTGTAGTACACTCTTACTCAGGCAAAAAGATTTCCATATGCCATTCAGCAGAGTCCCCCACAAATCTCTTTTATTATACAATGAAGCTTACAGAGGAAATCTGCAAAATTACAGTATGCATATTCCTTTATGAAGAGTTAAGACAGCATTGAAAATTCTTGTTTTGTTTTATTATACTTGTTCTTATTTCTTCTTTGTCATCTTCTGCTTATTATTATTTACTTTTTAAAAAGTATTTAATGTAGAAAAAAGGACATAGTTTCAGGCTCTGAAGTTCTTTGCTAATGTGCTGAAAAGGAACAGCCTGAGCAATTTGAGCTTGTCTGTCAAGTTGGTCAAAGTAGAGAGTAATGTGGTATGGGGTTCCCAGAGCCCATTGGACCTTTGACCTTTTCTTTTGAGACTTGATCTAGGTTAATAGCAGCAGTTGTGCTGTTGGAGGGGTTGTGTGCTTGTACGTGTGATTCCTCATTGAGTGCAAACGAGGCTGTGACTGACTCAGAGGGTAATTGGTCTTTTTTGTAGTTTTCCAAGATCAGGGTGAGGAATTAGAATAGACGGGTCCTGACAGGCGGGGGTAGGGGGCGATTCATTTCTGGAATCTTGTTGTATCAGTGACAAAGTAGTGGATCTGGGCACAGCGGTTTTTCTCTTTCATGCCATGAACTCTGCTCAGCAGAAGGCTGCCCATGGAATCAGGTGGGTTTAGGAATTGCATGGTAACTTCTGAGGAAAGTGGAGCAGTGAAGTGGGCTTAGCTCTATTCCACCTATTCACCCCCATCTTCACATTTCTCATCCCACCTTAATTGGGTGCAGCATGAGATAGATAGGTCAGTGGGCTGAATATTTAAAGAAGCTTTGTCATGCTCTTTGACTGACTAAAATGGAGACTACAGACCAGGCAGAAAATCCTCCCAAAGAGTGTCAGTTCTTACAGCCCTCTCTCCACTAGTCCTTCACTGCCTAGGGAACAAGCTTTCTTTTTCTACCCACTCTGTAAGAAGCACTCATGTTTTTATCTTGAGAGCAAATTCCCACCTCTTCCAGCTCGTCCTTCTGGCTTCCTCCTCTCTTCCAAGTTACTGATTCTAAAAAGCCTAGATATGCATCAAGGGAGACAGTGAGGACTGAGAATTGACCATTTTACAGGTCTTTGGTGACCTTGAAAAGTTGGAGGCCAAAGCCCGACCAGAATTAAATGCAAAAATGCTCTAAGTGCTCTCTGAGATTCTAGTCTTTCCTTCAAACTCATCCTTCCTATCATTGCCCCTAACTATCTTCCTAAGCATCTCTGGTCCTGTGACTCCCTAGCTTCTATTTCAGGAGCTCAACACTGCTGAGGAATTTACTTCAGACTCTTCAGTATAATGTTTAATCTGACTTTGTATTATTTTTCTTTCTTCTTATCTTCTGAAGCTGCCCCATCCCCTACCTGTGCTCCCATTGGAGCTACCACCAGCTCCTGAATGTTGTACTATTGTCCAACTTCTGTTTCTGCTGGAACTCCTTTTTACAGATCCCTTTGGTGCTGTTATAGAATTCTGATCACATACCTACCACAGCTTCATTACAGTGTAGTGTAATTATTTATGAGATTGTTTTCTCCAACCAGAATGTGAGTGCCTTGAGGGCAAGGATTATTACTTACTTTTTGTTGCCTCTCCAGAGTCAAATATATAGTAAGGACAGACATGACATATATAACAGAATGAATATGTCTATGAAATAATATATCTATGGTATATTCTTTAGATAATTTAGGAGAGATAAATCTTAGTTCTTGAGGGTGATTTTAATTTTTGGAACTTGTCAAAGGCGGTTTGGTATTAAGTCTGATGAAGAAGCTGGTAAATGTAAATTTTTATTACATAGGAAGTGTAGGAAAAATTAAGCAGGGCTGTTTTGTGATGGCACATTTTCTTACAGGCTCATAAAGGGCACTAAAGTTTACTGGCACTGATTTGCTTAAAGCGGTTACAGAGATGAATTCCCCAAAACATTTTGAACAGTGACAGTATTGCTGGATAAGTGCTTAGATTCTCAGGGTGACTCTTTTGAAGGACAAGATAATTGGATCTGTTAAATTCTGATATCTATGTTAAGAAAAATCAGTATCATTCTTTTTTAGTCATACCTTATTTTCTGAAGTGAAGTTTTACAAACTAAATTTTACATTATCTCTTGTGCATTTAACGTTTTGGGGGAACTATCATTTTTACTTCTTCCTTTTGTAGGCATTGTCTTTCAATGCAGTGGCATTCAAAAATTTTATTTACTGTAACCTGTATAACTATGTTACTATTGTCAATCTAATAAATTCAATAATAATAATAATAATAATAATAATAATAATAAAGAAAATTCTATTTAAATTGTTTATTTAAAAAAAAGAAGCTATTCATAAGACTATTAACTAAAACCAGATTAAACACCAATTCCGGTGGCTGATCCCTACCCCGAATGGGTATACAACCATTTGTTATGATCTTTTGTTTACTAATTTTCAAGCAGTTTTCAATATGTGTGACACTGATCAGATCCAAGCCAATTTAGACTAATTTTTCAAGTCACTTTTCATGAAACATTGCATCAAATGCTTTATCAAGTCTAAATGTGTAACATCTACCCTCTTTTCTTGGATAATTTTACAGTTCTCTCAGGAAGTCAAACTTTATTAACCACAGAATGTGTTTTGTAAGTCTCCATTATTATTGCCCATGATTCTGTTGCCATTTAGAACTTCCTCTCTCAATTTTACTTGCCAAGTCTTGATAAAATACTTATTAGTTAGGCATCTGATACAATTATTCTTCTAGTGGTAACACTTTGTGACTCTAGGTTCACTTGGATTATATCAATATATAATTTTTTCAGTTATTATAATTTAAAAGATGCAAGCAATAAAATATGTGCTAGTTATTTTTGTTCATATCCTGGGAGAGATGTTATTCAGATTTGCTGATTGGTATGTGTTTTCAAGTTTGAAGTATTCACTTACCTGCTCATTGTCATTAGCTGTTTTTTTTCCTAGGTGCATTTTACAGTTCTCCATCTTTCCCACATGTTAAATGGATATTATGCTTGAACAGCATGCCTCCCAGAACAGTAAGATGTCTGCACATGCACTGTAAGCCGATGCATGTAGCCTTGGGATACAGATTGAAGTTTTTGATGCTTCTGTCATCTTATTGAAGTAGATGAGCTGTGCTTTATAACATTTGCTTTTGAGGGCTTGGGGGTAACTGCTAAGTACATAAACTGACAAAATTTTGCCTTATAATTAATTTTTCAAACAAATTCAAGAAAATTTCATGTAAATAATGTATTTTTAAAATGTATTAGACCCTGAGGTCATTGTGTTTACTGATAGAGTTCACTTAATTGAATAAATATGAAGATCCTGTTTGAGTACCCTTGCACTGGTTAAAATGGAATGTCACAGATATTTTACTAATTTTTACAATAAGTTACTAAATTAACAAACTGTATAAGAATATAATGAATGTATTTGATAGAGTCACATAAATTGAAACATTGGTTATGATTTATCAACGATTACTTAAGTATTAATTAACTGACATCTAGAACACTATTTTTGACATTTGGTTAATCTTATATACATTATAGATTAGTCAATTTCTCCTTTATATAAAATATTTAGGTTTTGAAGTGTTTTGACATATGGTAAACTTTAATAAGAAGGCAGACTTTTTCAGTTTTGAGAAATGTAAATATATCATTCTGTAAGAAATTCCAAAATGTTGGCTATGGGACAATGGAAACCACATGTAGTTTTTCTCCAAATCTCACTATACAAGTAACTGCTTTCAACACATCTTTTCTGTCTCCAGTTTTAATATTAACTACTTGATTAAATGTTAAACAGAGCAAAGACCATTTTTGTCAAGCGTCACTAATATTCATATTGTTTCCAAAGGATGGAAAACATTTAGTTCTGAGTATTTACCACTTTTTTGTGGCTTAGTAATAACTGACCTTGAAAATCCACCTACGTATAATTCAAAATTCTAGAGATTGGGATTAGTTGGGCTGAATAAAAGCTATGATGTTTTGTTTTGTTTTGTTTTGTTTCAATTACTAAGTGGCAACTTTAGATTCTTTCTGTTAAATCCACAATTCTGAATATCAATTATTAAAATATGTTCAAAATAGGGTTTTTTTTATAAAATCAAGGTTAAATATTTATGTTTTCAATGTTATATATTTAGATATTATAAATGTTCTGTTCATTAGTTTAATAATTTATCAATGATCATAGTACTCATATTTCTAGAAGTAAAAGAAATTACCAACATATTCAGTGTGGGTGGAAGGAATATAGCACATCCATTTCTAAGTTAAAATTTTAATTTCAACTAAGAGGTAAATCTGAATCTAGAAAGCTTTTCTCTAAGGATAAGTGATTTAAAGTTAGTAAGATATACTTTATAAATGAATGTATATGCCTTTGAAGTCAATGATTATAAGTCAAGAAATGGTAATATGTCAGAGGTCAAACCGAGAGACTCAGAGAGTAATTGAAACAAAACAAAACAAAACTCAGAGATTTGCTTTCTTTGTATAAATATTTAAAATGATGCATCAATATATATCAAATGAAGAAGAGTACATTATTCTTTGTGTAAAGTAAAATCGGAAGCTTGCTTTTTGCTTTTTATAAAAATATGGCAACTCTTTCTGAAGATGCAAATAACACACATGAAAGTCTTTGTAAAACTTCATTTTCTGCACAGTCCCAGTTTTCTCAATTTATATCAATATATTTCTACTGTTCTGTTGTGATTTATGGATATTCATATGTGTTTAAAATTTTTGATTTTTGTTAAAGTAATGAATCATTTACACAAACATGGGAATACCATTAAATCAATACATTTCCTAGAAATATACAACTTTTATATTTCTGAGTTTTCAGAATTTTTTTCTCACTTATTATGAGCTAAAGCACATTAAAAGATGCACTATACAAGAATTGTGAGCAGGCCCTGGCCGGTTGGCTCAGCGGTAGAGCGTCGGCCTGTCGTGCGGGGTACCCGGGTTCGATTCCCGGCCAGGGCACACAGGAGACGCGCCCATTTGCTTCTCCACTCCCCCTCTCCTTCCTCTCTGTCTCTCTCTTCCCCTCCTGCAGCCAAGGCTCCATTGGAGCAAAGATGGCCCGGGCACTAGGGATGGCTCCTTGGCCTCTGCCCCAGGCGCTAGAGTGGCTCTGGTCGCGGCAGAGTGACGCCTGGAGGGGCAGAGCATCGCCCTCTGGTGGGCGTGCCGGGTGGATCCCGGTCGGGCGCATGCGGGAGTCTGTCTGTCTCTCCCCGTTTCCAGTTTCAGAAAAATACAAAAAAAAAAAAAAAAGAAAAAAAAGAAAAAAAAAAAAGAATTGTGAGCAGACGAGTCAAATGAGAAGGTTGAATATGAAGTAGCAACTTTCTGGTTTTTAATAGGAAATAAGTGAAAATTTGTGTCCCAAAAATGTTTGCATCTTTGTAATATAAAACATGGGCAATCTCAAGATAAAAGATCTAAGATTTAGCATGATTTTAAATATCAGAGGATTATTTCTAGACCCTAGATAAGCAAGGAATCTATTCTAATTACCAGGAAAATTTATTCATTGCTGGATTATTCTCAAATTGAAATATTTTTCTTAAATTCAGACTAAATTCATTCTCATTTTGACATTAGTCTATTATATTTATGTCAATACTCTCATACAATGTGAGTAATTTGTTACCCTTTTCTGTTCTTATTAATATTTTTTTCCAAGGGGGAGGGTATGATATTGGTGCAAAATGAGGGTGGCATTTTTGGTTTTCGACCAGAGCAATTTGGAACTTTCTGCCTTCATGCTTTTCAAAGTATAGGTTTTGTTAAAGTGTGAGCTCCAGTTGCATCCATGAAGCAAGTCCTTGAAATGTTACTCTCATTAGATATTTTGTGAGATATAAGTTGCTACAAAGGCTAGGTGATACCTGTGTTAAAAACTCAGGTATTTGATCCTATCTAGGAAATATGTTTTCAAATGAGTTATGCAAAATAAAAATAACAGAACATTTCAGGCTTCCTTGTACCTTATTAAAAATAGACTCGCATACATTGTTATGGCTTACTGATTGCCAGACTGATATTCAGCTTATTAATTTGTTTTATATGTTGCAGAATTTTCAGTTGTTTGGTTTGAAACCAGTAACTGAGAATAGTTATTCTTTATGTCCTAGGTAAGATAGGTATGTGAGTAGAGCTGGCTGAAATAAAAGGAAAAAATCAGTTATTCTCTGTAGAGTTTTAAGTTATTACATCTAAGTGGTGTTGTAAATGCAAAACTCTTGTTTTATTTAATGTCCCTCAGAGGGTAAAGACAGGGAAGACAAAGGAAGTGCTTTCTTTTTGTACACTTCTTTTAACTTAATAATAATTAATCTTTGAGTGAAAGTACAACTGGAGCAAAAATTTCTTTATTTGCAATTTAGAAACTCCGGTGAGGGGAGCATCATGTGAAGGTTCCCAAGACAAGGTGGAAGCCATGTTCATTGATATGCCATTCTCATTCTTCACCTATGCTCTCCTCCTTAGGTTGCCTACACAGGTACAACCATGAAAGAGGCAGATGGGCGGAAGGCAATACACAAGAAAGACCACTCCACAACAGTGTTTGGAAAATGATGGGATTTGTACAATGAACCTGCAGTTATCTTGAAAATAAAGGACAGATTGTGGTATCATGCCCTTTTATGGATTTTAGTAAATAATGTTTGTTACTTTTGCACATGGACTTCAAGCATTTCTCTGTGGTACTAAGGTGAAGTAATTTATAAATCCAGAGTGTTTTCTTCCATTTTAAGCAAGTCTCTAGAGTTAAAGTGTGTAAATTAGTACCCAGTTACCTATTTTGTATGCCTGTGGTATTCCATGTTCTACTTATATGAGAATGAACCAGAATATTGAGTAGATTGTTTTAAATCTGTGAAAAAGTTGACTGCTTTTTTCATGGTCTTAAATTATAAAGCCAAATTAAAAACTTTAAAAATATTGAAATTAAATTAGTTTTCTAAGATATTTACAGGTACTGTATTATCTTTCATATATACATGCACCTGAATTAACTGTAATCTATTCAGTCTAGAAAACTTAAGGATGATTTAAATAGTAATTTCTTTGAAGTATATAGTTTATAATCATATACTTCATTAGTTATACAATTAATTATAAGGATCTCTCCAGTTAGCACCCTTAGTCCTAGTCCCATTTCTAATTGAATTACATTTCTTACATTAAGTGAACAGCATGAAAATATATGCAGTGGTACAGAAAAAGTTACACATGTGCACATATCTGTAGAGGCACATATGAAAGCATAAAAGAAAAAGTAAAATTCATATAAATCAAAAATATACACAGTTTAGTGATTGACCCTGCTCCTCACTATGTTGTGCACAGACATTTCCCAGGGGAATTAGCAAGGGTGGCCCCCATGACCAAAGTAGAATGGGCCCCATTATTAATCTGCAGAAGTAGGTAATGCCGCAGAGCTGCTGCTTTACCCAGAGAGAGAAGCAGTTGCAGATGTTTAGGAGCCTGAGCCTTGAGGTTTGAATTCTGCCTTGTGGTCCTGACTAAATCACTTTGCTTTTGCTCTTGTCTTGAATTCCAGGCTTGGACTATTCACATTCTTCATAGTGGTATGTGAGTGCTGTTGCATGGCACATGTGAAGCACTTCTGCTTTGGTACGTGACATCCTTTTCTGAAGTGTTCTTAGATTCTGGTGATTACTTATAAAATTCCTGAAAGAGGGGACATTGTTTAGGTTTCTCTGTTAACCCAAACACAAACTCTCTCTCCTCCTTTCTTCCTTACCCCCACCTTTCCTTCCCTCATGTATTTCACTCATAGTTATTTTAAGAGAATTTCCTTCTAGTGACATAAGTTTGGATACAATAGTAGGTGAATAGCACAATGTTTTTCCCTTTTGAAACCTGGTAAAAACTTTTCTTTTAGCTTTCAAACTGGACTCCAATTCAAAAGTGTCCCCCATGGTTTTATTTAGAATACTAAAATGTGAGAACTGGAATTGACCTAGCCGTCTTCTTGTCTAGTATTTCCCATTGCCTAAGAAATAAAGTTGGTTTCAGGTCAATTTGCCTAAGACTTACAGTAGCAGAATGTGTACAAGAACTGATTTTTAAAATAATAATAAACTTTTTTTCTTATTATAAAAACAGTACATGCCTGACCTGTGGTGGTGCAGTGGATAAAGCGTCGACCTGGAAATGCTGAGGTCGCCGGTTTGAAACCCTGGGCTTGCCTGGTCAAGGCACATATGGGAGTTGATGCTTCCAGCTCCTCCTTTCCTTCTCTCTCTCTCTCTCTCTCTCTGTCTCTCCCTCTCCTCTATAAAATGAATAAAATAAAAAAAATAAAAAAAATAAAAACAGTACATGTTCATTGTAAAAAGAATAATAATTCTATTATCCGGAGAAACCACTGTTAATGTTTTTTTTTTTTTTACAGAGGCAAAGATAGACAGGGACAGACAGACAGGAACGGAGAGAGATGAGAAGCATCAATCATCAGTTTCTCGTTGCGCATTGCGACTTCTTAGTTGTTCATTGATTGCTTTCTCACATGTGCCTTGACTGTGGGCCTTCAGCAGACCGAGTAACCCCCTGCTGGAGCCAGCGATCTTGGGTCCAAGCTGGTGAGCTCTTTGCTCAAGCCAGATGAGCCTGCGCTCAAGCTGGTGACCTCGGGGTCTCGAACCTGGGTCCTTCCGCATCCCAGTTCGACGCTCCATCCACTGCGCCACCACCTGGTCAGGCTGTTAACGTTTTAATATAATATATATACTTCTTGTATCTTTTTTTCTTTTTTTTTTCATTTTTCCGAAGCTGGAAACAGGGAGAGACAGTCAGACAGACTCCCGCATGCACCCGACCGGGATCCACCCGGCATGCCCACCATGGGGCGAAGCTCTGCCCACCAGGGGGCGATGCTCTGCCCATCCTGGGCGTCGCCATGTTGCGACCAGAGCCACTCTAGCGCCTGAGGCAGAGGCCAGAGAGCCATCCCCAGCGCCCGGGCCATCTTTGCTCCAGTGGAGCCTTGGCTGCAGGAGGGGAAGAGAGAGACAGAGAGGAAAGCGTGGCGGAGGGGTGGAGAAGCAAATGGGCGCGTCTCCTGTGTGCCCTGGCCGGGAATCGAACCCGGGTCCTCCGCACGCTAGGCCGACGCTCTACCGCTGAGCCAACCGGCCAGGGCCTTGTATCTTTTTTATACTATGTACATACATTTTTATTATATTGAAGTAATATATTTTACATATAATATTACAATAAAGATAGTTTTAATAGTTTTGTAACAAACTGCTAAACACATTGTAAAAATTCCAACAGTACAGAAAAGTAAATAGAAAAAAGTAAAAAAAAAAATCTCTTGAAATCTCAATATCCAAACATAATCACTCGTCAAAATATTAAGACAGTTTAAAAGAATATACAGAATGAGACAAAAGTAGGTTTATTGTTGCGAGTATGCAAAACACAAAGTTAATTTTTGTATTATTATTTATTAATTAATGTATTATTTTTCATATGAACAACTGTAAACCAACTTTTGCCCACCTTGTATTAACCCTTATGTTCAATGTAGCATTATTTACAATAGTGAAGATTTGGAAACAGTCCAAGTGCCTAACACTAGATTAGTGGATAGAAAAGCTAGGGTACATTTGCACTATGGAGTACTGTAAAAAAGAAGGAAATCTTACCCTTTCTAACAGTATGGATGGATCTGGAAAGTATTTTGCTAAGTGAAATAAACCAGTCAGAGAAAACAAATACTATATATTGTAATTTAACTTATATGTGAAATCTAATGAACAAAATAAACAAAATAGAAACAGATTCATAGATACAGAAAACAGAACAGCTGTTTCTTTGTTTTTTGGGTTTTTTTTAATGAGAGAGACAGAAACACAGAGAGAGAGACAGAGAGAGGGATAGATAGGGACAGAAAGGCAAGAAGGAAGAGAGATGAGAAGCATCAATTCTAGCACCTTAGTTGTTCAGTGATTGCTTTCTCATATGTGCTTTGACCAGGGGCTCCAACAAAGTGAGTGACCCCTTGCTCAAGCCAGAGACTTTGAGCTCAAGCCAGCGACCTTTGGGCTTCAAGCCAGCAACCTCTGGGCTCAAGTCAGTGACCATGGGGTCATGTGTATGATCCCATGCTCAAGATGGTGAGCCTGCGCTCAAAGCAGATGAGCCCGCTGCACTCAAGCCGGGGACCTCGGGGTTTCAAACCTGGGTCCTCTATGTCCCAGTCCGACATTCTATCCACTGCACCACTGCCTGTTCAGGCAGAACAGCTGCTTTAGCGGGGATGTAGGTTGGGGTTTTGGGAGAAAAAGGTGAAGAGATTAAGGAAAAAAAAACCTCATAGAGATAGATAGCAGTATGGTGACAACCAGAGAGAATGGGGAAGGTATATGAGGGTAAAGGGGGAAACAAAGGGTGATAAAAGAAGTCTTGAGTTGGGATGGTGACACCCAATACAATATACAGATGGTATATTATAGAATTGTACACCTGAAATCTATATAATTTTATTAACCAGTGTCACCCCAATAAATTCAATTAGGGGAAATAAAAAATTAAGATAAGAGACATGCTAAAAAATGTCTAGTTAATATTAATAATATTCTTCCAGACACTTGTCAGTGTACAAATATTCACAAAGTATTATGTATATATTGATATTTAAAAATAAACTTTTTTTTACTTGATAACATCATATGGACACACTTCTATGTTAATAAATATAGGTTTATCCCATAACTTTTGCTGACTGCATTGGATTCTGTTATATAGATGAACCTTAATTTATTTAAAAGTTGTGTACTAAGATACTTATTAGCAATTTTTTTCTTGTATAAACAGTGCTATAATAAATACTATAGCTTATAGCTAACAATTTGTGTATGTCTTTGGTTAGTTTCTTGTATCAAATCCCAGAAGTGATATGGCTGGGTCAAAGGCTGTACTTGTTTATATCTCTGTGTATGAGAGTCTGTTTTCCTGTAAATCTTACCACTATTGAATATTATACTATAACGTATGTGTTTATTTGAAAAGCCATCTCATTTCTGTTTTATTTTGTATTTCTTTTACTTTCTAGTATAAATATGTCTCAAGTTTCTACTAGCTATTTATTATTCTTCTGTTTTGAATTGTCTGTTCATTTCATTTGTCAATTTTAAAATTTACATATTTACCATTATGTATTAAATATATCAACCCTTTTTGTCATATGTGTGGCATTTTATTATTTTGCATTATACCTTTAAATTATGCACAGGTTTTGTACATATTATTTTTGTGTGTATATAGAAGTTATATAGTTTTAAGTGGGCAGTTATATTAATATTTTACTTTATGATTTTTGCTATTTTAAAAATCACGCTTAGGGAATCCTTTCCTATCTAAAGATTATGAAACTATTCATTTATATTTTCTCCTGATACTTTTCTCATTTATTTAATATGTTAAATGATTAATATATCTGGAGTTAATTTCCATGCAAAATGTGAGGTAAAATACAGCTTATTTTTTTCCAACATCTCTTACTCTATTGACTTTGTCATATACTAAATTTTTAATTTTTAGTTTAATGTAGCTAAATTTATTATTCTTTCTCTTTATGGTTTTCATCATTAGTGCCATATTTTATGAAGTCTTCTACTTAAAGAATATACAGGGTGTCCGTCAAGTCATGGTGCACTTTTTTTTTTTATTATAATTTTATTTTTTTAATGGGGCGACATCAATAAATCAGGTTACATATATTCAAAGATCAACAAGTCCAGGTTATCTTGTCTTTCAATTATGTTGCATACCCATCACTCAAAGTCAGATTGTCCTCTGTCACCTTCTATCTAGTTTTCTTTGTGCCCCTCCCCCTCCCCCTTTCCCTCTCCCTTTCTCCCCTCCCCCTGTAACCACCACACTCTTATCAATGTCTCTTAGTTTCACTTTTATGTCCCACCTACGTATGGAATAATGCAGTTCCTGTTTTTTTCTGATTTACTTATTTCACTTCGTATAATGTTATCAAGATCCCACCATTTTGCTGTAAATGATCCGATGTCAGCATTTCTTATGGCTGAGTAGTATTCCATAGTGTATATGTGCCACATCTTCTTTATCCAGTCGTTTATTGACGGGTTTTTTGGTTGTTTCATGGTGCACTTTTGACCGGTCACAGGAAAGCAACAAAAGACGATAGAAATGTGAAATCTGCACCAAATAAAAGGAAAACCCTCCCAGTTTCTGTACGATGATGTGGCAGCATGTGCGCATGCACAGATGATGACGTAACACCCTGTATACAGAGGAGCAGCCCACGGCCGTGCCAGTCGAGATGTGGACGGTATAGAGGAAAGTTTAGTGAGTTCTGTGGCTCGCTAAATTCGAATTTGTAACCAAAGTGCAATGTGAATATCAGCGCGTTTATAACAAAGCGCCACCACATAGGAATAACATTACTCGGTGGGATAAGCAGTTGAAGGAAACCGGCAGTTTGGTGGAGAAACCTGTTCTGGTAGGCTATCAGTCAGTGACGAGTCTGTAGAGGCTACACGGGATAGCTACCTAAGGAGCCCTAAAAAATCTGTGCGTGAGCCCACATTGAACTGCACTGAATAGGTATGAAACTGGGAGAGTTTTTCTTTTATTTGATGCAGATTTCACATTTCTGTCGTCTTTTGTTGCTTTCCTGTGACCTGTCAAAAGTGCACCATGACTTTACGGACACACTGTATATATGTATGCACACATACACACACAAATATATTTTCCTAGTGCATTTATGGTTCCATTTTAATATTGAAATCACTATTTTATCTAAATTTATTTTGGTATTTTGTGTGTAATAAAGATTTAACTTCATTTTTCCCCTTCTTCATTGGTCATTTAAATCAATATAGTTATCAAATAATACATATTTTGTCATTGACTTTATTGTTTATTTATTTTTATTTTGCCATTGACTTTAAATCTTATCCTTTTCACATAATACATTCTTACAAGTATTTGGATATATTTCTGGCTTTTCTGTTCTATTTCATTTATCTTTCTGTTTATTTTTATACCAGTTTTATATTTTTAAAATTATAATAGTTTTATAATACACTTAAAATATTATAGCTTTCTTAAAATTTTTAGTTCTTACAGTATAGATTAGTATTTCATTGTTCTCTAATTTGCATTTCTGTGTCTAGTGATGAGTTGGGACTTTTTTTTCATGCTTGTTGACAATTTGGATTTGCTTCACAGTAAATTTTCTCTATGTATCTTTTATCCATTTTCCTCATTAGTTGTTTCTTTTTCTATAAATTATAAATAATAATGCTTTATCTGTCATTTGCATTGCAAATAGTTTGTTTAAACTCTATTATTTATTGTTTATGGGGAGTTGATCTCTCGGTCCAGACTTCCAAGATTGGTTGTCTGTTTTTCCCTAAAAAGCGTCCCTGACATGGTCTAAAAGTTCCCCATCTTTTTGTGAACCTGCCTGTTTTCTGTGGTTTTGCCTCAGGGATATTCTTTTCATTTCTGAAAGCTGAGTTTCTGACAGTCATATCTGTTTTAGATTTCTCCAATTTCCTTGAAACAGTTTTTTTCTTATTGAAATTCATAATGTGATATCCAGTCTTTCTTCTGGCTTAATAAGAGAAACAATGTTTTCTGGAGCCCATCATAGATCACTGCCTTATGGCACGATGTTGTAAATTTAGCAGTTTCTCTGTTATTCTGTTTTTTAGTGAATTAAAATTTTTTGTTTGTTTCATGAAACTAAAAAATATGTGAATGCATTTTTATTGTTAAAAGTTAAAATACACAAGTTCAGAATACAAGATGTAAAATATGTTACTTTTTTTTTTCATCCTTTCCACTTATTTATAAGTAACACGTTACCACTTTGGAAAATATTTTTTCAAGTGTTATTCTATGTATTATTTTGCATATTAATTTTATGTAAAATAAGTGTATTTAAATTTTTAATAAAATGGGATTATAGAACACAAATTATGCCCAGACTGGCTTTGGTCACTTAACAGATGTAGAAGCTATTTGACATAGTACAATTAGATTTCCCTCATTCTTGTTCACAACTGCATAGAATCTGCTGTACATTTGCAATATGATTTATAGAACCAATCCACAGTTGATATTCAAAGTGAGACTCTTAGGCTTCCCCCCAAACTTAGACCTCCCCTAGTCTTCACTGTAGTTAATGGAAACTTTCAGTTTCTCAGGCCTGTGATCTTTTAGTCACCTTGTACCTTCCAACTTCTCTTTTTCTTTTTAGCACATCATTTGACATACATTTTTTTTACTGGTTTATTGCCTGTTTCTTTCTCACTGGAATATTAAGAGGTCAGGAACAAGAGATAGTAGCTGTGGAAAGGGCAACAGGTAAACCTACTGGAAGAAAAATGTGTGTGTGTGTGTTTACCCTGCCACCAACTCTGTACTATCTTTGTCTTTGCCCCTTAATCACCTGGTGCTCCTATATTTCCATAAGTGTCTATTCTCCTGGAATCTTTACCACTGACATCCATTCAGTCAATAAGACTCATCAATTTTTAAAAATATATCTTGGACACACAACCACTTCTCTTTAAAACCATTGCACTATGCTATTTACAAAATGATAGATCCTAGTAATTGGCCTTTTCCAGCTTCACTTTGCACTCAGAGTGATCTTTTCACAGTCAACACCTTAAGACCCATCAGTAGCTTCTCCTTTCCCATGCTTATGATTCATACTCATGATCCCTCCCATTGTCTACAGGGCTCTGCCTATCTTTCTAGCTTCGTTATGTACCATGTGCTTCCTTAGTCCCTATACTTCAGCCATGCTGAGTATAGCATGGTCTCAGGACCTTTGCACAAGCAGTTCCCTGATAAGAATTCTCTTCACCCTTTACCTTACATTATTCAGGTCCTAGCTTATATGTATTTTTCTTAGAAATGCTTTCTATTTATATCAGTTCTGATGCTGGTTGTGATGTGGTTTGTGTATGGTGTTATATAAAAAGCATTGTACAG
This sequence comes from Saccopteryx leptura, assembly GCF_036850995.1. Lineage (NCBI taxonomy): Eukaryota > Metazoa > Chordata > Mammalia > Chiroptera > Emballonuridae > Saccopteryx > Saccopteryx leptura. Next base: position 189,583,153 of record NC_089504.1, read on the forward strand.
GACCTGCACTTGGAGAATCCCAGGTTTTTGCAGTAAGATTTATTCAGGGTGGAAATAGAAGGTTGCTCACAGGTATTTAATGTCTTATCTCCATCTGTCCTGGCAAGAAAAGTCCAGTTTTGTCTTCATTTAGTCCAGAATAGAGATCAAAATCCAGATATTCTGCACCATGGGTTAGCTTATATCAAAGCTTAGTCCAGCCCAGGTGCTGCTCAAAGCTTATACTTGGAAGATCCTCTAGCTGCTGGACCATGCAGCATGGCTGCTGTTTGGAGACCCCATGAACAAATGAGCAGGGCAAGTTTTTTCCAAGCATGAAGAGAAAGAGAGCTTTGCTAAGCCTGTGTTTATATTTTTGGGCTGGGAAAGACTAGCTTTCCTTTAAGCCAACCAACCAGTTTCTTTAAAATTTTGAAGGTTTGCATTTGTTCCTCCCACTAACCAATTGTATATTTTTTTCTAGGCTAGATTGATAACCCTCTGTGGTTGCCATTCTGGCTTCCACTGCACATGCCTTAAAGTGAAATACAGAAACACCTTCCCTTATAGTCTGAGTGTGAGTTGGTTTTACACTGGGGAGATAGAAAAACCAGGCATAATGGTCTCCTAGAATGTGCAAATGGACCTATGAATACTTTAGCCTTCAAGCAAATTAAGATAAATGGGATGCCAAAGCTTCTTACTAAGGCAGGCTTTTTAAGTTTTATAAAATATAATGCTCCACTCCATGTGCTCTTTCTCCATCAATACCTAGCTACTTGCCTACTAACACTATGACTCCACAGACCACACCCTGAACTTCTCCTGTGCAACATTTTTCATGCTTGTACTTATTCTGTTAATACATGTTTTCCTAGGGAGATCACATGTTCCCTTAGGGCAGGGCCAGGGTCTGGCTTCGTCACTTGCAGGCAGAGACTTCTCATTAAATGTGTGAAAAATGAACAAATGCAGTCTAAACTGTGAGTGAGAATTCTCTAAAATTTCTGCTTTGGCTGAACCAGGCAGTGGTGCAGTGGATAGAACATCGGCCTGGGATGCTGAGGACCCAGGTTTGAAACCCCAAGGTTGCTGGCTTGAGCACAGGCTCATCAGCTTGAGTGCACGATCACTGGCTTGAATGTGGGATCATAGACATGACCCCATGGTCAATGGCTTGAGCAAGGGGTCACTCACTCTGCTGAAGATCCGCAATCAAGGTACATATAAGAAATCAATCAATGAACAACTAAGAAACCACAACAAAGAAGTGATGCTTCTCATCTCTCTCCCTTCCTGTCTGTTTGTTCCTGTCTGTCCCCCTGAACTCTCTTGTTAAATACAATAAAAATTTAAAAAAATTTCTGCTTTGGCCATGATTTAAGAAGTGATAATCTATTATAAATTTGTATAGATAAGACAGAACAAAGCTGTAGAAAATCTTGTAGGACCAAGGCAGAACCATTTTCTGTAGCTCCCCTGAATCATGCTCCACCAGTGTCCTAGTAAAGTGGAAATTAACTGTTTAGAAAGTTGAATGTGATTTATTCCATAGTATGGGTTTACTCCATAGATAATCCCTTATTGACCTCATAAATATCAGGTTAGAATGTTGCCTTAAGGATTGATACTTGACTCAGTCTTTACTGATTTCTTTGGTGGCTGGCCTCACCTGGAATAATTTTAACCCTCCTGATACTTCCTATGATTAAATTATCAAATCAGCCAACTATCTGGAGAAATAGTGAAAACAAAATATTTTGTTCTTATTCTTAATTTAAATTATTCTTCTTATAAATTAGATACAGTTGAAACTAAAATGATATAAGGCTTTGCAAAGGTTTTGAGTGATAGAAGATAGAATATGATCTCAGCTATAATTATAGCATTGTGAAATTGAGACTATAATTTAAGGATTTAACTTTCATAATTTAAATTTGAGGTTTTTGTATAATTGCAAGAATCCACAAAAGATGACATTCTCAAGAGGAAAGAAATAAAAGTAAATGGCCCTGCTAATTTATTTTATTTAGGTGCTCTGGCAGAGAAAGGCAAATTTAGCTCTAGGATTCCTTATAACACTTAGGGGTAATGCACCAGGAAAAAACTTATGACCATACTTGCTCTTTAACCTGCAGGTTACAGCAGAATTTATAATTAGTTGAGGGTTTGACGAACCAACAACAACCTCTCTGCTCCCATTTTTATTTTCTTGATTGCTCTTTTGTTGCAGGAGCATGATATTTATTCTTCATAATATGCTAATGATAATTACTAAGGAAATCACTGGTTAGTTTATCTGGCATTACATGATCAAAAGAGAGCCCAGGATGCAAACAAAACATTTCATTAGAAAAGAAAAGGAATTGGAATGGAGCACACATTGATATCATTATGATATGGTTCTTATAAATTATTATTAACAACTTGACTAAAAATTTTACTCTAGATATACAATGCCTGGTTGCTGCTTCATGTAGATTAAAGTTTGCTTACATCTGTGAATACGTGAAAAATGTTCCACAGAAGGTGGCAATAAATAGTGGTCCCTCTAACCAGTGATTGCTAGTCCTAATTTAATTCTGCATCTTCTGGTCTCCTCAATCTGCCTTTTTTTTCTTTTTCTTTTTTTGCATTTTTCTGAAGCAAGAAGCAGAGGGGAGGCAGTCAGACTCCCACATGTGCCCGACCTGGCATGCCTACTAGGGGGCGATGCTCTGCCCATCTGGGATGTCGCTCTGCTGCAAACAGAGCCATTCTAGCACCTGAGGCAGAGGCCATAGAGCCATCCTCAGTGCCCGGGCCAACTTTGCTCCAATGGAGTCTTGGCTGCGGGAGGGGAAGAGAGAGATAGAGAGAAAATAGAGGGGGAGGGGTTTAGAAGCAGACGGGAGCCTCTCCTGTGTGCCCTGGCTGGGAATCAAACCCGGGACTTGCACACACCGGGCCAACACTCTACTGCTTAGCCAACTGGCTAGGGCTTCCTCTATCTGCCTTTTTGTTTTGGAGTTTTCTGTTTACTTTAGGCCCTGGCACTGTCTTTGTTCTCATGGAACATTTTGTTGGAATATAATTTCACACATCACTTCTCCTTGGAATAGTTACATTTATTATTTATCTCTAATTGAAAAATTAGCAGTTTTCCCCTATTTAAATTTGAACATAAATAATTAAAAGAAAAGAAACCTAAGGGGAAATATTCCAGTATCTATAAAAATAAACTGTTATTGGATGACGTCAGAGTAATGGTGTGGTAGGAAGCAATACCGATAAATCTCCCCAAAAACTCAACAAGATCTTCAACCAGAAACGAAAATATCTATCCTTGGAGCCTCCAGATGTTCCGCAATATACCCGAAGGTATGGTCGAGCGAAAAATTGGCTAAATATATAATCAAACCCTGAAGGAAATAGGGAGTAAGAAATGCTCTGCCTTCCTCACTAACCTAAATAGGGCTGCTTTCACTGGGAACTGAGAGTATAGAAACTGAGGTGGGCAAAGGGGGCGAATAGATCCAGGCTGAGGCACAAACGGCCGAACCAGACTTTGGCATGGAGATCCAAGCTGAGGAAAAACTGTGCCTGTGGCAACCCAGGCAAGACAAGCTAACACTCATGCCAAACCCAGATAAAGAAAGACAAGTGGGGCAGCCATTCGCCCCGATCTCCTGGTCGGCGCGCGCAGATAGTGGGCGAGAGATTCCTTCGAAAGCCCCGGGAGTGGGTGCCCGTGTTATCCCACAGAGAGGCAGAGTCAGAGGCCTTTGTGTGGGCCAAAAGCAGAATCTCCAGGCCGCCCCAGCACCCTGAAAAAGCCATGCACGGGGAGGGAGCGAGAGCCAATTCCAATGCTGGAACTTTTCCATGCAGGCAGGGGTTTCACTCAAAGTATGAGGCAGCCAACATGATATCCTGGTTGGTGCACATGAAGAGTGGGCAAGAGATTCCTCCGAGAGCCTCGGCAGTGGGCACCCGTGTTATCCCACAGACACGGAGAGTCAGGGGCCTTTGTGTGGGCCAAAAGCGGAATCTCGGGCCACCCTAGCACCCTGAAAAAGCTGCGCATGGGGAGGGAGCGAGAGCTAATTCTAATGCTGGAACTTTTCCGTGCGGACGGGGCTTTCACTCAGAGTGTGAGACTGTTGGCCTGATATCCTGATCTGTGCGCGCAGATAGTGAGCGAGAGATTCCTCTGAGCGTCCTGGGAGTGGGCGTCCACCTACCCGCCCATGTTACCGGACAGAGTGGCAGAGCCAGAGGTCTTTGAGTGGGTGGAAGCCCTGCCTGATTATGTTAGCAGCTTTGACTGACTGAGCCTTACCCAGAGCCCTTTGCTGAGTGGGAATAGAGTGGGGAGTTGCCAGCTCTTTGAGCCTCTTACTATCCAGGCAGAGGCAGCAGTAACCCCATAGCTGGATTATCAGGCTACTAATTGAGGAAGAAAAGACTAGGAGAGAGGCTCCAGGAACATGGACTCTCTCACTGTCAGAGCCTACAAATGCTAATGAGCCTCGACTGCCAACGAGACTGAAGCACAATACATGACATCACCATAGAGACTTATCAACTGCAAACCTCTACCTGAGTGTGCCATAGGGGCAGAACCCGGGGTACAGAGTCACTGACCAGGAAGAGGGAGAGAAAAGAAAAAGCAAGAAGATAACCTCTCAAGATCAAGAATAATCCACAGATTTTATAACCTATCCCATTTTATTATATTTGTTCATTTGTTTCTCTTCATTCTTGATTTTTTTTTCCTCCTCCAATTTGGTCGTTTAATTCTCTGCTGGTCTTACTCTCTCCTCTCCTTGAACTACACTACCCATAAGTGTTGCATCTCCCATTATGTTTTCTTTCCTCTTCCTTTCTCTCTATGAGGGTTGCACTCCAAAACCCTTAACTCTCTCTCTCTCTCTCTCTCCTCATTTTTCTTTTAGTGGTTCCCTCTTTTTTTTTTTCTCTTTTTCTTTTCTCCCTCTATATTAGTTTCTTCCTTTCTCCTTTATGTTTCCTCAATAATGAACAAATTATCCTCAATAATGAACAAATTATCTTATCTGGGACTCAAACTTAAGTTTGTGGCATTTTGGTGGGTTTTTACTTCACTTTCTTAACTCACTAGCAGTGCTCCCATCCCTGGCTCTCCATTTTATCTAGTTCTTGTTCCACTAAATACAATAGTAATTTTTTAATTTTACCCCCCATTTTCCTGTTTCTTCTTATTCCTCTGATCATATCTCTTAGTCAATCAACACCTAAAAGCAAATCATTTTATTCTTGACCCAAATTTTTTTCTTATTTGCTTTTTGTGGGTCCATACCCCCTTTTTTGCCCCTCTATTACTTCTCCCCAATTCAGGCCCTCCATTACGGGCATTGTTTGTTCTATTTAGTACAATATAATTCACCACAAGATTTTCTCAAGAAAGAGGGGAGAGGAGAGAAGAGGAAAAAAGAAGGGGGGAAAATAATTTCCTTTTTTGAAAAAATTTAATTTAATTTTTTTCTTTTTAATTTTTAATTTTTTTTAAAAAAGAACTCTTTTCTATTTTTTATTTTTTAAATGTCTTATTCTTTATTAAATCTCATTAATATAATCAACAAAACCACCCTCAGATGCCATTAAGGAAGAGAAAATCAAATATCATGGATACAAAAGAAAGAAAGGTAACACAGATAGATGAGGAAAAATCTATGGAGAAAAATTTTAATATATTGGAAATCTTGGAGTTAAATGACAGAGAATTTAAAATAGAAATCCTAAAAATACTCAGAGATATACAAGAAAACACAGAAAGGCAATTTAGGGAGCTCAGAAAACAACTCAATGAACACAAAAAATATATTTCCAAGGAAATTGAAACTATGAAAACAAATCAAACAGAGATGAAAAACTCAATTCGTGAGCTGAAAAAAGAGGTAACAAGCTTAGCTAATAGAACAGGCCAGATAGAAAGTAGGATTAGTGAAATAGAAGACAAGCAACTTGAGGCACAACATAGAGAAGAAGAAAGAGACTCAAAAATAAAAAAAAAAATGAGATAGCCTTACAGGAATTATCTGACTCTATCAAAAAGAATACCATAAAAATTATAGGTATATTAGAGGGAGAAGAGAGAGAAAATAAAATGGAGAACATTCTCAAACAAATAATAGATGAGAACTTTCCAAGCCTATGGAAAGAACTAAAGCCTTAAATTCAGGAAGCAAACAGAACTCCGAGTTTTCTTAACCCCAACAAACCTACTCCAAGGCACATCATAATAAAATTGGCACACACCAATGGCAAAGAAAAAATTCTCAAGGCAGCCAGGGAAAAGAAGAATACAACATATAAAGGAAGGCCTATTAGATTATCATCAGATTTCCCAACAGAAACTCTACAAGCTAAAAGAGAGTAGACCCCAATATTTAAAGTACTGAAAGAGAGGAACTTTCAGCCAAGAATACTATACCTATCAAAGCTATCCTTCAAATATGAAGGAGAAATAAAAACATTCACAGATACAGAAAAGATGAAGGAATTTATCAACAGAAAACCCCCACTCCAGGAATTACTAAAGGGGGTTCTCCAATCAGATACAAAGAACAAAAAAAACCAAAGCCACAAGTAAAAACTCGAAGAAGAACACAATAAAACCAAATTTAAACTGTGACAACAACAAAAAGAAGGGGGGGGGAGAGGATGGAGATTAACAGTAGCAAAGGACGATGGAGTGCAAAAGTACTCACAAGATAGTGCACTACAATGAATAGGGTAGGGACTCTTTTTATTACTTAATGGTAACCACCATTGAAAAAACCGCCACAGAAGCACAGGATTTAAAAAAGATAGCAACAGAGGAAAGATGTATGGAATACAACCAAATAAAAACAAAAGATAGAAAAACAAAAGAGAAGGATCAAACAAGATGCAAAACTAACAGAAAGCATTCTATAAAATGGCAATAGGGAACTGACAAGTGTCAGTAATTAGACTAAATGTAAATGAGTTAAACTCACCAATAAAAAGACACAGAGTAGCAGAATAGATTAAAAAAGAAAATCCAACTGTATGCTGCCTACAAGAAACTCATCTAAGCAACAAGAATAATAACAAATTCAAAGTGAAAGGCTGGAAAACAATACTCCAAGCAAATAACATCCAGAAAAAAGCAGGCGTAGCAATACTCATATCTGATAATGCTGACTACAAGACAGCAAAAGTACTCAGAGACAAAAATGGCCATTTCATAATGGCTAAGGGGACACTGAACCAAGAAGACATAACAATTCTTAATATATATGCATCAAACCAGGAGCACCAAAATATATAAGACAGCTACTTATTGACCTTAAAACAAAAACTGACAAAAATACAATCATACTTGGAGACCTCAATACACCGCTGACGGCTCTAGATCGGTCTCCCAAACGGAGAATAAACAAAGATATATTGGCCTTAAACAAAACACTAGAGCACCTGAATATGATAGACATCTACAGGACATTTCATCCCAAAGTGACAGAGTATACATTTTTCTCCAGTGTACATGAATCATTCTCAAGAATTGACCATATGTAGGGCCACAAAAACAACATCAGCAAATTCAGAAAAATTGATGTTGTACCCAGCATATTTTCTGATCATAAAGCCTTGAAACTAGGATTCAACTGCAAAAAAAAGGAAAAAAAAATCCCACAAAAATGTGGAAACTAACCAACATACTTTAAAAAAATGAATGGGTCAAAGAAGAAATAAGTGCAGAGATCAAAAGATATATACAGACAAATGAAAATAATACAACATATCAGAATCTATGGGATGCAGCAAAGCAGTGATAAGAGGGAAGTTCATATCACTTCAGGCATATATGAACAAACAAGATAGAGACCAAGTAAACCACTTAACTTCATACCTTAAGAAACTGGAAAAAGAAGAACAAACACAACCCAAAACCAGCCGAAGAAAGGAGATAATAAAAATCAGAGCAGAAATAAATGAAATAGAGAACAGAAAAACTATAGAAAAAATTAATAGAACAAGGAGCTGGTTCTTTGAAAAGATCAACAAAATTGACAAACCCTTGTCAAGACTTACCAAGGAAAAAAGAGAAAGAACTCATATAAACAAAATCCAAAATGAAAGAGGAGAAATCACCATGGACACCGTAGATATACAAAGAATTATTGTAGAATACTATGAAAAACTTTATGCCACTAAATTCAACAACCTAGAAGAAATGGATAAATTCCCAGAACAATACAACCTTCCTAGACTGAGTCAAGAAGAATCACAATGCCTAATCAGACCTATTAGTAGAGAAGAAATAGAAAAACCATTAAAAATCTCCCCAAAAATAAAAGTCCAGGCACAGACGGCTATACCAGCAAATTTTATCAAACATTCAAAGAAGACTTGGTTCCTATTCTACTCAAAGTCTTCCAAAAAATTGAAGAAGAAGCAATACTTTCAAACACATTTTATGAGGTCAACATAACCCTCATACCAAAACCATGCAAGGATGGCACAAAAAAAAAGAAATCTACAGACCAATATCTCTAATGAATACAGATGCTAAAATACTAAACAAAATACTAGCAAATCGAATACAAGAACATATTAAAAAAAATAATACATCATGATCAAGCGGGATTCATCCCAGAATCTCAAGGATGGTTCAACATACGTAAAACAGTTAACGTAATACACCATATCAACAAAACAAAGAAGAAAAACCACATGATCTTATCAATAGATGCAGAAAAGGCTTTCGATAAAATACAACACAATTTTATGTTTAAGACTCTCAACAAAATGGGTATAGAAGGAAAATATCTCAACATGCTAAAGGCCATATATGATAAACCATCAGTTAACATCATATTAAATGGCACTAAACTGAAGGCTTTCCCCCTTAAATCAGGAACAAGACAGGGTTGTCCACTCTCTCCACTCTTATTTAATGTGGTACTAGAGGTTCTAGCCAGAGCAATCAGACAAGACAAAGAAATAAAAGGCATCCATATCGGAAAAGAAGAAGTAAAGGTATCACTTTTTGCAGATGATATGATCCTATACATCGAAACCCCCAAAGAATCCACAAAAAGACTACTAGAAGCAATAAGCCAATACAGTAAGGTTGCAGATACAAAATTAACATACAGAAGTCAATAGCCTTTCTATATGCCAACAATGAAACAATTGAGAACGAACTCAAATGAATAATCCCCTTCACGATTGCAAAAAAAAAAAAAATAAAATACTTAGGAATAAACATAACAAAGAATGGAAAGGACTTATATAATGAAAACTATAAACCATTGTTAAGGGAAATCGAAAAAGATATAATGAGATGGAAGAATATACCTTGTTCTTGGCTAGGAAGAATAAATATAATCAAGATGGCTATATTACCCAAAGCAATATACAAATTTAATGCAATTCCCATCAAAATTCCAATGACATTTTTTAAAGGAGTAGAGCAAAAAATCATCAGATTTATATGGAACTATAAAAAACCCCGAATAACCAAAGCAATCCTAAAGAAAAAGAATGAAGCTGGGGGCATTACAATACCTGACTTCAAACTCTATTATAGGGCCACGACAATCAAAACAGCATGGTATTGGCAGAAAAAAAATAGACACTCAGACCAATGGAACAGAATAGAAAGTCCAGAAATAAAACCACATATATATAGTCAAATAATTTTTGATAAAGGGGCCAACAACACACAATGGAGAAAAGAAAGCCTCTTCAATAAATGGTGCTGGGAAAACTGGAAAGCCACATGCAAAAGAATGAAACTGGACTACAGTCTCTCCCCCTGTACAAAAATTAACTCAAAATGGATCAAAGATCTAAACATAAGACCTGAAACAATTAAGTACATAGAAGAAGACATAGGTACTCAACTCATGGACCTGGGTTTTAAAGAGCATTTTATGAATTTGACTCCACAGGCAAGAGAAGTGAAGGCAAAAATTAATGAATGGGACTACATCAGACTAAGAAGTTTTTGCTCAGCAAGAGAAACTGATAACAAAATAAACAGACAGCCAACTAAATGGGAAATGATATTTTCAGACAACAGCTCAGATAAGGGCCTAATATCCAAAATATACAAAGAACTCATAAAACTCAACAACAAACAAATGAACAATCTAATAAAGAAATGGGAAGAGTACATGAACAGACACTTCTTCCAGGAAGAAATACAAATGGCCAACAGATATATGAAAAGATGCTCATCTTCTTTAGCTATTAGAGAAATGCAAATCAAAACTGCAATGAGATACCACCTCACACCTGTGAGATTAGCTATTATTAACAAGACAGGTAATAGCAAATTTTGGAGAGGCTGTGGAGAAAAAGGAACCCTCATTCACTGTTGGTGGGAATGTAAAGTAGTACAACCATTATGGAAGAAAGTATGGTGGTTCCTCAAAAAACTGAAAATAGAACCACCTTATTACCCAGCAATCCCTCTACTGGGTATATAGCCCCCAAACTCAGAAACATTGATATGTAAAGACACATGCAGCCCCAGGTTCATTGCAGTATTGTTCACAGTGGCCAGGACATGGAAACAACCAAAAAGCCTGCCAATAGATGACTGGATAAAGAAGATGTGGCACATATACACTATGGAATACTACTCAGCCATAAGAAATGATGACATCGGATCATTTACAGCAAAATGGTGGGATCTTGATAACATTATACGAAGTGAAATAAGTAAATCAGAAAAAACCAGGAACTGTATTATTCCATAGGTAGGTGGGACATAAAAGGGTAACTAAGAGACATTGATAAGAGTGTGGTGGTTACCGGGGGAGCGGGGAGAAGGAGAGGGAAAGGGGGAGGGGGAGGGGCACAAAGAAAACTAGATAGAAGGTGACAGAGGACAATTTGACTTTGGGTGATGGGTATGCAACATAAGTGAATGACAAGATAACCTGGAGTTGTTATCTTTGAATATATGTATTCTGATTTATTGATGTCGCCCCATTAAAAATAAAATTATTAAAAAAAAAAAGAAAAAACCAGGAACTACATTATTTCATACGTAGGTGGGACATAAAAGTGAGACTAAGAGACATTGATAAGAGTGTGGTGGTCTTGGGGGAGGGGGGAGAGGTAGAAGGAAAGGGGAGGGGGAGGGGCACAAAGAAAACTAGATAGAAGGTGACAGAGTTAACAGATGTGAAATTGCTATACAAATACTAAGTAAAAGTCTGCAATGGTAAAGTAGTAAAAAAGTACTATTTGTTTTAGTTGTGCCAAACTAATGTACCATAAATTAGTAGCTTATGTCATATTATTCTGAAATTTAACAATTTCTAAGTAGGTTTAGCATTGGAAAGTTACTTCATCAAGGAACAGTGTGTCTAAGAAAGAGTGCATAGTGATGGGGTTCTGTGCTTGTCAGTGGTCTGCTTTAATAGCTGTGCTCCTCGTGAGGTACCATCACAGGAAAAACCATTCATTAGATTTCTGGAGGTAAATTTGTGTTTAATGCATTCGATTAACTTCTCTAAATGAGACTATTTTTGCCTAGTGACTTTAATTTTGGGAACAGTAATTATTAACTGTTCTGATCACTAGATCTTTTGAAGATTTCAATGTCATGGCCACTCAAACTTTCTCATAAGAAAAACTTTCCAGATCTTGGTGTTAAAATGACTAAAAATTAAAAGATAGCATTTACATTATAATTCATTAGGTCAAAACAAAAAACTGGTAAATTAAGTTAAAAAAAGAACTAATTTTTAGGGGATCAATTTAATTGAGTTAATAAGACAACTGTTAAATTGAGTTAATAAGACAACTGGTATGAGTATGTGTTGTGGATTTTTAAAAGTACTGGAAAGAATATAAATTATTCTTTTGGTTGGCATGCAGAGTACAATCCCTTAAATTCAGTCCAGTTCTGTGCTGAAAGTCTTTACTTCTGATATTTTTTGTGTTTCAACTTGGGCTATGTCTTTCTTATAGTGGCAAGTCCCTGGTTCTCCCGTTGCCTTGATTCATTCTGTGTGAATTTTGTCATGAAAGCTTGTATATAAATATCAGTCTGTTCAATTTCATCTGAAAATCCTGGTCCCCCTCTTCACCATGGAAGCAGATTTAGACTCAAACTTTATTTTTAATTATTAGACCCTTCTTTTGTATTTAGCAAATATATTTGGATATTAAAAAAACAACAACATTAATCTTCTAAACTCCTAATCACTATGTGTGAAGAGAAGTTTTGTGGTATATATAAAGCTTTCCTAGCTTCCAAGTGGATATATTATATTAGTCTAATCATAGTAAAGATGGAGAATGTTTTTATTGATATTATCACATAATAATGCAAATGGAACTACTAAAAAAAGTAGGTCAGAATTGGCTATAATATTTCCCCCAAGTCATTAAAACATAACATGTACATTTGTTTTGGGTTTTATTTCTTTTTTTTCCCCACCATCCCATGTGTGATTGAAATAATTACTTCTAATTATTCTAGATGACAGTATTCAGTGGTCTTTTTCTGACTTATTGACATGGCTTTGGATATCAAGTTTTTTTTTAATTTGTTTCAAATTGACTGCTTTCTTAAAGTGATACCAGGTGCCAAATGTGTATACATGTTACATTATTCTTATCAGTTGGGGAACTCACGATTTTTTTTCTTAAAGAGTAAAAGATAAAAAGATATCATGAAATGAATAGTAGAATATAAACTGAAAATGTAGAAATAAAGTTAGTTAAAGGGAAAATATGGTAAAGGAAAAAGAAATAGTGAAATAAAACCCCAGGTCTCAGGGAATTATTTTATTATACAATAGACAACATTATACCGTAAAAACCAAAAGTAGGGATTAAAGTCTGGAGGATATGTGGAGAAAAAATAGCAAGAATGTATATTTGAGGCAAGGCAAGAGTTAAAAAACCAAAGGCTTTAAGAAAACAAGGTTTATTTTAAAATTTAAGAAGTGTTAAAATATTTGCAACACCTTAAAGATCATTGAATTGCAAAAACACACAGAAAAAACAAGACATTAAAATATTTTTAAATTTATTATATTTCTATTTAGATTACTGCATTTGTATTTTTGAAAAACGGCAGTGATCAGATTAACATTTACTACAAAGTCAGGTTTCTAGGGCATAGTTCAGATCCATAGAGTTTATGGGCTTAAACTACTACCTTCAGAATGGAAAAGGAAACTATTAAAGACTATCTAAAGGTAAAGACCCAATCACAAGAACATATTTGAAACTTTGTTACTATAACATCAGCTGTCCTAACGGTTTTAAAGAACATAATTGTGGTTAAGCTGCACTTCTGCTGCTGCTATAGGAGTTATAGCCAATAATAATGTATTGACATTTATATGGTTACAATTCTCTGACCTGAACTTGCTTAACTAGTGCCCTAGTAATTGCCAAGTGTTTCACATTCACTATAATGCCAAGATAAAAATAGCAAAGTTGATTAAATACAGTTAGATGTTAATATAAAAATAATAAAGTTAAGTACTTCATATAATTTCGTTCCTGACAATTTGTTTTTTTCATTGAATAAGTGAATGCAATTTATGGAAAAATAGCCCTTCATATTTTTTCTCTAAAGTTAGGCAGGTATGAATAATTAGCCTTTACTAAGCAGTTATTAAAGCCTCACTTGCCTTGTAAATCAGTGGAAAATGAGGAACAATAGGAGAAGGCAAGATTAGATTTTTAGAATGCTGTTTTTGTGCATTTTAAACTACTGGGTATACAGGCTTTCCCATTTTTGTAATATATTAGATGATGAAAATTGATTTATTTAAAACCTTCTCTTAAACATTTTCACTATCTTCAATGCTTGGGACTCAGTAAAAAGTTGAATATTTACTTACAATTTTATTAAGTTTCCCTCCAAATCAGACATTTCCCTCACTCTCTTCTATTGTGATAATAAAGGTACTAATGGATGCTTTCATCGATGGGCCCCCTACTTAAGAAAAATGAAAACTAAAAATGATCCTGGTTCTTTAAAAGTTTATCCCTATGGCACCATTGTGTAAGCATACATATGGGACAGTAGAAATGGAAGACGACACATTAAATGACATTATTATAAAATGCAATACTCTTGGAATGATCCCTTATTAAATTAGACTCTATGATCTGAGATGAATTTCCCCGATTCCTAATCCATCACTGGAGAAATATTAAAAGATAGGTCTCAACTGGTATTAGAATTGCACTCAGTCTCTACTTTCATTATTTTGAATTAGGGTGCTACTGGGGGAAAGCCTCTTAATGAGAATTAGAGTGATTCACTGGCCTTCTTTTGGATTTTGACAAGTAAAATATTAACTCTTCAGTCACAGCTGTCTGAATTAAAATACTTGGCAGCCGCAGATGCACAAATTAAATTGGCCTTTATGTTTCCATATTGCTGACCTCCTTAGAGGCAAAAACATCAAACCCAACAATAACAAAAAGTCACAGTGTGTTATTTCTTGGAAGAAAATATATTTATTAAAGTGTTTATATTTGTTTCAGTTTTAACATATAATTGAACAACTCTAGAACATTTTGTGTAGAGTTTTGTTTTAATTATAAATTACATAAACTTCAGCTACACATCAATTATTCTAAGCCATTAACTAGGTGTTAAATAATCAGTGAGTTATTTGGGGGTTTCTTACCTCTTTAAATCTCATTATTGAGAGCTGTGTGTGAGTTGAATATCAGAGTAAATATTTGAGTTCAGCATCAATAAGCTTAAGCAAATGTTTTCTTGGAAATATATACAAAGATTCATCCTCTTCAGTCTAGAAATAGATTGAATTAAAGAAGCAAAATTAATTTAGTTATACACAAAAACTCACTTGGTTT